>NC_136488.1:166008262-166420762 GCF_053919585.1 Euprymna scolopes | reverse complement strand
GTAGTAGTAGTAGTAGTAGTAGTAGTAGCTCATTAGGAGTAATCACATTCATCAGGATATCATCAAAGATTTCTCTTTGAGAACAACTTGAGGAATTCTCTGAAGCCTAAATGATGACAAGTCTCCCCAGATTTCCAGTACTCTCTAGCTCTTTTGATAATTTTCGCAGATGAATTTGCGTTATCGCAACAGCCGTTTACCGTTGATTTCTCATTGGCAGCGACCATTGGTCTTCATTGGAGTTCGGGTGGCAATAAGCCTCCCCGAGGTCGCAGTCCTCTTTGCACTCAACCAGCGGAGGAGCTCTGGCTAGCTCTTTTACACCACGGTCTTGCCATCCTCCTTGACCCTCCTCACTTATTTGGTGTGGTGCCAGTTTATCGTGACACACACAAAAATAAAATAATTAAATTAAATTCTTAAAAGAAAAAAAAACCGGGGGGGACAGGGGCGAGGCAAGGGGGTAAGTTACATTATTCAGTTTTCATGATTCTGTGTGATATTCCTCTGTGCATCTGCAGCAGTTGCTGAATGGCCGACTTATTATCATTATTATTATTATTATTATTATTATTATTATTATTATTATTATTATTATTATTTAGAAAGTATTACTTACTTTTGATCCAATTTGGTTGCCGCATTGGCCGGCTTGTATGTGAACAATTTCTCTCATATTGTGTGCGTGTCGTTAACTCAAGTCCGTATTTCGTCGTCTGCTAAAAAGAAAAGCAGCTTTTTTTACCTTTTGAGTTTTCGATGACAAATTTTATATTGTTTGTGTTTTTTGTTTTTATGGTGGTGGTGTTGTTGGTGGTAACGTTATTATTTTCTTCTTTTTTCAGGATGTCGCCGTTTTTATTATTAATAATGCAATTCTCTCAACCAACAATAAGGTCGATTAGTTTAAACAGCAGCCGTTTTAAATTCCTTCTCTGGTTGAAAGCACTTGGAGAAAATGGACGGACACGACAAAACAACGTGCGTAATCTCGCACTCCTAACCCGTTATAAATCGTTTTTAAAGTGACCAAGGGCAAAGAAAAAGACAATTTTTTTAACCGTAGATCTGCTGCGATTCTTACCACCGTCCTGTGGTTTAATTTAAGAAAACCCGGTTTCTTTCTGTCTTTCTTTTATTTTTTTAATTAGAAATTTGGCAGTTGTTAAAAACAACTGTTATTACCGGCTTCTTGGATGTAGTACGAGCCGGGCAGACGAATCGTTAACGTCAACTGCCCAGTAGACGGCTCGCCTTTCTTTTTATAGACTGCTTTACTCTCTCTCTCTCTCTCTCTCTCTCTCTCTCTCTCTCTCTCTCTCTCTCTCTCTCTCTCTCTCTCTCTCTCACACACACACACACACACACACACACACGCACACGCACACGCACACATCGGTACTAAAGAATATTGGAGAAGCAAACAGAAACCTTGCCAGCAATCGATTCTTACTGTACCTGTCCACTACCACATCATCATGCCCAAAAAGATTCTTACATAAACATCGTCAAATTCAGCTAATTTATTTCTGACGATAACTTTGGGTTGTACACCATCAATAACATTCACGTGACATATTATTTTATTTTTATTTAAATCTGTTTTTATCTTTATATATACACGAATCAGGCAGTAGATAAGAAAAGTTTACTAGACAAAAGCAAATGAAAACTTCAATATAATAGAAATATTAATATTTATACATGAATCCCAACCAAATAAAAAAGCTCAATATGTCGACATTACGAAATAGAGCTTGACACAAGAAGCATAAATGAAAACCGTAAAATAAAATCTATATGTAAAATTTATTTTTCGACAGAATACCTCAAACAAAGATGATTCATAAATCCTTATTCTGCGGAGTTTCAAAGAATGCAAAATTCTTCTCTTCAGAAGAAAGAAATACGTTAGCAAAGTTATACATATAGAAAAGATAATAATTTGCTGGTTTTAGCATTGTGTGACGGTGGTCATAAAATGCCAAAAAAGCATTTGTAAACTGTTTATAAAAATGAATAAAAATGAAAAACAAACCGAAATAGGTAATTCTAGAGTGAAGTGAAGTCTTTTGGTAAGATCAAGAAACGAAGAAAAATTGTATTTTATATATATATATAATATAATATGGTTAAGCTTAAACAAGGAAAAGTAAATGACTAGTTGTTAAAACTGGAAAAGAAAAGGACAAGATATTCTAGTAAACAGAAAATATAATAAATGTATAACTTAAAACATTGCAGCAATAAGAATTGATTATATAAAGTTAAGTTGAATTTTTTTTAATCTAATGCTGCAATATTTTAAGTTATAAATTAATTGTTTTACTACAGTATCATATCCTTTTCTTTTCTAATTTTAACAACTAGTCCTTTACTTTTCCATGTTTAAGCTTAACCATGTTACTTTTCATGCTCGTATTTTTCTATTGTAATCCATGATTTTTCCAGGCTTCCCATTAATTGTTCTTTGTTTAATTTCAGTCTTATTTTTTGGCCCCCATAAACATAACATACACATATGTAATAACAATGTACGGCACTTGTCTTCTTCAATAACCCCCCCCCCCAATTATCTCCCTTTAATTCTTTCATTCTGTCTGCTTCAGTTGTTACTACTCTTTTCGCGACAGCAGTGAATTAGTAGCAACACTAGTTGCTGAAGTCATAAAAAACGTCGCTCACTTCGTTACGTTATTTACGATTTTGAACACCAGTAAATTCATCATAACTTTTGTTTTACTGAACAAAAATTGATTTTATTTTTCATAATATAGCTTAGAGAGTGATCTATAAATAATTGTTTGAAATTTGGTCGGAAAATGAGTGAGCCGTGAAGGTTTAAAGCAGTTCTAAATTACTAAAATTGCCACTTAACCATATAGTCAAACACTACTGTGTTTGAATGATATTTGTATTTTCTCTCATGCAAGCAATCTGGTATTATCTCATTGTGTTTATATATAATGTTACTATTATATACAGGGTGTGATATAAAAAATGTGTTTTGAAATTGCTATTACAAAGGTCGGACAAAATAATGGAAATACCTTGTGAAGTTTGCATCAATTAATAATTGTGTTTGAGTGATATATTAAGAATTTCAATCCATCACAATTGATGAAGTTTGGTAATATTCCAATCCAATGTGGTTAAGATGAATAATCAGAAGCAGTTATTAGATACGAATCAAAAACAGGAGAAACCCAGCATTAATCTTTCCATCGCTGGAAGGCTTTTGAGAATCTTTCATATATATATATATATATATATATATATATATATATATACATATATATATATATATATATATATATATATAGAGAGAGAGAGAGAGAGAGAGAGAGAGAGAGAAATGAAATAAAAATTACAGTTAAGTTTACCAAAATGATCCAAGATGGTAAAACTAAAGTATATTATAAATTTTAAAGAATTAATATTTATAAATTAATCTCAACCAGATGTAAAATTTCGATAAAACCAAATAGGAGATATAGCTTATAATAAAAGCAAGTAGTTAAACTACTTGCTCTTATATATATATATATATATATATATCTGTGTGTGTATGTGTGTGTGTGTGTGTGTGTGTGTGTGTGTGTGTGTGTGTGTGTGTGTGTGTGTGTGTGTGTGTGTGTGTGTGTGTGTGTGTGTGTAAAAAAATTATTGTGAAAAATATATAAATGTTTATTCAGTGGTTAGTGGCATCCCAATAATGAAATGGAAGAATCAATCCACACTCATTTATTTATTTATTGTTTATTTATTTATTTATTTATTGTTTTGAAAAGTGCGAATATTTTTTATTTTAATGTCTTACGCGCGTTTCGCAACCAGTAACAAAAATATTGTGTTTTGCTTATTTGTCTGCTCTTCAGAGACGTTTAAAATATTTAAAAATTAATAAAAAATAGGCACAGTGTTCCAAAGCAAAAAAATATAGGTGATCAATGAAGATGATAAAACTTGGCAAGTAAAAAATTCACTTTAAAGATGATAATCGGAGAAAAGGTCTTCAAATGTTTATATATACATATATATTATTTATTATTTATTGAAGTATAAGAATACAAAATATTATTTTTTTAATAAACAGAACAGAATTTTCAGCCGTTTCCTTTTCGGCCTTTCAGGGTGTATTAAGGTGTGGGTTCTCATGCAGCTGTTGTTTCCCTGACTCTACTTCCGCTTTGTCTTACTCAAGTGCCCCTATTCCGAATTTGTAGCAGTGGGCCGACATCAATGCTATTTTTTGTACTAAAACGGTCATTAACAATTTCTGTTATGGCCTGCTGCTACGAATTCGGAATAGGGGCATGTGAGCGAGACAAAGCGAAAGTATAATCAGGGAGACAACTGCTGCATGAGAACCCATGTGTGTTTTAAGGGAATGGATGAACGATGGGTGATAGTATAAGGCAAAAAGTATAACCAATTAGATGAACGAATTTTTATATGTGACTCGTATGTGCCCAACTGAAATCCTTGCTTCAGAATGTAAGATGCCGTGTACGTTTCCATTCGATAGAAATCAGACATTTCAGCGTAATTTCCTAGTTTATTGGCGTAATTTATGAATTTATTATCGACATTACCCAATATATAGTTATAATTCGAAACCGGAAGTAACTAGAGTTATTCGCCCCTACAAAATTTTGTTGAAATAGGTTTAATTTCAATCATTTTTATTATGGTAATAACCAGTTGTCTGTTAATATGTATTAAGTATTACTTTTATGCAATATATATACACACACACACACACACACACACACACACACACATATATATATATATATATATATATATATATATATATATATATATAACACAAAGCATTATTTTAATATAAAATAAGTTCTTTTGAAATAATGCCGAAATCCGTTTTACTCTAAATGATTAGCAACCATAAACTAGTAAATTATGAAATAAAGACTTAAAAATGTACTACTGTAATCGAAATTAATTTTTTTAAGTAAAAAAAAAAACGGAAAAGAAAAAATTAATTCGTCTTTGTTATGTAAATTATTCAACTAATTACATTCATTTTTAGCTTCACACATTAAATGGTTTCATGCCTTGTCTTGAACGCTTTTTATTAAAAAAAAAAAATGCGTGCACGTGCATGAGTGTTTGAGGCGTGTAATCGTGAATAACACATAAAACATTAAGAGATTCTTTTTTATCGTTTGATCTATTTCACTTATAAAACTATGAGTCATCACTTAACCGCCTGTGCAGTTAAAATGCGGCAACGTTACCTTGTTGAAACCAAAATGAACAAAAAAAAAATTAATCTATACTGCAGAATTGATTTCGACCGAGCGTTCGCTGTCTCAGCCGCATTGTTACATTATTTGGCAGATTCGTTCATATTATCATTAACTAGCAGGGTGACCTGACGTTGCCCGGGATTGAATGATGATCAACGAATGTTTCACACTTCCATATTTTTATTACCATCGAAATCGGTGAAATCGTCTATTTTTCAATCAAATCGATTGATTGCTTGTTCTAATTGGGGGGGGGATCCATCGCAATGCACCTGGAGGGAGTTTCACGTGCCTCTTGCAGTAACTAAGTTCACAATATATTGTAGTCTACATTGCACTGAAGAACATATAATATATCTATAACATAGTCGTTATTCTTCTTCAACAGTGTCATTATATTTTAACACTCGGGCCCCACACGTTGTATCTGAGACAGTCGCGAAGGAAAACAAAAGGGAAAAAAATTCCACTCGAACCCATGATGCAAATAGAACATAAAAACATTCAGAATACTTGAGAGTAAATTAAAAATACATCGCAAAATATCAGATCTATCGCAATGCAAAACCTAAAAACGTATATAAAACTTATATTATCATACGTGTGTAACGTAGTCGTTTTTCTACAACGGCGTCGTTACATTTTAACACTCAGACCCATCGCTAGGCACCTGGATGAAGCTTCACATGCCTCTCGCAGTAACGAAGTTCACAATACATTGTATTCTACATTGCACTGTAGAGAACCTACTGTTGATTTTATAAAATTATTTTTTATATATAATGGCTTGAAATAAAGTTTAAAAATTATCATGCTTCAATTATGCTCTAAACAAAAATATCCGTTTCGAACGTGTCCTTGTCATATTAAAGAACCTACTGTTGATTTTATATGCCTGGTATTACTGGTTGTGCGTTGACAATGCTTGAATTTAAGTTTAAAATAAAAAAGTCAACTATCATTGTGAAATTGTGCTTCAAACAAAAGCATCCATTACGAATGCACCCCTGTCATATCAAAAACCTACTGTTGATTTAATATGTTAAGACTTTCGACTTGTGTGGTAATAAAACTTCTCAAATCTGGCACAAAGCCTATGTAAGAACACTGCCAGGTACATAAATTTTAATTTTTTTAATATTTATCAGTTCATATGCGTGTTACGTTGGTACAGTGGTAACGTCACCAGCTTCGATGCTAGAGTTTTGCTTTCGGTTTTGATTCTAACTGATGGCACACAAATACATTTTTTTTTACTTTTGAAATCACGACTCTATAATAATATATACGAAATCTGGACAAATTAAAATATCATATTTAAGCGTATTTTACAACCGGGCAAAGCCAGCCCCACTCCCAACTAGTAATTTAATAAAAAACAACAATATAAATACACAAATTACTCATCTCAAAGGATTCCAGTAAAAAAAATAATAATATATGATACCATTTGGCACAGACCTGACAATAGAAGACCAGACATAAACGAAGAACTTGGAATTATAAGATAAAAACAAAAAACAACCTTTATCGCCCTTCGGGGCTGATAGTGCAATGGATAGAGATGTTGAGTCCCTATGGTTCTGGGTGAGCATTGTCTGAAGATAGCAGTTTTAATCCTGCCCAAAGCAGACCAGAGGATTAGTTGGACAAAACGTGGTGAGACGATAACAATTATGGGAATTATGAGAATACATTTACAAGACGCAGTATTCTTATCCTGTTGCGGTTAATCACCTGAAGAAGGCCAGAGGATGAGTTGGCTGAAACGTGATAAAACAACGCATATGAAGATGAGGATGATAGTTCGCAAATATATCCAAAAACAACACAGGTAAAAAAAAAAAGAAAAAAAAACGAAAAGCAAATCAAAAACGAAAGTTAAGTTAATGGTGCTTTTTGAATAACTCACTGATACATTCATTCTTTTTCAACAGTGTCGTTATATTTTAATACTTGGATCTACACGTTGTATCAGACAGTTGCAAAGGAAAACAAAATTGAAAGAATTTCCACTCAGTTGAAATGAAATACATTTATTCATGGTTCTTCCAAAATAATCCTTTTCCTTGCGTTTTAAGTCTTTTATTTTATGTCGTCTGCCATGTAGTTTAGTCTCTCGCCACCACAGGTCAAACGTTTGTAGCAGTCACAAAGATCTATTTTCTTTTGTGAATCAATGCCCCTCCTCCACTGAGTGATTCGGCCACACACTGACCAATTAACTGGTAGGACTTATTGCTTCATCTGTCCCTTAAGAAACTTCTTTAGTCCCTTTTGGGAATGGCGGTTAGCTAGCAGAGAAAATAACCAGCAGATAATCCAGACATCTGTCTCCCTTCTCTCTTGTTCCTATCATCTCGAGATTGCAGCATTGACGGTTTTCAGAGAAGATAACTGCTTCCAAACCGGGACTTTACAAAGAACGACTGCCTAACCGACACAGTCAAACAACATTCTATTCCTTCTTTCTTCAACCCAAACACAGTCCAAGAACAAACAAAAATAAATAAATCCAATTCGGCTTTTCTTTCTTTTTAACAAAAGCGTTTATTACCATTATTCTCCCATCTCGACGTCCATCTTTTTCAACTGTAATCTTTCTTCTGACCACATGCTAGCCACAGCCAGCTCATTCTCACCTTCACTTTACACATTGTTTCTCCCCAACCACGTGGTGTCCTTTTTGTTCCTTTTTCTTTTCGTGCAAGCTCGTGCACACTTCCTAATTTGCATGTGTATTCAAACACTGCTCCTGCTGATAATACAATCGCTTGCCATCCACTCTTCGACTGCTGCTGATATTTTCATACGTGCTCATATGCACTGTGTTACAACACGATCTGTCGACCATCTCTATCCCTCTCCAACTTTGATTAACTGTTTCCTCTAATTAATATCCACATATCTTAAAAAGACCATCTCCTCCTCTAAATGACGTCATTATTACACGTCACTAAGATAATCACCTGATGTTTTAACGTGTCATGATTTCTAAGTTGTCAACTAAATTGTTATGATAACATTTTTAAGTTAAGATTACTAATTTAATGTAAATAAATATTTATTCTAAATATTTTGATTATTCTAAAACATATTTTAGCTGCCAACAATTTTAAGCTTGAATAATCATAATAATCATCGACCAGCACACGGTTCAGCATTTCCCAATCAATATCCAACAGGCGTACCAGGGTTTCATTATTAAGGAAAGGGGGTTTCTGGGGTAGAATCTATCTTTGGATCCATGCAAAATCTTCCGCACATCAGAAATTTTAAAAAGTTTTCTGGTCATGTATTCCAATCGACAACAAGACAAAAAAAATGGTAACAGAAACAAATATATAACAAATAAATATTACAAAGGCAAGATAAATTACTCTTCTGCCTACCTGGATAAGTTTTTAGTGTTTTACCTTATTTTAAAGTGTGTTTTAAGAGTGAAACGCAAGTAGTTCTGAGTGCTTAAGTCAAAATGAAAAAACAAAGATGGTGCCATAATGTTCATGTTCTCGCTTTTGGAATCCCAAGAATAGCTGAAAACTCGAAAATAAATCAAAATACCAGAAGAAATACACCCAATAAATGTCAAAGTTAGGGATTAATATGGACTAATAGCGATTAGTGACCACAATACCATATTTACTCAAAGCATTTTCTTGGAAACTAGTGGGCCCATTTGACTGAAATTTCTTATTATGATAAGATGAAGCAAACTAAGTATTATGGTATCCGTTCAATGCACAGGTAGGGATTAGTATTTAATGCCGAAATAAGCACAAATTTAATTATACTAGCAGTTCAGCCCGGCTTTGCTCAGGCCCTATCTACAGTTCATAACTTTATGTGCATATATATATATATATTAAAAAGTTTTACTCATATCCAGGTAACCTACATCTAAAATTTCAAATGCTTAGACCCAAAATTGGCGGAGGAGTTTGGTAGAGTCTGCAAAGGTCAACTCTGTAAACTTCGACCTCTTGCCAGCCAAATTTTCGCCCAACAACTGATTAAAAAGCTTGCTGCATGTCTGAATACCCTTTCTGTAAAATTTAAAATGTCTAGACCCAAAATCAGCTTAATAGTTTACTAGAGATCGAAAAGGTAAAATCTTTTGAACTTTGACCCCGTGGAAGACAAATTTTTCAGCAAAAAAAAAGTTAGAAAGCTTGCCCTATGTCTGAAATCAATTTATGTAAAATTTCAAATGTTTAGACAAAAAATTGGCTGAGTAATTTGGTAGAGGCCACAGAGGTTAATTTTTTTAACTTTGACCCCAATTTTGACCCCTTAACATTTATTGCTTTGAACTCGAATCAAATCATAAGGTTAGATCCATATCCAAGTAATCTATATCTAAAATTTCAAGTGTTTAGAACCAAAATTGGCGGAGGAGTTTAGTAGAGTTTTCAAAGGTAAAATTGTTGAACTGTGAGCCCTTGACAGCCAAATTTCTGGCCGAAAACCGATTAAAAAGGTTTTTCCAAATCTCAATACCCCTTATGTCAAATCTCGAGTCTATAGACCGAAAATTGACAGAGTTATTGCGTAGGGAAAATGTACACAGACACACAGACAGATGCGTTCACTTTTATAGATATATAGATAGATAGATTTAACCATCAATTTAACATTAAGTACTCATTCAAAGTCAACGGTAGTCACTGTTTTGAACAGGCTAAAAAGTCTAGTTGTATTATAATGTTTTATATTATCATTTAAAGTGTAGAGAATTCAATGACTGGCTACTTGAATGGTGTAGAGATTACGAGATTTGTCCCATGAAAGCTAACCCTAGAAGCTTAACCTTTTCTCTCTTTACATGGTAGTCTCATTTTAGAATCTCCTCAACGATCATTATGATCGCCCTTTCTGACACCAGAAAGAGGTCTGCACAGACATAATCAGAAACTGTTTCGCTGCTGTTTTCAATAGAACCGGAAGTGAACTGTTTCCAATTGAACCGGAAGTGAGCTGTTTGATTCTATTTTTTATCTAATTTATCGAGTAGAATTGAATATTTTGGCTAGAATTAGAGTTTATAAGCAATAGATCGAATAGTTTTATTCATTCAATCTCCAAATTTTTCAATATAAAAAATGGGTGGTTTAAAGAATTCAAAATTACTTTAAAATTTTCCATGGCACAAAAAGATTAATCCAGCAATCATTTGTCAAAAAAATACTTCTGCACAATGTTTATGCTCTATACGGACATAGAGAAACTGTTACAGAGGCAAAACACAAATGGACATCACATGGAATCATAAAAACTGACATTGTATAATTGTAAGTTGACTCCCGCCTTACCCCCTGCCTTCCTTCCACCCACCCCCACCCCCGTTATTGTGTGTGTGTGTGTGTGTGTGTGTGTGTGTGTGTGTGTGTGTGTGTGTGTGTGTGTGTGTGAGACGTGTCCCTTAACCTTTCAGGGTTATGAGGGCACTGAATTATTTCATGCAGCATGTCTCGGTCAAGATTAGTCTAGTGGCACCAATCCCTCTCCAGGCTCTGAGCACATACATTTTAGAATTGACCAGGCTCAATGTCGTTTAATTTTGGTGATCTAACGAGTGTGTTTATGTGATTATGCTGTATATCATAGTTATTAACAAGGAAAAGTCCTGTGTGTGTGTGTCAGCATAAACTGACCTCACACCAAATAATCAAGAGTCAAAAAGGATGGAATGACAAAGGAGTGAAAACACTAGCCAGACCTCCACTGGATGAGTGTAAAGAGGACTGGGACCTTGAGGAGGCTTATTCCCATCCAAATTCCAGTGAAAACCAATGGTCATTGCCAACAAAGAATCAATGGTAAGTTCCTGTTGTGATAACGCAAATGCAACTATAAAGATTATCAAAAGAGGTGGAAAGTACTGGAAATCTAGGGAGACTTGTTGTCACTCAAACCCAAGAGAACACCTTGATGATGACTTGTGTGACTACTCCTAGTGAGTAAATAATAATAATTATAATTTTGTGCGTGTGTCATTGGGACATACAACACGAGGTCATTGTCTACTAATGTTAGAGTCAGCGAATTAGAGGATGAATTACAGAAGATCAGATTTGATGTTATAGGAGTGTGTGAAGCTAGATGCAAGGGTGAAGGATGTCTCATCCTTAACAACAGCAGACACCACTTGCACTATAAGGGTGGGAACACCTCATACAATGAGGTAGGCTTTGTGGTCATCAAGAAAACATTACAAACTTCAATAGTGTTTCGGACAGAGTGGCACAGCTTACTATCAGGATCAAGAAGAGATATCTCATTACGTCATTCAGATTTACGTGCCATCAACAGGCTATACTGATGAAGAAGTGGAGATGGTCTATGAAGATGTTGATAAACTTCTTTTTACCAGCAAAGCCAGTCACACCATCCAAATGGGGGACTTCAATGCCAAGGTTGGAATAGGAAATATAATTGAGTCAAGTACTAGTCCATACAGTTATGAAACAAGGAACAGCAGAGGTGACACTCTTGTTAACTTTGCAAAACACCATCAGTTAAAGACCATGAACATGTTCTTCAAGAAAAAAACAATCAGATGCTGGACTTGGATATCCCCTAATGGCATCACAAAGAATGAAATTGACTTCTTCCTTACAAACAGGCCACACACTGTGACTGATTTTTCTGCCATAAACAGATTAAACACAGGGAGTCGCAACTGAATGATCAGAATGTCTCTTATCATAGTCACCAAGCTAGAGAAGACAAAGCGTATCAAGCAACACAGGAGACCAGATACCCAGAGTCTAGAAGACAAGTCATCACAGTTCCAGCTACTGCTATCCAACAGATTTGAGGCATTAGCAACATCAGAAGATCCAAACACTGACTACAACAGAATGATATCAGAGATCAGCCAGGTTGTACTCAAAACAGCTGGTCAATACAAACGACAGACACCAAACTGTCTCCAATTACAAAACAGCTGAGATAGAAGCAACAACAGATGGAAAGAGGTACAAATGTACAGCACATCGAGTACATTAGGATATGCAATATTCTGACACAGGATGGCACAAAAAATTCCAGACTTCAATGAATAACAAATACTACAAGCCCTTGAAATAAATGACATTCTAAACAACAAAAGAAGGAAGCATCTCAGCAGAAACATCACCTCAAAGACCGAGACAGAATTGTTTGAAGGTGCACCTCTATGCCACCAGACAACCAGGACACACTCCAGTTCTTTATGCACCAAACACATCTGAGGAACATCCTTCACCCATCCTCCCATTGGAAGCGAGAGCAACTATTAAGCTACTGAAGTCATAAGGGGAGGATGGTGTTACTGCAGAAGTACTAAAGAGTGGTGGTGGTGAACCGATTATTGTGATATTTACAAGACTGTTTGATAAGCGCCTCTCTGGTGGAAAAGTTACAGATAAATAAAGTGGTCATCATTCATAAGAAAGGAGAAACTGCAGATATTAAGAACTATCGGCCAATCAGCCTTCTTCCAGTGACATGCAAGGTATGCACTCAAGTCTTGCTAAGACATATGTTATTGACACTAGACAGTCACCAACCACGAGAACAAGCAAGTTTCAGAGCAAGTTACTTCATCATCGAAGCTGCAAGGAAAAGCCAATGAATACAAGATTCCACTGTGCTTTGCCTTTGTGGATTACAAAAAGGCTTTTGACTCTATAGAGTTTGATCCACTGTTCATTGGCCTTGAGAATCAAGGGGTTGACTCTACATAAGTTTCTGGAATCCATATTAAATAGAAAAGTAGTCAACCACCTCAGCAGAAACAACCTTCTTAGTGACATGCAATATGGTTTCCGTTCTGCCAGATCTACAGCAGATTTGCTAACGGTTATATCTCATAGGATTAGTGAATCTCTTGACAAAGGCTTCCTTTCTAGGGCAATTGCTCTTGACATAACAAAAGCCTTCGATAAGGTATGGCATAAGAGCCTACTTCACAAGATTTCCAGCTACGGTATAACGAAATGTTTTCTCGGTCATTAAATCATTTCTCTCTGATAGGCTCATAAGAGTAGTGGTTGATGGGCAGAAATCAGAGCCCTTCAGTATTAATGCTGGAGTCCCTCAGGGGTCCATCCTGGGCCCAACTCTCTTTCTGATCTACATCAATGATCTCCCTAAACACATACTTAAATCATTCGTTGACATCTATGCTGATGACACGAGCATCTATGGCAACACATCAAAGGCTGTAAATGACAAAGTTCTCTCTGATTCTCTCTCCTCTGATCTCGAACGCGTGGTACAGTGGGGGAAGAGGTGGCTGGTTACTTTTAATGCATCTAAAACCAAGCTCCTATCTTTACATCAACAACGCTCTTCCCTATCTGGCATCCATTGAAATGGATGCCTCTCGTCTAGGGGAAGCCCCATGTTTTGATAAGCTTCTGGGCTTGACCTTTACTCCTGACCTGAAATGGAACATGTACTTCAAGTCTGTTGCCAAGGTCGCTAGAAAAATGGTAGGATCCTTCTGCCGCTCCAGAAGATATCTCACTGCTGATGCAATTTTCTATCTATATAAAAGCCAAGTACATCGAAGGATGGCATACTGCTGCCACATCTGGGCAGGAGCTGCTAAAAACAGTCTATCCTGCCTTGACAGATTACAAAATAGACTTCATGGCTTAGTGGGGGATGCCCTTTTCTCTTCTCTGCAACCTCTCTCCGACAGGAGAGACGTTGGGAGCCTATCTTTGTTTTATCGTTAATTCCATGGCAAGTGCTCGTCTGAGCTCCAATCACTGGTCCCTCCTCGCCAATCTTTCACAAAAAATACCCGTCTAGCTGAAACCACTGTCAAAAATTTTCCCCACTCTTTATCTGTGGCAAAACCAAAACGTAGATTCCATGAACAAAGCTTCTTTCTCAGAAGTGCACGCTTCTTTCTCAGAAGTGCACGCTTGTGGAACTCTGTTCTGTTTGCCTGTTCTGTTTGCCTGTTTCCCACCTACAACCTGGATGTCTTCAAGTCCAACATAAACAAATTCCTGATGACACTTTATCAAATCTCAACACTAACGTATTGTACACACAATAACCCTTATCCCCGAGTGGCTTCCGGGCCTTGATAAGTGGTGACCACCTTGTAAAAAAAAAAATTATCTTGCTGAAAGACTTATAGAGTGGGGCTACCTCTACTCGAAAGCTTCATCGTGGCAGCAACAAAATCAAGCTGGAGAAGGAACCAAGACAAGGTGACAACATCTTGGCAAAATTCTTCACAGCCTGTCTCCAGGATGCGATAATCAGTCGGATTAATTGGGAGGGTAGGGGAGTGAACACCAATGATGGACATCTGTCACATCTCATCTTTGCTGATTATATAATACTGATGACACACTCTCTTCAGGAACTAAATGACATTCTTAACGACATCCACTCTAACAGCAAACCGGTTGGCCTCAACATGCATCTTGGGAAGATCAATGTGATGTTGAACCAGCACGCTACCAAGTCGCGAATAATTGTTGATGGAAAGACCATCGAGGAAGTTGAAAGCTACATCTACTTGGGAAAGAAAATGACGAAAGATGGATATCTCCTCCCTGGGATAAAGAGAGGATATAATTGGGATGGGCAGCTTTTAGGAAAGTGGATAATATCAAGAATAGCCAAAAAGCAAATATGTCAATCATAGGGAAGATCTTCAATGAATATATACTACCTGTAATGATCTACGGTAGTGAAACATGGGTCCTAGTATCTCGCCAAAGTGAAATCTTGGCAGTGGTACAAAGGAAGATTGAGAGGATAATGTTGAGCATCACTCTACAAGACAGAAAGACAAACATCTGGATCCGCCAACAAACAAGAGTTATTGATATCAATTGCCACCAAGACATCCGAACACAGATGGGCAGGGCACATAGCCAGGCAGCATGACAACAGATAATCCAACAGGACAATGGAATGGACACCTTGTGAACATAAAAGGCCAAGACCAAGAACGAAATGGAGGCTGACCTGATACAACACATGGGTCCCACATGGCAGTGGATAGCTCGGAACAGAGTTAGATGGCTAAAGTCCAGGGAGGGATTCCTCATTGAGTGATAAAAACCCTAATTGATTGATTGATTGATCGATTGATTGATTGTTACCATAAACTGGAGCCACACCAAATAAGTGAGACAGGTCAAGAAGGATGGCAAGACAGGAGTGAAAGCACTAACCAGACTTCGACTGAATGGTGTCAAGAGGACTGGGACCTTAGGGATGCTTATTGCCACCCAAATTCCAGTGAAGACTAATGGTTGTTACCAACGAGAAATCAATGGTAAACGACTAATTAATTTGCAAAAATTAATTTGCAAAGGTTATTGAAAGAGGTGATGAGTACTGGAAATCTGGGGAGACTTGTTGTCACTGAGACTCCAGGGAACACTGCAGGTTGTTCTCAAAGAGAGTGAATAATAATAATAATAATGATAATAATAATAATAATAATAATAATAATAATAATAATAATAATAATAATAATAATAATAATAGTTGATAAGGGTCAAAGAGGATGGAATGATCGAGGAGAGTAGCACTAATCAGACCTCCACTGGATGATTGCAAAGAGGACTGGGATCTTGGGGAGGTTTATTGCCACCCAAATTTCAGTGAAGACCAACAAGAAATCGATGGTAAGCGGCTGTTGACATAACATAAATTAATTTGCACAGGTTATCAAAAGAGATGGAGAGCACTAAAAATTTGGGGAAACTTGTTGTCATTTAGAAACCACAAGTTGATCTGAAAGAGAAATCTTTGATGATAGCCTGTGTGAAAACTCCATGTGAGTAAAGAAGAAGAAGAAGAAGAAGAAGAAGAAATTGCCAAATTGTATATTTTGCTGTCCCAGCAGCCCATAGGGTGAAGATTAAAGAGACAGCAAAACAAAACAAATATGCGGAACATGCCAGAGAACTTAAAGGAATATGAAACCTGAAGAAAATCAATATAATATCAATAATTGTGCGAGCACTAGAAACAGTCCCAAAAAACTTGGAAAGAAGACTAAGAGAAATTGGAATCGACGGGAAGACTCAGATTATGCAACAAACAGTAATGCTGAAAACTTAAGGAAAGCCCTTGAGTGCAGAAACTAGCCCACATGAATGACAAAATCTAACCGAGCATACTGCAACAGAAATGAAACAAAAAGCACAACTAAGAGAACTATTCAATTTCTCCCTTCTCCCTCTTCCTCTTCCTCCTTTCCCTTTTTCCCCTTTCTCCTTCCCCAAAAACTGGCAGCAGCATGACTGGCAATGCACCAAATAGTCGAAGGGTCAAGAAGGATGAAAAGACTGAGGAGAGAAAGCATTAACCAGGCCTCCACTGGATAAGAGTGAAGGAGACTTGGATCTTGAGGAGGCTTATTGCCACTCAAATTCCAGTGAAGACTAATGGCAGCTACTAATGTGAAATCAATGGTAAGCGGTTGTTGTGATAATGCAAATTAATTTGCAAATGGTATCGAAAGAATACTGGAAATCTGGGAAGACTTATCGTTACTCAGACTCCAGAGAACACCACAAGTTGTTCTCAAAGAGAATTCTTTGATGATGGTCTAGCAAGTAAATAATAATAATAATAATAATAATAATAATAATAATAATAATAATAATAATGATGTTACAAGAAAGGTTCCCCTTTTCTTGTAAGTAAGAAAGACATTAGATAAGTAAAAATGAGATTAGATAGACCGAGATTCGAACCTTGTAAGCAAGGTTCGGAAATGGGATGTAGAATTTCGCATTGTTCAATTTAAAATAAAATAGTTAAGATATGTTTGAGTAAAAGGCATTTTGATTGTTCAATTCATTTTTATGAAAACTGAATTAAAATAAGATCAGTTAGAAGAACGAATAATAGCAAATTTAAATATGTCGAAAAATAAGTTAGGTCGAAAAATAGGTTAGAGAAAATTCATTGTCTGCAGAAATGGTTTGGACATGTGCAAACCATGCATGTTTAACCCACGTGAGTTTCCCACGTGTGTGTGTGGCATGTGTTTGAAGCCATACATGACGTCATAGCAGAAAATTAATTCTTAATATAGTTTTCTAGACAGAAAAAATAGTTAAAAGCATTTAACCTCCCCACCATACTCTTTAAGTACGAGAACAATCCAGGTCTGCTAGCTACTAGTCAGTTTTCGAGATGACCTCGGAAGAAAGGGTCGGTGCCTTCAGAGCTAAGTTAAACTCTTTATCCATAACTGTTGAAATGTATTTTGTCTTAATTTTGCCAATATTTGTGTATTAAAATATATATATATATATATATATATATATATATATATATATATATATATATATATATATATATTATTTATCTTTGTTCTCTTATTGCAGTCTTAGTAAAAACTCGAAACATCTTAACATTACTTCAGCAACAAAAAAAAAAAAAACTTCCACAGATTAATATGGGAGGGGAGACTATCTTCAAATTCTATTGTAAACTGGGAATGGGCAAAGGACTTATACTAAGTAAATATAAATAAGTCCCTCTTACCATTTTTTTTCTTTTTTTAATGGAGAGTAGATAATGCAGTGGATGTGTTATCAGTAGCTCCAGTAACTCTCGCTTCTCCTTTTTTGTCTCTCAGTCCTCATTTCTAATGGGTGATGTTTCTGACAAAGGGTGAAGAAAAAGCTACTTCCCAGGTCGGTAGTACTTCATGAACAGTAGTCTGAGATGTCGGAAATTTTCTGTCTCTATGTCTATCCTTGCGGTCATGTCACTAGTAAGGGTGCTGGAGGTAAACGTTTTCATCTGGGCTGACGTTAACCGCCTGATAGTCAGTGACCCGAACCTTGGAATAACCACTAAGGCGGCTGTCCTATCAGCAGGTGCAAAGTACTGGGGCTGCTGTATTGCCATTTGGTGAATAGATTCTGGACCATGCAGTAGTCTCTGGTGGGGCCTCTCGATGCCATACTAGTGGGTAATTGTTACGGCTTTACCTTATCATGTGCTACAAAAAAAAAACTTTCCCTCTCTGTTCTGCTCTAACCAAGTATGCTGACCTGTTCCACAAATCCCAAAATCCTCAACATGAAATATCTCAAAAAAGAAAACACAAATAAACCTAGAACCCCATCCTCCTACATAGACCCCTACTACCATGTCTCCTTCTCCAACATCAGGGATCTACGTTCGAACCTTCCAGAGGTTGAAACCCAATTACAGGAGACAAAACCTGACATATTCTTTTTAAGCGAAACTGGAATAGGGCCGACCACCTCCCTAGATGAGTTCATAATTAAAGGATACTCTAACTTAACATCTAAATCTGACCCCATGTGCTTCCGGGTAGCACTTGCTCACCACCACCGCATTTATATTTGCCCTCTATCGCCCCCCCCCAACAGCGGAGTTACTGTCTTTAAGAGTATATCAGAGAAAATTGACCACATCCTGTCTGCTCATCTCTCGGCTAACATTCACATTTGCGGTGACTTCAATGTCCATAATGTGGAATGGCTGACCCACTCAAATAAGATTGATGATGAGGGGAGGTTCTGTCATGATTTTGCCATTGCTTATGACCTCACTCAGATTGTTCGCAAGCCACCCGTGTGCCCAATACTACCAGTCAGTACGCAAGCCTTCTAGACATTTTTCTATCCACTTACCCTGAGCTATGCTCATGTTCCATTCTATCTCCTCTGGGATCCTCCGACCACTGCGTTGTATCAGTTAAGATAAAAATGAAATATAATAAATCTACAGACGTACCTCTCCACCGTACTGTATACCAATACTCTATGGCGGACTGGGATAGCTTCCGTACATTCATATCTGATCTACCTCTCCATTCCATGTTTAAAAAAGATGTGTCCTCTATAGTATCAGACCTGACCGAATGGTTACTTGTAAGCATAGACTAATTCATACCATCCAAAAAATTCCAACAAAAACCTAACAGCCAGCCATGGTTCTCCCCTGAATGTGCTGCTGCCATCGCACACAGAAATCACTTTTTCCATAGCTACCAACGTAATAGATGCACTGAAACTAAAGCTGCCTTCAGGACCGCCAGCAACCACTGTAAAAGAGTAATAAAAAATGCAAGAGAACTATATGCTCAATCCGTTAAATCCAAAGTAGTTGAGCAGTGGCTTGGTTCCCACCAGTTCTGGCAAATAGCAAATAGGATCCTGAACAGAAATGCGCGTTCTATCCCAACCATTATCAATGGACCAGAGGTCATCTCAACAGCATCTGACAAGGCCAAACTATTTGCCAAGAACTTTGCGGCAAATTCTACCCTGTACGACGAAGGCCACCAGCTCCCCGTATTCCCTCCTATAACAGACAACACGCTATGCAACATACAAATATCTGTGCGTGAGGTCGCCAAGCTAATCAAGAACCTTGACTCCAGTAAAGCAACTGGTCCTGATGGTATTCCAATTATAGTGTCAAAAAAATTACAACCAGAACTTGCCCCCATACTTACCAAGCTGTTTAAGCGTTGCCTTAAGGAGAAGTGCTTCCCAACAGCCTGAAAAACCTCATCAGTATGCCCTGTATTTAAGAACTCAGGTGATAAGTCATCTCCCTCTCAGTACAGACCAATAAGTCTCCTGTGTGTCATGAGTAAGTTGCTGGAATCCACAATAAATAGAGAAGTAGTCAACCACCTCAGCAGAAATAATCTTCTTAGCGACACGCAATATGGTTTCCGCTCTGCTAGATCTAGAGCAGATGTGCTAACGGTTATATCTCATAGGATTAGCGAATCTCTCAACAAAGGCTTCATTTCTAGGCAATTGCACTTGACATATCAAAAGCCTTCGATAAGGTTTGGCATAAAGGCCCACTTCACAAAATTTCCAGCTACAGTATAACTGGAAATGTTTTCTCGGTCATTAAATCATTTTTCTCTGATAGGCTCATAAGAGTAGTGGTTGATGGGCAGAAATCAGAGGCCCACAGTATTAATGCTGGAGTCCGTCAGGGGTCCATACTGGGCCTGACTCTCTTCCTGATCTACATCAATGATCTCCCAAAACACATACTTAAATCATTTGTTGACATCAATGCTGATGACATGACTATCTATGATAACACATCAAAGGCCGTAAATGATGATGTTCTCTCTGATTCTCTCTCCTTTGATCTTGAGCACATGGTACAGTGGGGGAAGAGGTGGCTGGTTACCTTTAATACATCTAAGACCAAGCTCTTATCTCTACATCATAAACGCTCTGATCGCCATCTGGCATCAATTGAAATGGATAGCTCTCGTCTTGGGGAGGCTCCATGTTTTGACAAGCTTCTGGGTTTGAGCTTTACTCCTGATCTGAAATGGAACACGTACATCAAATCTGTTGCCAGGGATGCTGGGAAAATGGTGGGATCCTTCTACCGCTCCAGAAGATATCTCACTACTGATGCAATTCTCTATCTGTTTAAAAGCCGAGTACGTCCAAGGATGAAGTACTGCTGCCACTTCTGGGCAGGAGCTGCTAAAAATAGCCTATCCTGCCTTGACAGAGTACGAAATAGACTTCATGGCTTAGTGGGGGAATGCCCTTTTCTCTTGCCTGCAACCTCTCTCCCACAGAAGAGACGCTGCGAGCCTGTCTTTGTTTTATCGTTACTTCCATGGCAGGTGCTCGTCTGAGCTCCAATCCCTCGTCCCCCCTTGCCAATCGTTCACAAGAAAAACCCGTCTGAATGAAACTACTGTCAAAAATTTTCCCCACTCTCTATCTGTGCTTAAATCCAAACGTAGATTCCATGAACAAATCTTCTTTCTTAGAACTGCACGCCTGTGGAACTCTGTTCCGCTTGCCTGTTTCCCTCCTGACTTCAACCTGAATGTCTTCAAGTCCAACACCAACAAATTCCTGATGAACCGCCCCTTAAGTAATGACACTTTATCAACTCTCCAATACTATTACAACACTATCCCATTGATTACTGTACACACAATAACCCTTATCCCCGAGTGGCCATTGGGCCTTGATAAGCGGTGTTTCCTTCAATAACTACAAGAAACCTTCTCTACCACCAATAGCAATGGCCAAAGACTCTTTATCTGAAAGTAAATCTTTTAAACTCCTCGGTCTAACGTTCACAGAAAACATGAGTTCGAAAAATTACATTGAGAACATTGACAGGACCGTTGCGAAGAAGGTGGGTTCTATCTAACGTGCTAGAAAGCTACTAACGCCCGAAAGTATCCTGTACCTATATAAGACCACCATTCACCCATGTGTGGAGTATTGTTGTCATATTTGGGCTGGTGCATCTGCTACTAGTCTCTCACTCCTATACAAGGTTCAAAAGAGAGTCACCAACCTAATAGGTCCTGAACTGTCATCTAAGCTTCAGCCTCTGTCCCATCGACGAAATGTAGCATCCCTCTGCCTGTTCTACAAGTAATTTAACGGTGAATGCGCTAACGAACTGCAAGCACTTGTACCCCTCGACATTAATACCCCCGACAAACCCGACAAGCAGCAAAATCCCACCCCTTCACAGTTGAGATCCCTAGATGCAAAAAAGCCTTCTACTCCAGTAGTTTCTTCCCCAGAACCGCTAGACTTTGGTATTCTCTTCCAGGTTCCTGCTTCCCCAACTGTACTGACATGCAGTAGTTCAAGTGTAACGTGAACCGACATCTTGCTGCCCAATTCCCCACATAGTACCCCTGTAGCTTATGCCCCTGATAGTAGCCCCCTACATCAAAGTGGCAATGCGCCTTGTTTGGGGTGAAAATATAATAAAATAAAAAAATATTTTTTTTTAAAGTTTTAAAATAAAACTATTGTGTTGTTTATTTAGGGTGGCACTTTTATCGTTCCACCCTGTAATCACAAGGTTTAGATACGTGAATGTCAAAATGTTCATAGTGTAAACAATACGTGTATTTAAGTAATATATGAATGTGAGTATTTGGCAGCGTGGCACTGTGTATGTGTGTTGGTTTACTTTGTTCTTGTTACTGCGTATATAACTGTGAGTAGCAATTTGTGTCTGTTTGCCAGAGTCTCATTAGTGCGTAAAAATGTGTGGGTGAGATGAAGAAGGCTTGTATGTGAATCATATAAGAGTTCTTTTTGCCTCCCCACCCCTGGTCAAATGCATGGGCAGGGAGGATATATATTCTAGTACTTTTTGGTATGGCTGGCTGAAGAACTCTAGATAAATCTGATTTTGTTAAGAAGATCACTGTTCTTATAGGCTTGCTTAACGTGACCGGAGTGTTACTTTTTGAGTTGAACACGTTCCTGTGACAACTATCTTGAAAAGGAGAGCAAATTAAACTGACATGAAGAAAGAAAGAGGGTAGCTATTCGAGCCATATGCTTTGTAGTGTTCGTCCAAATTGTGTCTCCATCTCACTATAGATATATGCACGCAAGTAATACTTAATAATTAGAATGATATAAAATTAAATGAAATGCGCTTCTTTGATGCTGAATTAAACAAACTCAAATAGTTTGATTATTAATGGACAGATATGAAAAAACTGAGTAAAATAAAGTAATGATATTGAAGCGCCTTAAAGACAAAATACTAAATCTGAAGCAAATAAAAACACTGGAGTTATCTCCCTTTGATTAGGTAGTCATATTAGAATTGCTTCCCTTGAAACTCAAAAGAGTAAAGGTGGTGGGGAGGGGTGTTATGTGTAGGCATTAATTTGTTTTATTATTCTTGTTGGTACTTGTACAGTTTAATCAAAAATGAAAATATCGAAAAAGAAGTTTATATTGTACGTATCTGTTATGGAATGAAGTTCTCCGAAAAAAAAATTCACTTAATTTCATCGAGTAGTTTTTTGGGTTTTTTTTTTTTTTACATCAAAAAAACAATTTGTTATGATATCGAGCAAAAGGTTCGGTTTTTAAGAAGAAAAGCTAGTATTAAAGATGGGGAAGGAGTGTCGGCGCTTTGAACTGAGTTATCTTCCCATGGCGTGTTCTAAAAATCCAAACAAAAATTTTAAAAATTTAAAGATGTCTACCTTCAACGTGCTGTCATAAAAACGTGTTTTTCCGCTGTAAAAAAAAAAAAAAAAAAAAAAATACTCGATCAAATTTAGTGATTTATTTTTTTTTTCGGAGATTTTCAGTTCAAAACGGATGCGTACAATATAAACTTTTCGATATTTTCATTTTTTAACGTCTTGATTGAACTGTACAAGTATCTTTTGGTTAAATATTATTATATGAGGAATCTTTTCGTGATAAAATCTGTTGAAAAATACATAGTACTTCTACAGTTTATCGCCGAAAATGGAGAAGCCATTTTTTCGGGCACCTGTCATAAAAATCAGAGAGAGAAAGCAATATTTTAAACGATGATCGAAGTAGGAAATAAATAACTAAATAATTACACAATTGTTTTATGAAAATTATATTTTCTTACGCAGACTTTTCAATAAATGTCTTTACAATTTTATTTTGAGACATTTTTACACAATAAACGTTTTGGTTTTCAAATGGCGTTTGTCCAGTTTTAATAATTTGAATATGTCATTCTCATTTTCTGTTTTTAATAATAAAATATATATATACGTTTAACGAAAAACTTTCCCGTTTTCATTAATAAAATCGAAACATTTTCAACTACACAATTACGGATATCTACAATTCAAATTTTATCCATGCAGTTTCATCAACACAATATACATGGTTGGGAAAAATTTATTTCGACAAGAAAACAAAAAAAGATTTTTTTTTTTTACAAGGTGGTCACCACTTATCAAGGCCCGGAAGCCACTCATGGATAAGGGTTATTGTAAGTACAGTACGTTAGTGTGGATATTTTAGAGTGTCTACTTAAGGGGGCGGTTCATCAGGAATTTGTTCACATTGGACTTGAAGACATCCAAGTTGTAGTCAGGGGGGAAGCAGGCAGACGGAACAGAGTTCCACAGGCGTGCAGTTCTAAGAAAGAAGCTTTGTTTATGGAATCTACATTTTGATTTAGGCATAGATAAAGAGTGGGGAAAGTTTTTGACAGTGGATTCAGCTAGACGAGTGTTTTTCTTAAAAGATTGGCGAGGGGGGGACCAGAGATTGGAGTAAAAGTGACTGGATCTTTTATCCCCCTCTCGCTCAAATCGTGGCTAATGGTGAGGCGGGCATATAGTTTCTTGTCAACTTGAAATCTAAAAACTGACTGTTGAAAAAGTATGGAAAAATGTTTGGTGAGATTTTTCTGATTGGACAATGTATCAATCAGGAGAGGGGGGAATATATATAGAGTGTAAAAAGTGACAATATTTACAACGACAACAGATAAATTCTGAGACAAAAAATATTTTTTCAGGACCATATAGAATATGACTGCCAAAATATTCAAGTGAAATATAGTGTAGCAGTTATCTCTACTTATATATAAAAGCCACTTTGTCTGTGCGTCTGTGTGTGCATGAGTTCATTTCTTATGGACTTCAAAATGGCTAGGGACTCTCTTCCGTTTACCTGCTTTCCAATTGACTACAATATGGTTGTCTCCAAGTCCAAAGTAAACAAGCTCTTGATGAACCGATGAAATATGAAGAAATTACCATTTCCTATATAAATAATAATATAAAATATAAAATAAATATATAAATATATATAAATATATATAATAATATAAAATTAATATCATAATATACCATAATATAAAATATATCATATAAAATTAAATATCATATAATATATAATAATATAAAACTTTTAGTATTAAAATACATTATATTACAGTTAGAAGATAAAAACATTCTTTTTAAGCATCTCTAGAGAGATTTAAAGATAGATAGGAAAAGTGCTCTTTTTTGAAGGGCTCTAGAAGGTTTCAAAGTTAAGGTGTTCCATTTTTTGGAAATTCTAGAAAGTTCCACTTCATATGATTATAAATAGACGCTAATAGCGCCATAAGTTCAGTTATTAAATTAGTTTTGAAAAGTAACATTAAGTTGGGGCGCCCTTTCAACTATTTTGACTCCGGACAATTTCCTGGGATAAGATCCAGTCATAAGGAATTTTCTGAAACAAGTCTATTGCAAACATGAATAAACGGACACTTTGTAAATATTGATTTTCTGATCTTATATTCTGACCAAAGCAAAAAATATATTACATTTTCTCAAACTCTGTTATTATTAGTGACAAAAGCTAGTAACAAAGAACTTGAGTTACCTCCCTTACACCTTTTATTTTTGTAAATACTTGTTTCCATTTTTTTTTTTTTTTTTTTTACACAGTGATCACCACTTATCAAGGCCCGGAAGCCACTCAGGGATAAGAGTTATTGCAAGTACATTACGTTAGTGTGAAGATTTGATGAAGTGTTTACTTAAGGGGGCGGTTCATTAGGAATTTGTTAGCATTGGACTTGAAGACATCCAAGTTGTAGTCCGATGGGAAGCAGGCAGATGGAACAGAGTTCCACAGGCGTGCAGTTCTAAGAAAGAAGCTTTGTTCATGGAATCCGCGTTTTGATTTAGACACAGATATAGAGTGGGGAAAATTTTTGACAGTGGTTTCAGCTAGACGGGTGTTTTTCGTGAAAGATTGGCGAGGGAGGACCAGAGATCGGAGTTCAGACGAGCACCTGCCATGGAAATAACGATAAAACAAGGATAGGCTCGCAACGTCTCTTCTGTGGGAGAGAGGTTGCAGGGTAGAGAAAAGGGCATCCGCCACTAAGCCACGAAGTCTATTTTGTACTCTGTCAAGGCAGGATAAGCTGTTTTTAGCAGTTCCTGCCCAGATATGACAACAGTATTCCATCCTTGGACATACTTAGCTTTTATATAGATAGAGAATTGCATCAGTAGTGAGATATCTTCTGGAGCGGTAGAAGGATCCCACCATCTTTCCAGCGACCTTGGCAACAGACTTGATGTACGTGTTCCATTTCAGATCAGGAGTAAAGGTCAAACCCAGAAGCTTGTAAAAACACGGGGCCTCACCCAGACGAGAGCCATCCATTTCAATTGATGCCAGCTGGGGATCAGAGCGTTGATGATGTAAGGATAGGAGTTTGGTTTTGGATGCATTAAAGGTAACCAGCCACATCTTCCCCCACTGAACCACGCGCTCGAGATCAGAGGAGAGAGAATCCAAGAGAACTTTGTCATTTACGGCCTTTGATGTGTTGCCGTAGATGGTCGTGTCATCAGCATAGATGTCAACGAATGATTTAAGTATGTGTTTAGGGAGGTCATTGATGTAGATCAGGAAGAGAGTTGGGCCTAGGATTGACACCTGAGGGACTCCAGCATTTATATTGCAGGCCTCCGATTTTTGTCCATCTACCAATACTCTATTTGTTTATCTGTTCAAATTAATGCTACAACTATTTTATTCGTAATCTTTCAGACAATTACCTCTAATCAAATTTCAATTTACCACGTATAACATTTAACATCACCTATTAAATCGCACTCCAATGAACAATTCACGCTAGTTATACCAAGACTGTGTCCTCATCAATTTAAAACCAAATATTAATAAAAAGTAACTTAAAATCTTTTTTTTTATATATATATATATATCTTGATAAAATGAGCTCTCACTTTGAATTTGTAAATTTTTCTCACTACCATTAATGAAAAACTTCACTGAACGTCCACACAGGGAAAACTCATCCCTCATTAAACATGAGCCTAAATGTAGTCTATTGTTTATATCTTGCTTGTTCATAAATAACTTATATCACTGGTCCATGCATCTAGGAAATTTAGGACTATAATATTGACATCTGCAGACAGTCTCCTGACCTAGAAATTTGTATCTTCCGGGATATTGTTTACCAAACTTTCTGCTCTGCTGGCTAAACCCATACATACATTATACCTTTGTGCCTCACTTTTGTATACATGTACTCTAGTTTTTCATCTCTGCCCTCATTTAACTAAATTTCTGTTTAGTTATTTTTTATTTCTTTCATTTTATTTTACTTTTTATTTTTTTATTTTTTATTTTTTTGTCCTTTAATTTTATTTATTATGCACCATTTCAATGTGCTGTTGTCATCTCGGTATAGATACTATACATCTTACATACAGATAAAGTAGGACTACCACCCATCTACCCCTACCCCTCCCCTTGGGTCTTAAAACGTAAACTACCTACATTATTTAAGACAATGATAGAAACCCTATAAACGTTTTTACATTACACTTTATATAATACGCTCCTCTTTTATCTTAGAATTCGATATAATTCCCCCTAACAACATCAATATTTTCATTGATTTATTTCGTTCCTCATGAATCCCACGCTAGTCATCGCATCCCCATTATGTTACCTAGCATCTTCTGATGAGAAGCATTAGGCTTCGAAATACCTTGGTATAAAGAATCCCTTCTATACCCCTACTAAATGTTTGTATATCTTTATTAAATAAATGAACCATTATATATTCGCCAATATATAGTTTTTGTGACTTCCTTTTCCACTCTTATTGTTTCATATATAAGCTCCAATGAAATTTGTTGAGCTTTATATTATCCCGATAAGTCTCTTCTTATAGAATTGAATTTATTTTCTTCTCCCATCTTTCTAAGCTATATAGATATATAAAAAAAACTATGAAAACATTGGAACAAACCAATGTAGTGTATAAATTTAAATGTTTTATGGGAGAATGTAACTCCGAAAACAATACATAAATTGGTCATACAACAAAAACATTGTCCCGGCAAATAACGATGCATCTAAATAATACTAGTGCTATATATAAAAATTTGATAAAAGAACATAACTGTCCCCCCTCCAATCTTAGAAAGGTCCTCGTTAACAATATAAAAATTATACAACATGAAAATAATATTAAAAATTAAAAATTCTTGAAGCGTCATATATTAGAACCGTTCAACCCACTATAAATGATATCGCATTCGAGAAAAGCAGCAACGTTCTAAAATTTCTTGCGTAGTTTGTATTGGATGGACTTTGTTAACTGTGTCCATGAACTTGCTTATTTTAATACTCAAATTTTTAATGGACCTATATTTTTAATCAACTTTTTATCGACTCTATATATTTTAACTTATCGCCGTTTATTGTATATTTTGGTTTTCACTTTTAATTCTCATTTTCACTCATTCGTACTTTTACTTCAACACCTGATGATGATTCGTGGACGAATCGAAAGCGCTCGTGACAGCAACAACTATGGAACTTTTATTAATTTAATATTTTTGATTTCGATATAAAAAAGATTATATGGAAAATTGAAAAATTAAAAAACAAGAATCATAAAGCAAAGTGTCTCTGTTGCATTTAATAATATTTGCTTGAATATATATATATATATATATATATATACATAGTAAGTTATAAAATATACATGGCGATTAAGCTACACTTAAAGCCTGAAGAATCCTAGAGTGGATGAAACGCTGAATATTCAGTGTAGCTTAATTGCCATATATATTTTATAACTTACTAACTAGCTCTACCTATGTATTGAGCACTGTTGAAGTAAATGCTTAAAGTTTACGCATAAATTTATACTTTTGTATATTAATTTTATGTGAGTAAATGAAGTAGTTATATATATATATATATATATATATATATATATATATATATATATATATATATATATATATATATATATATGTTCTTTATTTTCCTGCATCGTCCAAACTAGTGTGCGATGGTTAATCAGAATCAGGAATCGGAAAAATCGGAATTTTTGGAGATATCAGAATTGGTATCAGCATCGGAAAAATTTATGCCTATTTTCCTATGCCAAAAACAATTCTTTTAGTTATTTTTTTTTTTTAATTTGATTTTGTTTAAAACAGAACTTTCCACATTTGAAAACGATAAAATAATGAATATTTATTGATTTTAAACTACCAGTAAAACTAAAATCTATAGATATGTTTTTATTTTTGAGAAAATATTTGCACATTTAACTTGCGTTTATATGGTAATCAGAGAAGGGGGGGGCTACAATTTTATAGTTAAATATTTAGATATTTATAAAGAATTAGAACTGGTAATTGTATTGGAATCAGGAATTTAGTCCAGAATCGTCCCATCACTAGTTAAAACATAACTTTTATATCCAATTTATATTAATTGTTGATTTGATTCTTGAAAATACCCCAAAGACATTATAATCATCCAAAATCGCCCTACTAAGTGCTGGAACCACACCACATATTGGGGTCCACAATGTTCGGTAGACACATTATAATGCTACATAAATTCAAGATCAATTGTTTGGCAATTAGCCTGACTATAAAAACCGTAGCATGGCTAGAGATGTGTAGACATGCAGACACTAACACAGCTGCCAACTGTATTGTTGCCAGCAGATATTTCTACTTATATATAAAAGGCACTTTGTCTGCGTGTCTGTTAGTTCTTTCCTTATGAACCGATTTTTTTTACAATTTCACACACTTTATTTTTCTGAGAGTGTTCTTAGATAGGCTTTGTATTGGAATACCTCTGACAAGTATCAAAAATCGATAATCGAAAAAATCCATTTAAAAAAAGGAACAGATCTGACTTTGATCAAAGTTAATACCCTTATACAGCCTGGCATCACAAGTGCATTTTAGAAGTTTTACCGCTGCACAAGCAGAAAGGTCTGGTGCATAAAATCAGCGGTAGATTCTTTGATAAGTAGAGGGGTGCATTAAAAATAACTGTTTCTGTTTAGAGCACTATTGAACCATAATACTTAATTTTGGCAGTTTAAACTTTAATTCAAGCCATTATATAAAAATAATTTTATAAAATTAACAGTAACTTCTCTACAGTGCAATACTATGATGTATTGTGGACTAAGTCACTGCAGGGAGGCATGTGAAGCTTCCTCTAAGTGCACCATGCAAGGTTCCTGAAAAGATCAGGCAATCAATCGATTTGATTGATGAATGGGCGATTTCACTGATTCGATAACAATACAAATATTGGAAGTGTGAAACATTCGTTCATCCTTATTGAATCTGCTAGTCACAAAATAATGGAAATAGCTGAAAACTATAAATATGAAATGAGGAAGAGAAGATTTTTTGCAGAATTAAGTAACATTGAGATGATGGTACAGGGGTTGAAGCTTAGTTGACAGTGAGGAACCTATTTTATTTCCAAGAGGAAGAATTAATTTGTATATATATATATATATATATATATATATATATATAGGGGGAGACGTTAACCTTAATATCATTTAAAAAATCAACAACAAAAACTATGTAAACAGATAAACGATAAAACTAAGCAGTAAATTGTCTATGGCATAATAGCATAATGGATTAGGGCGCTGAACTGAAATACATAAGGTCCGGGGTTCGAATCCCAACAACAGTCAAGCTACGCTGAAAAGGACTAGGGCTCCGAAACACACATGTCCATAGATTACTGTTTTTAAAAATAACAAATAAATAAATAAATAATACGTCCAAATAAAAAATGGGCAACTTTCTAAGAAAAACACCGGATCTCCGAGGCGGAGACGTTAACCTAAATATTGTTTAAAAAAATCAACAACAAAAACAACGTAAACAGATAAACGATAAAAAAACTAAACAGTAAATTGTCTATGGCATCATAGTGTAATGGGTTAGGACGCTGGACTGAAATGCATAAGATCCGGGGTTCGGATCCCAACAACAGTCAAGCTATGCTGTAGAGGAGTAGGGCTGCGAAACACGCGTGTCCATAGATTACTAAAATAAATAACAAATAAATAAATAAAAAATACGTCCAAATAAAAATTGGCCGACTTTCTAAGAAAAACACCAGATCACCGAGGCGGAAACATTAACCTTAATATCGTTTAAAAAATCAACAACAAAAATTATATATATATATATATATATATATATATATATATATATATAGTGCAAAGTGTTGTTTAAAATTCAAAGACTCACGTTTTCTTTTTTATAACATAACACCAAAAGATGGAGGAAGTGAGGAAGCATGGCTGTGGAAATACTTTTACCTGAATACAATGTCCAGCATGTTAAAAATATACCATTTGTTGGAAAAATCTAATGGATAAACATCTGAAGAAGTTGGTGGGGACAGGATATTTTTACGGAAACATAAATCGTAAAATTGCCACTCATTAATGTTACAGCTGTAATGGAAAAATCCAGGAAATAAACGAAGGTTATAAAAAAGAAAACGTGAGTCTTTGAATTTTCAACAAAACTTTGCACTATATATGATCTGTCACTATTAAATAGACACATTGAGCTTAACTCCAAATTAATGGTGAATGGTTTTAAAATAACAATCTAGACCCGTTAAACGAAAACGGTATACATTGAAAGTAACAACATTTCAAAAACAAATATATATATATATATATATATATATATATATATATATATATATATATATATATTGTAAAACATTTCATTATTATTGTTGCATGTTTATTTTAGATGAGATTGAAAAAAATATCAACTTAATATTGATGTGAATAAATTAAAGAAAAAGTAGAGAAATTAAATAAAATAAAAAAATTAAAATAATGAAGCAATTTTTAATATTTAATATTGTTTTAATATTATTTTATGACTTTTGGCACCAGTTGTTACATTTGTATTATAAAGTATTGTATCTTAATTCCTGATAACGACGGTCACAATAACAAATTTAGCATATGGTAGCAAGAAAAGCAGACAGAGTATTAAGTTAAATATTTATTGAAGAACCAAATGGATGAAAATGTCTTTTGGTGATAAGAAGTTTCTGAAAAGAAGAAAATAACAAAGTCCTTGTCATTAAGGTTTGTTAGAGTGAAAATAATTAGAAATGTCTCTTGTTGACAGGATGTTCTGATGTGAAGAGAATATTAAGGTCCTTGTTATTAAAGTTATTAAAAGTATGAATAATTGGAAATGTCTTTTGTTATTAAGGTTTTTTGTTGTCAATGGTGAGCGAATAGTAATTGCTACTATGAGAAAGAAAGGGGGAAGAGTTAGTTATTGCTGCTGCTGCTGCTGCTGCTGCTGCTGCTGCTGCTGTTAGAGAGAGAAAGAGTAATCCATACAAGTCATTGCATCTGGCTCTGCTTCCACTGCTGTTGAACTGGCGGGTCGAGCGTTTATATATCATGTGCAGACGTAGTTGTAAGCATATTTTCAGATGTAAACAATAAGGAACTTTTGTTGCCAAATGTGTTTTTAGGATATGGTTAGCCTTGTCGTAGTGAATTTTGGTTTCCTTGACTCCACATTTGTTTCATTTCTATTTAAACTTGGTGTGTTTATGAGTGAATTTTGTCACTTGAATTCCTTTTATAAGTATTTATTACATATTTTCATATTTGTTCATATGTTTTGCGTGATAATTCTTTGCTATAGTGAACTGCGTAACTTAGTGAAAGGATGGGTACAAACAGCATAGTTTCTGACAACTTAATGCGTCGTTAACATTCGATCAAATATCAAAGTAAAGCACATTGTCGCTTATCTCAGTAGCTGCTCCTAGTGTTTGGCTGTCTTCACTCCTGCTGATGCAAATTGTGTTTTGTTTACATGCCATTATAGGTTTATCACGCACATACGCACACAAACATTCATCAATTATGCAATGGTTAATTGTTCTTATCTTAGTTTTCGAATTGTCCGACATTCCTACTTCCTGTTCGCATTCTTTCTTCTGCTTCTATTATATATCTCTATCTTTCGCCTGAACCTCTGATGTGATCAAACATTCATTCTGTTCGCCTTTTCATTTTGAGGTAAGAAAGCATATGTCTGCAACAACACTAACAAACTTATCTGAACATTCGATACATACGCATACACAATATCAGAACTTTTCGCACACATTTACACACAATGAACAAACAACGAACATTTCAAGATTACGCATACTTATACATGTACACACCCTCACACATGCATACTCATGTTTGTTTCTACATTGTTTGTGATTAAATGCATTCTTTGTACTCGTTACTTTTGTTGTTCTCTCATTTGGAGTTCTGAACACGCATTATATTCAACTCAAGAGGTTCAACGGAGATCTTTTATTTCACAATATAATATAGTCAAGATTGTCTGCTATTTTGACTTCTGGTTTCCGCTCCGTAGATAGGACAACGGTGACAAGCAGGATATAGTCCTTTCTGATCAATGATTATTTTTTCTCTCAGATAACATGAAAGCCCTCCCCACTTTCCCTATGGTAAAAATGCTTTCTTGTCTGCTTGACTATGTCTAATTATCAAATTAAATGGACGACAGAAACCGGACGTCAAGACAAGCAGAAAATCTTGATTATAACCATTGTTTTTTATTTTCTTAATTTAATTTTGTTTATTTATATTGAAATGGGCACCTGTCGTCCTATGCTCATACACCCATGTTGTGGAGAACACAGCAATACATTTTTCGCCAGCTCTTGCTTGCTCCTCTGACAGTGACTGGCAATTCATAGACATTGTTCCTTATAGTAGTTGATATGGCAGGTAGGTTACCATAAAGTTTCTTCTTCATGGGATGATCCTACCAAGATATGTTTAACACTGTTTATAGCATAAGCATGGCATATGTGCCATCTAGCTTTCTTTCTAATCTTTTGATGAGTGTCCAGGTTGTAGCAACGAAAACGTCCATGTATGTATGCAGCACGGAAACATATGCAAATGTAGTACTGAAAGCGAAAGACTTAAAGAAGGACAAACTCCACCACTGTTCTGAAGAACTGCCTTTTCAGTTTGTCAGTTAGCATTGAAGTTCATACTGACTGCAACTTATACAATGCAGCCCATGTTTTTGAGATGCGAATTTCGATATCTCTCTCTCAATGGAACCTATGTTGCTGCTCAATAAACGTAAACTCAGTGACTTCTTTCAGTGTTGTTTCATCTAGAGCTTTGATCTCCCCTCCACATTGAAAGTTATGAACTTTGTCTTATCCACATTAATGTAAAGACCAATGTCATTTGCAGACTTTTCTCGCTCACATAATAGCGTTTACGCATCATGCTATACTGTTGGCACTTATGGCACCATTTAAAAATATAGAAAATATAGAAATGTCTGTATGATGTACGCACCAATCATGAGACAAAGATGAAAAATTCCAAAAGTTGCATAAATTGATCAAGTAGTTTGATTCAAGAAAATCAAATTTTACTGTTTCAATGAAGGTGAAAAAAGTGTGTAGACCACTCTAATCTATGTAGAATCTATCAAAACAATCACTGATTACTTCCCCTTATTATATTCTCAAGTAAAACATGGCCTCATCTGTCACTTATCGATAAAATACCAGCAACTTTGTTTTTCATAAATAAAAAAAAAAACTACTTGATCAATTTTTTGTGATTTTTGGAATATGAAATCTTCATTTTGTGACAAGTGGGTACAGTATAAAAGTTTTTCTTTATTTCTGTTTATAAGTGCCAATCTGGATAAACACCGTGATGCTAAAAATTTGTTTTCAAGTATTTTAATTAAAAAAAAAAAAATGAGTCAGCAAAATACAAATCACGGTGTGATTTTATTTTGATAAAAAAATTCTGTGTAGGCATTAATTTGTTTTTGTAATTTTGTTGAATATTATTATATGAGGAATCTTTTCGAGTTAAATATTTGCAGAAATACACATTTTGTACTGAGAATTACATGCTTTGAATATGTAAAGCTGAAGTAATGTTATTCAATATGGCCCAAATGAATGGCCATTTGGATAATTCATTATGGTATTTAGTTCTCTCCCACTGCAAGAACTGTGACACCGGAGTCAGAAAGTGGGATTCAGAAGTCAACACCCTAAAGGAGGGGCACTCTGATCGGCAAAAAGTGCCTGGACAGCCCCGTCGGCATTTCCCGGTGAGGGTGCCCCAGGCGATTAGCAATAAGTTAACCCCTTCTCACAGAGAGAAGGCAAAGCGGGGGAGGGCAGAGCAGTAGCTCTAGATATATCTAAGGCTTTTGACAGGGTATGGCATGAGGGTCTCCTCAGGACAATCAGTTCATACGGTATCACTGGTAGAATACATAACATAATTAAATCCTTCTTAGATAAGAGAAAAATCCAGGTTGTCCTCGACGGTCGTACATCTAAACAATATGATATAAATGCGGGGGTGCCCCAGGGTTCTATCCTTGGACCTCTATTGTTCCTGATATTCATAAATGACCTCCCCGACAAAATTGCCTCTGAGATGGGTATATATGCTGATTACATTACACTCTATGGCAGGCACGACAGGAAGACGAATGAACACATTTCTAAAGAAATGGCAGAAACACTAGAGGAAGACCTCCAATCTATGGTGGAATGGGGACAAAAGTGGTTGGTCGCGTTCAATGCTGCCAAGACTAAACTAGTTTCATTCAATAATTACAAGAAACCCTCTCTACCACCTATAGCAATGGCCAACGACTATTTATCTGAGAGTACATCTTTCAAACTCCTTGGCCTAACGTTCACAGGAAACATGAGTTGGAACAATTACATTGAAGGCATTGCCAGGGCCGCTGCAAGAAAGGTGGGCTCTTTCTACCGTGCTAGAAAACTACTAACACCCGAAAGTATCCTGTACCTCTATAAGGCCACCATTCGCCCATGTATGGAGTATTGCTGCCACATCTGGGCTGGTGCGTCTGCTACTAGTCTCTCGCTCCTTGACAAGGTTCAAAAGAGAGTCGCAAACCTGATAGGCCCTGAACTGGCATCTAAGCTTCAGCCTCTGTCCCATCGACGAAATGTTGCATCCCTCTGCCTTTTCTACAAGTATTTTAGTGGTGAATGCTCTGACGAACTGCAATTACTTGTGCCCCCACGACGTGAGCACCCTTGACAAACCTGACAGGCTGCTAAATCCCACCCCCACACTGTAGAGATCCCTAGATGTAAAAGATCTTTTTACTCCAATAGTTTCTTCCCCAGAACCGCTAGACTCTGGAATTCCATTCCAGAACCCTGCTTCCCCAACAGTACTGACGTGCAGAAGTTCAAGTGTAACGTGAACCGACATCTTGCTGCCCAAATCCCTACATAGTACCCCAGTAGTTGTTGCCCCTGATAGTAGCCCCCTACACCAAAGTGGCAATGTGCCTTGTTTGGGGTGAAAATGTAATAATAAAAAAAAAAAAGCCTGGGAGAGTAGACCTCCTAGAACTGCACAGAACTTTTACACCCACCGCAAAATCAACAGGGACCGGATTATTACAGGAATGATCTAATCTTTGTTGATTTTGGGGAATTCTTAAATTGCATTTGTCTGCCCTTGCTGTGCACTCTCCAAATGTCCCAACTGGAAACCAAAAAAAGTTGTAAATACGCTTGTTATTTTTTTTAGCTAATGTTTATTGTTTACCGATTTCAAGTGCGTATTTATCAATACAAAACGTGTTTAATATTTAATCAATATATTTTAACTCGAAAAGATTTCTCACATAATAGTAATATTTAACAACAACAAAACAATTTTTAAGTCTACACAGAATTTTTTTTTTTATTCGCAATAGAATTACGCCGTGATTTAGTGAATAATGAACGAGACCGGACCGGAAGTAGTAATAATAAATCAAATAGGAGGTAACAACGCGTTGCTGTTTTCAATCACAATTCCGGAAGTGTATATTTAGTCGTCTTATTTAAGCGGTTTATTTTGATTTGCGGATCATTATTATATTTGCTTTTGTTTGCGCGTTTATTTGGTAGTTATTTTATTTTTTCTGTTATTTTTATTAGAGAAGATTTCCCAATCTAGCAAAAAATGCACAGAAGCGAGAGAAGTCGATCATCTTCGTCGTCGCACATGTTTGAAGTGCCCTCACACAGAGTAGGCGTCGTTATTGGTAAGTAAAACCACTTCGAAAAAAGATCAACAATGTCACCCCTCCCCACAAAAAAAAGCATTTTTATTATGATTTTTGTGAACCTTTTTCATTTGTTTCAAGGGGGGAGGGGGTAAGACGGAATATAGGCTAAGAATTCGATTCTTTGATAAGATAGGGGCGCGATTAATGAAATTAATTTTTCTTTTCTTTTTTAGGTTTAAGAAACCACGTGCACTTCACATACTTTCTTTCCTTAACCCAACTTAGTTGTGGGTTTGTATTACTGTACACATAGATTCGAAAACGTTGTTACAAAACAAATATATAACAAATAAATGTTATCAAAAGCAAGATAAGTTACTTTTCTACCTAACTGAATATGCTTTTAGTGTTTATATTTAATGTAACATGTTTATTCAGCTCGAAAAACATAGTGTTTACCGATGTATTGAAAAATTTAAAATGGCAGCCGACTCTCTCTTTGAGGTGATAAGTTTGGGAAAATGAGTTAGAAATAATAAAAAACAAAAAAAAAAACAGACAAAATACTGTTAGAAACTCGCTCAATATATGTTACCGTGACGTAGGCTGACATATATTCGGCGGGTTTGTAACAGTCTTTTGACTTTTTATTTATTTATAACCCCGGGTTTGTATTACTACACAGATTCGAAAAAGTTGTCAAAAAACAAATATATAACAAATAAATGTTATCAAAGGCAAGATGAGTTACTTTTCTACCAAACTGGATATATTTTTCGTGTCTTTATTCAATATAACGTTTATTCAGCTCGAAAAACATACTGTGTTTACCGATGTATTGGAAAATTCAAGATGGCGCCTGCGCCTGACTCTTTAACACGGTAAGTTTTTTTTTTTTTTTTTTTTTTTTTACACAGTGATCACCACTTATCAAGGCCCGGAAGCCACTCAGGGATAAGGGTTATTGCAAGTACATCACGTTAGTGAGGAGATTTTATGAAGTGTTTAATTAGGGGGGGCGGTTCATAAGGAATTTGTTAACATTAGACTTAAAGACATCCAAGTTGTAGTCCGGAGGGAAGCAGGCAGACGGAACAGAGTTCCACAGGCATGCAGTTCTAAGAAAGAAGCTTTGCTCATGAAATCCGCGTTTTGATTTAGGCACAGATATAGAGTGGGGGAAATTTTTCACAGTGGATTCAGCTAGACGGGTGATTTTCGTGAAAGTTTGGCGAGGGGGGACCAGAGATTGGAGTTCAGACGAGCACCTGCCATGAAAATAACGATAAAACAAGGATAGGCTCGCAACGTCTCTTCTGTGGGAGAGGGGTTGCAGGGTAGAGAAAAGGGCATCCCCCACTAAACCACGAAGTCTATTTTGTACTCTGTCAAGGCATGATAGGCTGTTTTTGGCAGCTCCTGCCCAGATATGGCAACAGTATTCCATCCTTGGCCGTACTTGGCTTTTATATAGATAGAGAATTGCATCAGTAGTGAGATATCTTCTGGAGCGGTAGAAGGATCCCACCATCTTTCCTGCGACCTTGGCAACAGACTTGATGTACGTGTTCCATTTCAGATCAGGAGTAAAGGTCAAACCCAGAAGCTTGTCAAAACACGGGGCCTCACCCAGACGAGAGCCATCCATCACAATTGATGCCAGCTGGGGATCAGAGCGTTGATGATGTAAGGATAGGAGTTTGGTTTTAGATGCATTAAAGGTAACTAGCCACATCTTCCCCCACTGAACCACGCGCTCGAGATCAGAGGAGAGAGAATCAGAGAGAACTTCGTCATTTACAGCCTTTGATGTGTTGCCGTAGATGGTCGTGTCATCAGCATAGATGTCAACGAATGATTTAAGTATGTGTTTAGGGAGGTCATTGATGTAGATCAGGAAGAGAGTTGGGCCGAGGATTGACCCCTGAGGGACTCCAGCATTTATATTGCAGGCCTCCGATTTTTGTCCATCTACCACTACTCTTATGAGCCTATCGGAGAGAAATGATTTAATGATTGAGAAAACATTTCCAGTTATACCGTAGCTGGAAATCTTGTGAAGTAGACCCTTATGCCATACTTTGTCAAAGGCCTTTGATATGTCAAGAGCAATTGCCCTAGAAAGGAAGCCTTTGTCAAGAGATTCACTAATCCTGTGGGATATAACCGTCAGCACATCTGCAGTAGATCTTGCAGAGCGGAAACCATATTGTGTGTCACTAAGAAGGTTGTTTCTGCTGAGGTGGTTGACTATTTCTCTATTTAATATTGATTCCAGTAACTTACTCATAACACAGAGAAGACTTATTGGTCTGTATTGAGAGGGAGATGACTTATCACCTGAATTCTTAAATACAGGGCAAACTGATGAGGTCTTCCAGGGGGTCGGAAAGCACTTCTCCTTAAGGCAGCGCTTAAATAGTTTCGTAAGTATGGGAGCAAGTTCTGGTTGAAGCTTTTTTAACACTATAATTGGGATGCCATCAGGGCCAGTTGCTTTACTGGAATCTAGGTTTTTTATTAGCTTGGCGACCTCATGCACGGATATTTGTATATTACCTAGCTTGTTCTGTGTTATAGGAGGAAATATGGGGAGTTGATGGCCTTCGTCGCATAGGGTAGAATTAGCTGCAAAGTTCTTTGCAAATAGTTTGGCCTTGTCTGACGCTGACGAGATAACCTCTGGTCCATTGATAATGGTTGGGATAGAACGCACACTTCTGTTCAGGATCCTATTTGTTATTTGCCAAAACTGGTGGGAACCAAGCCGCTGATCAGCTACCTTGGATTTAACAGACTGGGCATATAGCTCTCTTGCATTTTTTATTACTCTTTTACAGTGGTTGCTGGCAGTCCTGAAAGCAGCTTTAGTCTCAGTGCATCTATTACGTTGGTAGTTATGGAAAAAGTGATTTCTGTGCGCGATAGCAGCAGCACATTCTGGGGAGAACCATGGCTGGCTGTTAGGTTTTTGTTGGAATTTTTTTGATGGTATGAATTGGTCTATGCCTACAATTAACCATTCGGTCAGATCTGATACTATAGAGGACACTTCCTTTTTAAACATGGAGTGCAGAGGTAAATCAGATATGAATGTACGGAAGCTATCCCAGTCAGCCATAGAGTATCGGTATACAGTACGGTGGAGGGGTACGTCTGATGGCTTCTTACATTTTGTTTTTATCTTAACTGATACGACGGAGTGGTCGGAGGATCCTAAAGGAGAATGAACGGTACATGAACATAGCTCAGGGGAAGTTGAAAGAAAAAGGTCTAAGAGGCTTGCATATTGATTGGGTGTATCGGGCACACGGGTGGGTTCGCGAACAATCTGAGTGAGGTCATAAGCAATGGCAAAATCATGACAAAACCTCCCCTCATCATCTGTCTTATTTGAATGGGTCAGCCATTCCACGTTATGGACGTTGAAGTCACCACAGATGTGGATGTTAGCCGAGGGATGTGAAGACAGTATGTGGTCTATTTTCTCAGATATGCTCTTAAAGATAGTAACTCCGCTGTTGTGGGGCCTATAGAGGGCAAATATAAATGCAGTGGTGTTAGCAAGTGCAACCCTGAAGCACATATAGGGTAAATTAGGATCTTCTCTAGAGATATCCCTGCCACATGGGAAGCCATCCTTAATGTAGGCACATATTCCATGCCCATGGCGATCTTGGGAGTCAGATTTAGCTGTTAAATTGGAGTATCCATTAATTATGAACTCATCTAGGGAAGTGGTCGGCCCTATTCCAGTTTCACATAGAAATAATATGTCCGGTTTCGTCTCCTGTAATTGGGTTTCAATCTCTGGAAGGTTGGAACGTAGACCCCTGATATTGGAGAAGGAGACCTGGTAGTAGGGGTCTACGCTGGAAGATGGGGTTCTAGGTTTAATCGAGTTTTTATTCTGGAGATATTTCATGTTGAGGTTTGGGGATTTGTGGAATAGGTCGGCATACTTGGTTAGAGCAGTACAGAGAGGGAAAGTAAGAGAGAAAAAGACAGGAAATTTTTTTTTTTTATTTGTAGCACACGAAAAGGTAAAGCCGTAACAATTACCCACTAGTATGGCATCGAGAGGCCCCACCAGAGACTACTGCATGGTCCAGATCCACTCACCAAATGGCAATACAGCAGTCCCAGTACTTTGCGCCTGCTGATAGGACAGCCTCCTTAGTGGTTAATCCAAGGTTCGGGTCCCTGACTATCAGGCGGATAACGTCAGCCCAGACAAAACGTTTACCTCCAGCACCCTTACTAGTGACATGGCAACAAGGACAGACAAAGACAGAAAAATATCCGACATCTCAGACTACTGGTCACCAAGTAGTACCGACCTTTAAGCAGCTTTTTCTTCACCCTTTGTCAGAAACATCACTCATTGAATGAGGACTGAATGACAAAATAGGAGAAGCGAGAGTTACTGGAGCTGCCGATAACACATCCACTGTATTATCTACTCTCCATAAATAATAATTTCTCTACATATTATGACTTTTCAATGTTCTGTTAGTGGATGACAGGTCTCACCTTTGCATAGCTCTCCACACCCACATGGAATCTCATACACACAGTTCCTGCTAATGATTTTTTCTGTGGGGTTGCTTGACTTGCACAAGATGTTTCCAGCAAGTCAAATCACTCCTGAATACTGCCTTGATATTATATGGATTACATATTCCTTGAATCCCCTCCGACAAGCCCCCCATAGATGGTACACAAACTGTGCCGAGTTTTCAGTTGAAGTTGAAGTTGAGCTGTAAAGAGTCTGACTGACGAGACCCTGGTGCTGGTACAAGATACATTGACCAGATACTTCATTGAAGGAATGCACTTGCATCCCAACTGACAATATCATGGGGATGTTGACTTTCTGTGATGGAATCCAATATATATGAGCAGAAAGGACGTTTGGTGATGAGATCACCATGGACCCAAGTACTGGTCAATGTACATCCGGGATATTTTGAGGAAACAGCATTAGGATCAATAATATGGTTATGATATGGATGACATTCATACCCTGACCCCACCAGGAAGATGTTCAAACATTACTGGAACATGTGAACTATCTGTTTGGGAAAAGGTGTTATAAATAAAAAAACTAGACAACTTAGTCCCATAAGAAAACCGAAAAAAACTTATAGGGAATTAATTAAAATGAATGTTTAAAAGAATATGCAAATTAGCTAGATCTTTTGTTAGTGAATGCAATCCCACAACCCATATATGTTATTCCTAATATTCATAAATGACCTCCCTGACAAAATTGTCTGTGAGGTTTCTTTTTTTTTTTGTTTTTTTTTTATGGTAGATAAATCCTAAGCATTTTTTTTTTCCTTCTAAAAGACAATCATGTGTGGTTTTAAGAGGGTCTTGGTGAAATTATGAGAAAATGGGGAGGCTGACACTCTGATAGGGCTAAGAGAAATTGTGTAATCATCCTCAAGACTTGATAGAAAAAAACAAATTTTAGAATTTAGAGCGGGTGTTGGTTTCACATAAATTTAATGTAAAATAATTCACCATTTCAAGACCATTCTAGCGTTTTAGGACAGTTAACCAATTTTTTATGGGAGATTAATCATGTGCACTTTTTTTTTATGCTTATATGTAGCTTACAGAGGAATTTTGTTTGGTGGGGAGCTCTGCCACTTGGACTTAGTGTTATTTTTAGGGCTAAGGTTTTAGGCGGCTTACTGCTTTTACCTAGGGTTAGAGGTAGGCTTAAGCCATTTTTTTTTTCTTTTTTGTTAAGAGGGTGTTTGACATCCAATGTGAAACTTTACAAGAATTACAATAAACAGACAAAAATACTTGTTATTCAAAACCAGTGACATCACCCTAACAGAAAATGTGACCTTTGGAAAGTATCAAGTTTTTATTTTTTTTTTTTGTCCTACCTATTTAAATATTTAAAAAAAAAAAAAAAAAAAAAGCTTTTTGCTAAAGCTGACAAATTGTTCACAAATTTTGAATGAATTTGATTTTGATTTTTAATTACATTTCGTGTCTTTTTCTACTGTTTTTGTTTCTTTACTGAGCCCCTCCTACAAATATTTAAATATCGATTTTGATTTTTTTTTTTTATATATATATATATAATCGGGTAGATTAGTTTCTGTTCGATAATAATCAATTAAAAAAAATTTGATCTTGAATAAAAATCAACAACAAAAAACGTCTGTTTGCAGCCATGCTTTTTCTGATGCAATTACTAATACTACAGTCTACATTCAAACTCAAAACAATTTTTTTTCCAGATATCATGTTTTTAAATTGCTACCTACTATGAAAGAAATATATATATATATATATATAATCTAGTATATCTATAAAAATGAATGTGTGTCAGGACACTTCTCAACCTATATACTCAACCGATTTTTGATCTACAAACTTGAAATTCAGTCATGTGGAAAACTTTTTAATCCGTTTTCATTAAAAAAAAAAAAAAAACAGACTGCTAAGGGGTTAAAATTGAAAAATTCATGTGGGGGGGGGGGCGTTGGATTTTCATCTGTATGCTAATTATCCCACAAATGCGCATGCGTGAATGGTTCACATGACAGATTCATTATATTAAAAAGAAGTGTGTTTGAAAATACTTTTTAAAGACTGTGTCAAGCTGGCCTAATGCTTATCGTACTTCATCCACTGTCTTTAGGTTTTGGTTTCGATCTCAACTAGTTTTTTTTTTTTTTCTTTTTTACTTAAAGTGAACCGTTTAGAAAAAAGACATACTTGCACGCACATGTCTCAATTTCTGAATTAAAATAAATATTTGTATTTTAAGACCCGGCAACACCAGGCAGCCTGCTAGTGTGTGTGTGTGATATATATATAAACTACTTCATTTACTTACATAAAATTAATATATGCGGAATATTCAGTGTAGCTTAATTGGCATATATATTTTATAACTTATATATATATATATATATATAGCAGTTCACCCTGGCTTTGCTCGGGCCCGATTTACTGTTCATAACTTTGTGATATATATATTAAAAAGTTTGGAGTTGTGTCCAGGTAACCTACATCTAAAATTTCAAGTGTTTAGACCCAAAATTGGCTGATGAGTTTGGTATAGTCTGCAAAGATCACCTCTTTTAACTTTGACCTTCTGTTAGCCAAATTTTTGCCCCAAAATTGATTAAAAAGCTTGCTGCATGTCTGAATACCCTTTATGTAAAATTTCAAATGTTTAGACCCAAAAATTGGCTGAATAGTTTGCTAGAGACTGCAAAGGTCAAATCTTTTAAACTTTGACTCTTTCATAGCCAAATTTTTGGCCAAAAACCGATTTAAAAGCTTGCCCTATGTTTGAATACACTTTATGCAAAATTATAAATGTTTGGACCAAAAATTTGCTGAGTAATTTGGTAGACCACAGAGGTCAACTTTTTTATTTTACCCCTTAACATTTGTTTTGGGCTAAAATCGAATTAAAGTTTGCTCCTATATCTAAAATTTCAAGTGCTTAGACCCAAAATTGGCGGAGGAGTTTGGTAGTTTTCAAAGGTCTAATTGCTGAACTTTGACCCCCTTGACAAATTTCTGGTCGAAAACAGATTAAAACAGATTTTCCCAAACTTCAATACCCCTTATGTCAAATCTTGAGTCTGATGACTGTAAATTGACAGTAGTTTGGTAGGGAAATGTACATGCACACAGACATTTTCACTTGTATATAGACTTAAATAGATCATCCAAAACCTCAGATACACAATATTACTAAGATTGCATCTTGTTTATCTCCTTGCAGACTTGATAATGTCAAAAAGGATGACAAACAGGTGGAAGACTTTGGAATTCATCCATGTCATAAAGGCTGAAGTAGCCAAAGGATGACAGAATATCAATGTCTGGATCACGGATTGTCTCTGTGGACAATGACTAGATGAACTCTATACCAGGAGTCTGGTATACTACTAAGACTGTGACTCTTGTTTGTTCTGTACATGTTTGATGTCATAATCGCTTTGTGATGTCATCCTTTAAAATAGAGGAAGGAGCATAAACATTTCCCCCCCCCCACTGTGCCGAAATCTAAACCCAAGTTTCATAAACAAAACTTCTTGTGGAACTGTTCCACTAGCCTGCTTTCCAGCTGACTGCAACATGGTTGTTTTTTTTGTTTTGTTTTTTTTTTGTTTTTTTTTTACACAGTGATCACCACTTATCAAGGCCTGGAAGCCACTCAGGGATAAGGGTTATTGCAAGTACATATTGAAAAATGCGAGGCTCGCTGTTTTGTTTGTAAATGAGCAGTTTGGGCACTATAAAAATGGTGCACAAATGTTTGTTTAAAATAGAAATTTGTCGAGGTTATTTGCGGGCACCGCTCCTGTCGGTCGATGGGTAGACCTGCTGACTGTCATCGCAATGGTTCTAGGTTCAATTCTCGACTTGTCTAGCAGCACTGATGAGTTGTGATACAACGAAACAGTACTGTATGTCGATGACTACAAATATATATATATATATATATATACTCGGGTTTTTTATATTCAAAAGTAATGGACTAATGAATTCAACAAGGTTGTTAGATAGTGCTCAATAAAAAGAGCTGATAATACTTGTTTATTGTTATACAAACATGCTCACACTCCGCCGCCACAAACAGCCACCTGCTTCAATCAAACAACAGACACCACCAGGCAGCGACCCGACTACTCAAAAGTTCAATGAATAATCTATATATAATATAATAAAGATTATTCATTGAACTTTTGAACATGGTTGTTTTCAGTTGTAATGTAAACAAATTCTTTTTGAGCCTTCCCTTAAATAGTCGATTTCTACCCAATTTCCATCACCGTGCACTCATTAAGCCTTATCGATGAGTTGCCTTGGAGTCTTGATAAGAGGTGACTCCCATGTAAGATAATCATACAAAGTGAATGATGTGACAAAATAATATCAAGTTGGGAGTGGTGGTAGCGGGATCGATTATGGTTTCACTAGATGACCAGTGATCCGGAGGGTTAACAAGTTGTCTGTCTATTAGATAAACCGACCTTTACCCTTTTATGAAATCACTCCAGACAAGGCATGAAGCCGTTAAATGTAAGAAGCTAAAAAGAGGAAAGGATGATTATTGTAAACACAGATGTCGTTGACCTTAGTCTCGGAAAGACCAAATATATTTGTAGGAGGAAAATTGTCAGCAGAAAGAGTTTCATAAGCCTGGAATTTTGGAAAGAAGTTACTGAATAGGAAGTTGTATTACAATGAGGTATCAAAACAGCAAATTGATTGATCACTAGATAGAGTTAAATAGGCTGGAACAAAGGAAGCAGAGAATAGATCAACTTTGAACAACGCGTACTATAATAGTATTTATGGAAAAGAGACTAACATCATGTCTGTGAGAGGGGGCACTGAGTAAGTGTTATATTGGGCCTTTTGGTTATGATCAGAGCGTAGTATCTGATGTTATGGAGGGCAATGCTAAAGGTCTGAACAATTATTAACTAGCAGGGCTACCCGGCGTTGCTCAGGGCTATAAAAGTAAACAAGTGTTTATTTGTAAATAAAGCAATTGGATAATATGGTAAATATTATCCTAAATTTTTAAGGGCTCCCACCTCCTTCTCGTGATATTAATGAAAAGTAATTATGTGCCATATTTAGACTCCCGCGCGCGCTTAGTGTTGTATAGGAGTCCATATTGGAGATCATATTAATGGTAACGTTCGTGATAATACTGAGGGGAAACATTTATAACTGGTTGAGATAAGAGAGAGATACATTTCTTGGAAGTTACATAAAATTCCTAATAACGATGAAGGAGACAAATTTCATATTAAGGATGTTTCACACATTACCTTTTGCTGTTGAATGATGACACGACACATTTTTACAAAAACATGATAACTTTATCGGCTCGACCAGTCGAATGATGATGACGTCAAGGAATTCAAAGTTGTACTACATGATTAAACGTTCTCCTGTCACTTCTAAAGGGACCCTCCTCTGATCATGTCAGCTCTGTCCGACCGACTCTGCTGACTGTTCGATCTGGACTTGACTGCCTCTGATCTTCGACTGTCTGCTTCTCTTTGCTAATCCTAGCTCCTATTATCGAGAATGATATCAGACATGTGGTTTTAAACGTCATTGACTCACGTGGCTTAAACATATGTGGCTCGGCACATCTTCCCAAAACACACTTCTGCAGACAAAGAATTCTCACTAATCTATTTTTTCAATATATTTTTAAATTGTATTCATTTTTATTTTTAGCTGACCTTCTTTAATTCAATTTCCATAAAAGAATAAACAATTAATTCTTTTTACAAACAAACAATATCTAAACTTTATATGAAATTTAACAATAGCCAAATTCCAACATTCTAACTCCGAATCTATTCTGAACCTTGCTTACACGGTTCGAATCTCGGTCTATCCTAATCTCATTTTCCACTTATCTAATGTTTTTCTTCTGTTACAAGAAAAGGATCCCCTTTTCTTGTAACAGAAGCTCGTCTCCAAAATTGATAATGATCGGTCAATTAGTTTTGGTATGAATTTTATTCAAATGTAAAACATTTAATGCTGAAATTTTACTGTCGCTTTAAGATGGCATTCAATTGTACGCCAAAGGATCGTGCTGAAATAACGTTCTTATTTGGGAGGGAGGCTTTGTTAGCTATTCTGTATTTGCATATGTTATGAAGGCTTATGTAGAAGACGAACTATTTTTTTGTTTTTTTTTGTTTTTTAGATAAGATTTTCGGATTAAATCCAGTTCGTATGATTTGTTTATTAAAATGTTAAGTGAAAGTACAGGTTAGTTAGAAAACTCCTTCCCGTTCCAATGAGTATCTACATGTGTTTGTGTGTGTGCACGAATATGTTACAGATTACGCAGGGCATAGGCCACAGTTGGGATATTACGTATGATTCAAAAACTAACGGCTAGCATCCAAAAATCATAACTAACTTAAAAAAATATATCTTAAAACCGCCGACACAATAAAATTGTAAGAAAAAAAAACGAATTGATAACTAAAAAATAGAAGGTTAAGAAGAAATGTCAGACGCATGCTCAACTGAACACATGCACGGACTGTAATAAAAACCATTAGCGAAGGAAAATATGCGCAGTAAGTGAGATAGGGGGAGTAACCCCTTTATACACACTGTAGACCCCATAAGAAACAGCAGTTTGACAGCTAAGAAGCCACTAATAGTGATTTATACGTACGCACAGTGTAATGATGTATGCATTAAATGAACTTGACGCCGGACAAAATAATGTCTCTTACTGACGCCATATTTTTAGTAACCATTCGTTTATAAATCGAGGAAATGGATTCCGGAATATGAGAATTTTCAGAGCTCGTCCAATCAGTGGACGGACTTTAGTGAGGCAGCCTTTATTATTTATGAATCGGAAATCTGAAAGATTATGTTTGGTCTATGTATGTATGAGCTAATTACAGTCAGTGTAATCAGATTTGTTCCGGTGACAGCTGTTAGTAGTGGTAGGACTAAATATTAAGAGAAAAATACGGACTCCTTCCTCTGAAGATGTTGCGATTGTGATGCTCATAGGATGCAATGTAGCATTTTATCACGACTGAATGTGTCTACAGTGGTGTTCGCAAGCTACATAAGATAGTATTAGACTAGATGTATTGAATTTGTATGTGGCGTCTGTTGTTACAAACCTACAATACTTTGGTCCAAAGGGGAATTTCTGCAGCTACTTTATTAATATAAAGATTTGTTAACTGTTATGCAGATGGAATGTTTTCAAAAGAAAGGAAGGTTTAGCTAAAGTATTTATGTTAAAATTTAAAGGAAGAATTTTAACTTGGATTTAGGTTTATAAACAAAATATTAAAGAGATATTTATGTCATAAAATATGTTTAGGAATTCAATTTTATAAGCAATAAACAATGGAATTTATCTTTTTTAACAAAGGAAGAGTAGGTTTTTATATTTAGACTAGATACAAGTGAGAGTAAGAGAGAATGTGAGAGTTGCCGACGAGGGAAGGTTGACTTTGTCAGTCATGGAAGCATTCGAGTTGTTTAACTAAGAAACAATGTAAAGACTAAAGGGAAAACGTAAATCCCTGAAGGAAACGCTTAACTGTAAAAATGAGAATAAACGAGGAAAACCAAAAGGAAGTCCTGTTGTTACTGCTTCACAGTAAAATATTTTCTTGCAGTGTCCGAGAGACAAAGAAAGCCACACCTGAAGGTTAGTAGTACCTGTATTTTTGAGATTTTGACAGCCTACATAGCATATGGCATAATCACATTGACACAATGGTTTTTATGGCGTTGACAGTCTGGTCAATACCAGATGGATGACTAGGTGTGAATACCAGGCTCTGTATGTGTGACTAAGTAGATATCTGCCAAAAAAAAAGTATAACATTCCTTACAAACTTCCTCCTTTGGCAGAAGCTTACTCAACCTGCCTTGAGTTAATGCCACTTCGTTTTGTTTATGCATCGAAAGAGGATGTCTTCTTTTTCCGGCGTGATATCATTCACGATGTTATTTTGCTTACGACCCTTTCATGTAACACTTATTTGATTTTTGATTTCTCTTATTGCAGGCAAAAAAGGAGCAATGGTTCGTGAACTTGAACAAAAAACAAATACACAAATTAAGGTAAGAAAATTATATAAATAAATAAACTTCTGCTACTCTTGAAGACTGTGATTGATTGTAATGAATGATGGTTCACATGTTTCAATGGCATTATGAAAAACGCAGCATCAAACATTGTCAAACTAGGGGAAAAAAATATCATCTGCCGTCACAACCAACAATCCACACTCCTGCACAATTTGTGGACTTTATAGATTATTGGCTCTCACACAAGGTTACATAGACACAGTTGTCAAAACTTCATACATCGAAATTGATGAGTCCATGATATATACTGGTGCGTCCAGTGTTTGAGAATATTTCATTTATTACATTTTTAAAGATAATAAAAAAAAAATACAAACAACACATTCATAATTAAATAAAACATTACCACATAAGCGACATTCTTATTTAATAATTTCATTCAACAAAATCTCCCTCCGCTTCAATGATAGCTTCTATTCGACACCTAAACCTTTGGCAGGTGCGGATAAGATGATCCTTGTCTGTTGTTCATTACTCTTACTATGGATGCTTTCAGAGAATCTTTGGTGTTGTGAAGATGTCTATTAACATCTCTCAACAACGCTAAACGCAAACAGATTAAAGTCTGGAGAGCTTGGAGGCCACAAGTTGGTCAAAGTTTTTTTTCGTCTGGAAAAAAAAAAAAACAAAGCCTTTCTTGTTCAGTAGGATTTCAGTTTTTTTTTTCAAGTCTATAATCTCACTAAACAATTTTTGGAGGTTTCTGACATAAACTGGCCTCTCTTCAACACACAGGATTTGTATTAAAGATTTTCATGAACAGTCCTTCAAATTGTGGTTTTGGAGATACCGAGATATTTTGTAATTGATATCATTGACTTCTGCAGGTTCTCGTCAATGATATTCTCATGTTATTGAATAAATTTGTGTGTTCTAATGCTGTCAGAGCATTGCTGATGATTTTTACATTTAACAGCAGGAGAAAGTTGGCCATCATTATCTACTAACTCTTTGCAAACTTTAAAAACAAAAACTCGGCGACTTTTTAAGAAATTGTGCAATTTGCAAATTGCTGTGTTCTGCCATTATTGCAACTATTACATTTTTTTTTTTTTTTTTTTTTTTTTTACATAGGCATCACCACTTATCAAGGCCAAGAGGCCACTTGAGGAAAAGGTTAAAGAGTGTACAGTAGAAATTGGACAATATAGTGGTCCGTTTTTTTTTTTTTTTTTTTTTTTTTTTTTTCATAGAACAATTAACAACTGAACGATGTAAGAAATAAATAAAAGAAATATGTATCAGCAAAAGGTCCTTCAATATTTCTGTCATCACTCAATGGGCTTAAAACATAAGAGGGCCCTTTGGGCTGAATGTTAATTGAAAGGTCAGTTGGGGCTTGAAACACAGGACCTCTCTGTTGGCTAAATCTAAATGTTTATCAGAAGGCCAGTCAGGGCTTGAAAACACAAGAAAGCTCTGTTAGCTGAATGGTTTCTGATGAGTTAAGCGTAATGCAATGAGGAGCACATTAAAGGGGGGGGTCAAAGATATGGCACAAATATATTAGCAGCAAAGGCTTTTAAGTTTAATGAACAGGCGTCTTATACGATATTGGGTTTCTTCTGATCACATTTTTTTTTTTTTTTTTTTTTTCCATTTAAAATGGAGTTAACGAGATACATAAAATCACCGACCTAGCTTTGGGTAATCCACCAATAAAGTTTTAATCCAGACATACATATACAAATAATTCATATAAGATGGGCAATCTTATGTTTTTCCATAAAGAGAAACCATCAACGGTCATCGCGCAGAACACAATAAAAGTCTGATAAAGCAGATGACAGATATTGCCTCATAGTTTTATTTTTTCCACCTTCCATGATCTTAGTACTCCTATCTAATGACCTTGTGCCATCCAGTCAGAGAAGAAGACAGACTTCAATAATTTTGGCGATCAGCACAGTTAAACACATTCGCTCATGATGAATTCAAATCCACAAGTGTCTTAAATCTCTTCTTTTCATGCGCACGTGTAAATCACAATTCCTACCTGTCTTTGTACGTGACACGATTGCTTTGGCTGCCATTCTTCCTTTCCACCTCTTTCCTCTCGCACCGTGTGCATGCGCGCGACCATGACGGTGCAGTAAGAAAAACTGAAGGATGCAGTTCAATTATTTTCATAAAAAATATACATGTCAGAGATGTATGCTTTTGTAATGGTGTCGTTATATTTTAACTCTGACCTGACACTGTGTACGAAAGTCTTGCAAGGAAACAAAGGAAATAAATAGGACTCAAGTTTTTTTTTTCCGGTTGAAAGAAAAGGCATTTTTTTACCGGTTCACACCAAGCCATCTGACACTCATTTTCCAAGCATTAATAATGTGGTCGCATCCCTACTTTTCCTCTCAGGATCAATTAAGTTTCCCAGCTATATTTGCAGCTTTCCCCATGACACATGGTTGTCTGAAAATTTTAAAAGTTTGAAACACTAACAGGTCCTGTATCTTGTTTAAAAATTCCTGTCACACTGACACATGCTTAAAAGTCCTGTCATGCCACCACATAGTAAAAAGTTTAGCCACATGCTTTTTCTTTCTCTCCATTTTTCTTTCTTTCCTCTTCCAATGTGTTAACACCCGCCACAGTTTGGTCGTTTGCATATACGATGACACTGCTGCGACTTATGTCAATGACTTTGTTGCCTCCCGTTTTTTCTAATCTTTTTTTATTTTATTATTCCCTCGCCATTATAAGTCAGCTTTAAGAAAAGTGAACCTGATCTACCCACCATTTTATTTGGAACTGAAAAATTTAATTTTCTGATAAGAATCAGTGAAATTTCTTTACAGTTGATTTTGAACCAGGATTCTTGGCTCAGAACTTCATTCTCATCACATATTGATCCATCAAGAACAGTTTCTTAAGGTCAACCGTTCTTTGGAATGTGCATTCTTGAATTCTGGTCATGTGATCCTGGGGGTGGGGATAATTTGCATTGCTATAATTTATACATTTTCTTGCATAAATCAAAGGATTCTTTTCTTTATTAGATTTGTTTTTTCTCGTGTTCTGGGAATCTTAAATCTTCCCAGAATGCATTAACATCTAATTGGCATGTCTAAATTAAAACACTATCAGCCGCATTCCCAATTAAGTGATTTTACTTTTTAATTTGTTACGATTCCTTTTTTTCTTTATCTTTTCAGATAAACAGCAACATTGAAGTGAATAATCAGATAACCATAGAATTGTTTGGTGAAAGCAAAGACATCGACAGAGCCCAAAAGATGATTGAGCAACTTGTCTCCAGGGAAAATAGTAAGTTTTCAAAAGTTATTTTATATTAAATCTTCGCTTTATATTTTATGCGATATCCTCTGTGCCAGCATTTAAAACTGACATTAAATCGCATATGATGATGACTAATATATGAATAAAGTTAGTCTCTATATTTTTTTGTCGTCAATAGCTTTCATCCTACAGAATCAAAACTTGATTCTGGTTTATCAGATTTTCTCTTGAACTTTTGATTAAGATGAAAAAAAAAAAAAAAGTAATATAACTCTGTATTCGTTCATAGTTACTTCCCTTTATTATTGGAATCAAGAATATTTTGGAGGAAAAAAACAGCATAGTTTAAAAGAAAAGTAAAACAAATCATAAGTAAATGTACTACTGTATTACTTGGGAATTCCAGATATTGTTACAGTGTATGTGTGTGTGTGTTGCCTTATAAAAATATATCAGGTTGACAAAGTTCTTGCGATTTTTAACTTTTAAATTCAGATGAACATATCTCAGCTCAAACAAAAATTTTTGATTGAAATAAGCACCATCAGAATCAACATACTTTTAATGTAAAAATCTTGCATTTTGGTGGCGATGAAGTTGCTGAAGCCGTTTTTGATATCGCTTAGGTTTTTTAAACATTTCTCACGCAGAAAGTTGTCGAGATACTTGAAAAAGTGGCTGAGAGATCTGGAGAGTATGGCAGTTTCATAGTCCAATTCGTTCAACTTCTGCAAGGTTGGTTTAGCAATGTGCGATGAGCATTGTCGTGGAGTAGAATTGGGCTTTTTCTGTTGACTAATGCTGGGTGTTATCGTTTCTGATGCATTTCATCCATTTGTTGAAAGTACTTAACCACTGTAATTGTTTCGCTTGCATTAAAAAAAACTAATGAATGAGACTGATCGCAGTCAGCATGACCTTCTTTGATGCAACTCTGGTTTCAGGAAGTGTCTTGGCATTTAACCACTGAGCTGAACATTGCCAGTTGTCGTAAAGAACCCACTTTTCATAAGTCACAACTCAGGTCATTCTTGTTGTGTAAAAGATAAGGTGACAGTTCATAACAGCATTTCTTTTGGTTGTCATTCAATTCGTAAGGTACCCATTTACCAAGTATTTTGTCTTTCCAATCTCTCAAGTGGTTGAAAATCATTGTATACGTTATGGCTAATTCAGAAGTAAGTTCTCTAACAGTTGTGCATGGATTGGCTTCAACTAAGGCTTTTAACTGATTGTCAACAGCCGATGGCCAACCGCTATGCTCATTACCTTCAAGACTCGTCGTCACCACTAAATTTCTTTAACCACTATTATGCTGTGCGTTCAGTAATAGTTCTTCGGCCAAACACGTTGTTGATATCGCAAGCTGTTTTAGCAGCTTTTCGGCCTAACTTGAATTGAAATAAGAAAATTGTGAGTTTGCTTTTTGTCCATCTTGTATTCAACATTCTGAAAAGACATAATTGTTTAAAAACATTCTAATTTAAACGATTAGATAGAGCAAAAAAAGCTCTTTAAATGATATGAAGTAAAGGTATTATATATATTATATCATCAGGTTAATTGCTGATTGCATTTCTCTGAGAATGCAGTAAACATTTCTGTGTAGTTTACTTACCATAAGTGTATTTTCACACTATAACAAGATATATATGACATTTTGAAAGTCAAAATTTTGATTTCAAATCAGTTTATTTGGCAAAAAAGAAAACGACTGTGCTTCAGTGCCATATAGGGAAAAGATTCAAATTTACCTTGAATTGTTGTTGGTGCATTTATTACTTGGAAGTCAATTCCATGTTTCAGGGGCTGATTGAGAAAGCAGCCCGTCTTCAGTTTAATTTTTAAAAAATATATATGTACTTATAAAACTCGGAACAGCTTGCTTGCTTGGGCATCCATCCGGTTTGAAAAATTCTGCACATGTGTAACTATATGAAAACAAAGCCATGAAAGTTTTTTTGTTTTTTTTAATCGGCAATTTTTAAAATATGCAAATAAAAACAAAACTATTTTTTTTTTTCATTGTTAGTTGGAATCGTTATCAAATAGTTAAAAGAAAAAAAAGCAAAGTTTATAACATTAGGTAAAAGTGCTTCAGAGGACCAACTAAAGAATTGGCTTTTAAAATTTTATTTTTAGATGGTATTCCACTTTTACCATATGTTTATAAACTTTCATTGCAAGTTGGAATCGTTTTCAAACAATTTTTATTTAAAAAAAAAACAATTTGAATCCAATCCGAGATTCTTCAGGAAATGAAACGAAATATTTTATGATTCTTTTAATAAAAAAAACTTTCATGTTTTTTTTTTAACAATTAAAAACTTTAAATTCATTTTTCATGCTACAATTTGGGGCGTTAAAAAAACCCAAAACATTTAACACTGCAAAACAAAGCCGTTAACTTATGATAAGTCACTTCTTTGTTTACAAAGCCGTTTGATGGAAGTGACATCATACAAATTTTAAGGTTCGGATGACCAACACTGTATATAATGTAACTTTTTTAAAACAAATATAAAAATAGAAACTTTGGTAAATTTTTTACTTGGTTTCGACCTTCACATTTTCCTTTAAAATGACGACCTCTGAAGATTTTTGAGTATGCTGAAAACGACTCGCATTCAAAATTTCTGCAAATAAGTATTTCTGGATATTAAGCAATGTAATTCTTTGTTAAAGTGGTGGCCATCGTTGTACTTGCAAGTGCGCATAGTTTTGCCAGAATTAATGTACTTACTATTCCATAGCTACACTTAACATATATTGACCCAACGGGTTACGGGTAGTCTAGTATATATATAAAAATGAAATAGTTTCTTGTAGTCGCCATGTTGACCACTTTCTCATACAAGAGTGAATAATAGGTCCTAAGGCATATCATAATACGCATTGAAAAGATTGTAGGCCAAAATTAGATCAAAATCGACGACACTCAATGGAGAAAATTTTTTTTTTTTTTTTTTTTTTTTTAGTTGGCTATCATAGATCAGCTCTGAATGACCCTGCGCCATTCGAAAAGCTAGTCTTTGAACTACCTCTAGATGCTGGATATCTCTTATTAGATATAGAAAAGGTCTGAATACGATACTCTAACACACGAGGGAGATACAAAGGGGGAGAAATACTTCAGGATGTAGTTTACAGAAAGAACGTATGAGAAATGGGATACTCCTTGCTTTGTTAGCAGCCTGAATGCAATGTTTAGATGACTAAGGATGAGTTTACCAGAAAGTAGAGATCTTTCATCTCGCTCAACTCTTTCGTTCAGCAGAGCAGTGTCATCACTAAAAGTAAGAGTTGGTCTACTATTTGGGACCAGATTTGCAGGGATACTATTTATGGGGTTGAGCAACGATATGTCTGTTCACATTATATTTGAATTTCTGCATGTAAGTACAGTCAGGGAAGCAGGGGCCTGGGAGGGAATTCCAAAGTGGAGCTGTCTGAGGGGAAAAAGCTATTCAAGTAGAAAGCTTTACAGCATCTAGGGATCTCTACAGTGTAGGAGTGGGATTTTGCTGTTTGTCAGTGATATTGTCGTTGAGGGGGCACTAGTGCTCAGAGTTCGTCAGAGCACTTGCCATTGAAATACCTGTAAAACAAGCACATTTCAGCGATGTGAGAGAGGTTGGAGTTTAGTTAATAGTTCAGGACTTAGTAGGTTGGTGACTATTTTTTTTTTTTTAACTCTGTCTAGGAGTGAGAGACTAGTGGCAAATGCACTCGCCCAGATGTGGCAAAAAAAGGTTCTTGACAATCTCAATAGCTTTGTCATCCACATCTAAGTTCTTTGTCCATCTCCATCGTCTTAGACTTCTTGCACACATATCTGTTATCATCTTTCACCGTACCTGTATTTTCTTGATTTTTGTACGGTCGTGAGTTTCTGAAAATTTCAATATCAAAGGAAATGTTTATCATTTGGTCAATTCTTTATGAATGAAAGACATGGTCAATAAGGATGGTCAATCAATGATAGATGCCTTTGCTGATGACTGTCTCTGCTGCATCATTTGGTGCTGGCAGGCCATCTGTGTCCCAATTGCTGTTTTTTGCCAATACCTCAACCGGAAATCTCTGCCGTCTATCTTGTTGCCGCAACATCCTTCATGGTTCTGCCATGCAGGTCATCACCTAGAGTTAATGCGGACAACTGAAGATATGGCAACAACTATTAGAAAGGACTTGGCTAATCTCTCTGGTACACAAGTGTTCAGTCTTCGATGGTTGATTTGCTAACCATTTTATGCTCATGACCACCATGCCACGGACCAACATGGTTCAAGGTGTGGTGTAGTCTAGGGAATTACTCCTCTCGACCAACCAAGATGAATACCATTGCAATCAATCGTTCATCCAAATGCTTTTTTTTTTTTTTTTTTTTTTTTTTTTAGATGTACGGAATGGTCGTGCTTGTAACCAGTGTGGGGAAGTTGGTCATTTTGCCAGAAACTGTCGTTCACAACAGAATAATGGTAAGATGTTTTTTTTTTCTTTTTAGATTAAAGAATAAAGTTTTCACTTTGCTATAGCATTGATCTAAGTAACGTCAATGATTTCATTAAATAATGTTGGATGTAGATGTGGTGATGATCCAAATGGAGTTGATCAACATTTTTGTGTCCCATAAAAATGACAAAATTATTTAAATGAAAACAAAACTGTTCACATTTCAAAGTCAGAAGTTATGAATTGCGCAATGCAAAATAGAAAAGAAAAATGTAATATCTTGATGTTTACAATTCCAGAAATGCCGATTTTTGACTATATAAGAGAAAAATATAACATATAACAGAAAAGGGAAGAAAGCAAACACAGCAAGTGTGATTTGACATCTTGACACATTTTCATTGGCAAGCCACACCCCAACCAACCCCTTACGTCTCTGTCTCTCTTTGTTAATGTTAAATAAAACTTCTACTTTGAAAGTCGTCTCTCTGTTGATTTTGAGAGTAATGATAAAAGAATTGTCGGTGTGTATATATTATATAAATTATATATACATTCCACAATGCAACAATATTTCTCAATTTCATTTAAATGTGTGAATTTCATATTTAAATCATTTGCTCTGGATAGGATTGTTAAAAAAATGTAAAAAAGCTGTTCGATTTAATTTTATATATTATGTCTTTTTACATTTTTCTTTCAGATGTACGTCATGGTCGTGCTTGTAACCAGTGTGGGGAAGTTGGTCACCTTGCACGAAATTGTCGTTCACAACAGAATAATGGTAATATTTTTTCTCATCTAAAATGATTTATAATTTCCTATTTTTGATCGGATAATTTTGAAATCCACTTTTCTATTTTGGTTTCTTTTAAGAAAGTAGGTTAATCTCTCTTAATAAAACTATCGGACAAGATCCCAGGTTTCTTGTCTATATTTAACTTTGATAAATACACATCAAAGTATTATTTCTATTTTTTTATTAATTATAAATTTACTGACATGAAAAACAAATCAAGAGAAAACTGAAACTAATTTTTAAAATCTATTTTTAAACTTTATTTTTGATTAGTTTTCTCTCGTGCTATTTTTAATTTGATTGGGTAATTTGTTTCAAATATATATTAATTTATGAGAAAGACAAAAATCTAATCTAAAAATATTTTGTTTTTGATCCTTTTTGAATTTCAAGCTCTAATACTTTACACATATTGCACTTTCACTCTGGATCCAAACTTGCCATTTTTGTGGCTTTTATCAGATGTGAAAGGCTTTCTAATCTCTCCCTAAAGAAATTATAAAATACAAACATTTTAAATAGAAAAATTTTTTTTTTAATTTTTCAGAATATAAATCTATTACCTGCTACAAATGTGGTGACCGTGGACATATGTCAAGAGATTGCACGACCTCTAATAGTAAGGAAGCTCTTCATATATTTTTTTTCTTGCTTGTATTGTGACATTGGATGGATTGTCCCATTTTTGTTTTTACTTATATTATTTTATCCTTTTTTTGACTATCACCTGAAATGGTTTGACCTGACTTGATAAGATCCCATATTACTGCAGGCAAGGCTTGTCAACTGTGATCCTGAAGATCTGAGGTAGCTGATGTCAACTTTGCCGATGATCATGCACGTTGGATCCACAATATGAGTTTGATAACTTTCAGCTGATCTTTTTAACCAAGCGCTTAGAGACTTGAAAACTATTAAGCAACCATGTTTTGGTGAAATACATGTTGTAACCAGTGAGATCATCTTCTGATGAGTTTTCTGCTTTTGGAAGAATCTACATGGTCGAGCTCCTTGTCCAGACCAATGTGACTCTCTCTCTTTCCAGATTTTCCTGTCTTCCATCAGCTGTCTCAGATTTTCAGGATCACAGTTGGCGTCATGTGCAATCTGCTGAATATATCTGGATCTAGGTCGTCCTATGCTTGTGCGCCTGTGCTTTGGAGTCTGCAGCAATACATTTCTTACTTCTCTTGCTTGCTCCTCTGGCAGTGACTGGCAAATTGTAGACATCACTCCCTGATGGTAGTAGATATGGTGGGTAGATTACCATAAAGTTGCTGCTTCGTGGGATGAGCTTGCCCAGATATATTCAACACTGTTCGTAGCATATGGGTGTATATGCCGTCTAGCTTTCTTTCCAATTTAAGTTTGGAAGAAAATTGCACTTAAATTTAGCATCAATTAAATTTGCTGTCTTTAGCGAAATGAATGTTACTGAAAGAATGCAGAAGACAAGGATTCTTGGAATACTGGGTAGTATTGAACTCTTCGCATCCATTTGAGATGGCATCCAAGAGGCAAAGAAAAATAGAATGGATCGTAATGTTGTTTGGCTAGTAAATGCTTATGGATCAGCGTCGCGTGAGCTGCTCGGCCATGGATTTCTTTTATATCCTATAAAAGATCGAGAAGGAAACTAAGAAGCAAGTTTAAGATGCAGTTCACAACCAGTGATATCATTACAGACTTTGGAATCTGAACAGTTGGTACAGTATCCATCATTTGGCTTGTTTTTATGAAAATGATTTTGTCGTCAGCAGATTGCGCAGAAGAAATTGCAAAGATTGTCACCAAAGAAACCATTTATTAATGTCATTCTGCCAACGCAAAGTCATCAACTGATGCAAAACATCCTATCAAGATTGGATAAATTTATTTCGTCAAAGATGCATTTCAAGGCAAAGAAATTTTGCAGACTAATGTTCTGTAAAGGTTGGCAGAATCAAGGAGAGTTCAAAATAGTTGGTGAGAGATAAAAGCAAAAAGAACCAGTCAAATGTTTTGGTTGGTAGTATACTCGGACTCTGTCAGATAGCTGAGGATTAGAGATAATGAAACAAGCTGAAGAGAGGCTTGTCAAAATTTCCAGATAATATAAGATTTGCTTTCTTCAGTTTAGTCTGCGTCCACACTCCTTATGTATGAATTTACTTTGTTAAACGTTGAGATTAGAGTTATAGAAAGAAAATGCATTTTTATCCAAAAGTGACAAACAACTGGGCTCCGTGGAAAAGGAGCTTTGCGAAGTTGGAAAAGTACGAAATGTTAAGACTCGAGCGATCCTGAAATGCGTTACAATCCACTGGAAGTAAAAACAAAGCTGGTACTGCTACTACAGCCTTAAAGCATCGGCATATCGTGGATGTGGTCGTCACTGATCGAGAGAGGATTTGGAACAGATCTGGTCAAACTATTCTCAACCATAACAAGAGGGAAGCGATCAGTTCCATTGCGAAAGTTAAAGACGTAGAAAGAAACTTCATTTGATCCGGTGTTCCCAGCAGGGGCAGGTTACAAAGTGGGAGGAAATGAGAATTGAGAGAATGCGGAGTTGAAAAAATGTCTAGCATTGAACGATGTCATGGTTGAACTTTTTAGTCGACCTATGATGTCTTACTATCACTAACAAACTTGGAATAAGACTGGTGAAAAATGTTGACACAGAAAAGTTTGTATTTAAAACTTGAAAATAATTTATTACATTTTCACCCCAAGCGATGATGTAGGGAGCTACTATCAGGGACATAAGTTGCAGGGATACTATGTAGGGAGTTGAGCAGCAAGATGTCTGTTCAGATTACACTTTAACTTCAGCATGTCAGTATAGTTGGGGAAGCAGGAATCTGGAAAGGAATTCCAAAGTCTAGCAGTTCTGGAGAAGAAACTATTAGAGTAGAAGGCTTTCTTACATGTAGGGATCTTAACTGTGTAGGGGTGGAACTTTGCTGTTTGTCGGAGGTATTTACGGCGAGAGGGTACAAGGGCTTGTAGTTCATCAGAGCATCCACCATTAAAATATTTGTAAAACAGGCAGAGCGATGCAACATTTCATTGATGGGACACAGGTTGAAGCTTAGGTGACAGTTCAGGACCTATCAAGTTGGTGACTCCTGAATCCTGTCCAGAAGTGAAAGACTAGTAGATGCACATGCTCAAATGTGACAACGGTACTCCATACATGGGTGATTGATGGCCTTGTAGAGGTACAGGATACGGTCAACCAAATGTCTTCAAGCAGAAAAAATCTGAGAAATGGAAATGGTCATGAGATGGTGGCACATTATGCAGAATGCAAAATAAGCTTTTTTCCAATTCTAATCAAGAAGCCAGATTTGGTTTATGGTGTGATGGAAGAAAAATCGGCCATCTTGCTGAACTGTGCCGCAATATTGATGCTGCTCGAGTGAAACGTACAAAATCTTTTGGAAAAATGCTATGAAGCTAATAGATGAGTATCTGGGGTTATGTGCAATACAGCCGTCAAGAGGGAGGCCTTGAAACAATACACATTCTCTCATGATAAATCCAGAAATCTAGTGGTGTTCGATATGTGGAATAAGTGTATGTCAGCATGTGCCCCGTTTGTACTCTTTTTTTGTTAATGAACTATTTATTGAAAGTTTTAATTTATTTTTGTTTTTCTGCAGATAACAGAAACTCTAACCAAAATTCACATGATTTTCAGACAAATGGTAAGTTTTATTTATTTATTTTCGATTTAAAGGAAGTTTTGGGTTTCTAATATTTAGAATACGTTATACTTTTGAAATAGCAAATATTCCATCTATGTAGATTAAAATATTCCATCTATGTAGATTAAATACTAAGAGACCGAACATTGTCCGGGAACGAATGAAGATGAATGAATGTTCTACAATTCCAATATTTTTATTGTCATCAAAATCGGTGAAATTGCCTCTTTTGTTTTCTTTGATCAGAATTTATAAATTAAGAAAATATCAAGTTGAACTTAATTGATGTGTCGGCTTAGAAATGAGCTTGAGATTAGGGTAAGAAAAGGGATCAATAATAGAAAAGGGCCAACAAATAAACAAAAATATCAAAGACCTGTTCTTGCTCTCTAACATTATTTTATTTTTTTTTTTTTATGAGCAGGATCAGTGTATCAACATTGCCATGTGAAAAGATGATATAAAGCCAAAACAGATTCGTTAAAAGACCCCCCCTCCCCCCAGAAAAACAGATTAGCTATAGTTATCTAACACAGTATCGTCAACTTAACTAAATCTGTTTTTCATTTTGTGAAGATGTGGATAATTGAAGAATTGAGGGTCTCCGCCAATGAAAAGAAATATTGAAAAGCACGTTAAATAAGTGAGCATAACAGCAAAAAATGTGCATGATCCCCCACTTCCAATAAAGGAAAGTAACAAATAAAAATGTCTATGAAGAAATATTTTAATGAATCCTGGAACCATTTCAATAAAGCAATAACGGTTGGGTGGGGAGGTACCTAAAAAAATATGCACACACACATATATATATAGAGAGAGAAAATAAACAAATAACCAAATTTTATATTTGATATTGTTTTCAATTAAAAAAAGTTGCATGTGTAACTTAAGGGTTATTGTCAAGATCAAATAAAATGTTTACAAACCAACAGTCAAGTTTCTGTACTATAGGATTGATTTTAATTAAGATTTTTTATATACAAAGGAGTCACCACTTACCAAGGCCCAGAGGCCACTCAAGGATAAGTGTTAATGAGTGTAGTCGATGGGAACATATCGTAATCGTTAGTAGTGGAAATTTGGTAAATTGGATTACTTAAGGGGACGGCTCATCAAGAATTTGTTTACATTGAACTTAGACAACCGTATTCTAGTCAGTTGGAAAGCAGGAAAAAGGAACAGTTCTACAGGCATGCAGTTCTAAGAAAGAAGCTTTGTTCATAGAATCTATGCTTAGGTTTAGGTACAAATAGTGAGGGAAATTATTGATAGTGGTTTCAGCTAGACGAGTGTTTTTTTTTTTTTTTTTTTTTTTTTTTTGTGTGTGTGTGAAAGTCCGAAAAATGAAAATAATGATAAAGCAAAGACAGGCTCGCAACGCTCTTCTGTGGGGAAGAGCGTTATATAGTAGTAATATTAACAGCAGTAGTAGCAGAATTTAATAATGAAATTGCTGGAAGTGTGGAACATTTGTTGGTCCCCCGATTTATCGGAGAGGGATCTATGTTTTCAGTGGCGTCCGTGCATACATTTGTCTGGACTATAGCCAGATAACCGTCCATTAGTTTTTCCTGAAATTTCACCACAAATTGTATTTCATTATATAGATGTGCACAGTAAAAAAAATTTTTTTACAAAAATTCCTGTTGCACCCCCAGGGAGGGGCTCAAGAGGTCAAAAATGACACATTTTGCCCCGGAACTTTTGATCCATCCATTAGATTTTTTTGAAACTTGGACAAAATGTGGAGCCCATTGTTCTTAATATAAATCCAATATGGGTGACCCTGACAAAATTCTGGTTCGCATCCCCAGGGACTTTTAGTGTTAAAAACGCCTCTTCTCGTGGCTCTTTTTTCATATATCTCAACAAAAACTTGATATGTCTGACTGTATAGTGGTTTTTCACGGTGGTCAACTCGAATATACATGTGTTAAGGCCTGAAACTGCACCATTATCCATTTACACTGGGATTCGGCGTCCCCAGGAGCTCAAGAGGTCAAAAATGTCCCAAAATGGCCAAAAATCACACTTTTTGCCCCATAGCATTTGATCCATCCATTAGATTTTCCTGAAACTTAGCCAAAATGCGAAGGCCATTGTTAATATAAATTCAGTATGGATGACCCTGGCAAAATTCTGGTTCACATCCCTCTGGGACTTTTAGTGCTAAAAAACGTGCCTGTTCGGAGTTCTTTTTTCATATTACTCAAGAACCTGATATGCATGTCTATATAGTTGTTTTCCATGGTGCTAAATTCAAATATACATGTCTTAAGGCATGAAACTGCATCATTTGTCCATTTTCACTGGGATTCGGTGTTCCCAGGAACTCAAAAGGGGATCACAAATGCCCCCCAAATTGCAAAAAATGACACTTTTTACCCCATAACTTTTGCCCCATCTATTAGGTTTTTTTGAAACTTGGCGAAAATGTGAAGGCATGGTTGGCCTTTCTCACATTCATCATTTCTTCACTATTATTGTGGCGTCATCTCACATGCGGCACAAAAGAGGGACCACGCACGTGCGGCTTGTTAATCCTCATTCAATCCTGGACAACATCGGGTCTACCTGCTAGTTTACAATAAGTCAAAACATGAAACTCTTAATATTAATTTGTTTATTTTAAAATAGATCTTAGTAAACTCTGTTACATAAAAATTAGATTTACCAAAAAAACAAATAATTAGCTGTTTATCAAAATAGTATTCTTGGGATCAATCCTAATTAAAGGCTGAAGTGCTCATTAGTCTTGGTAGGCAATCACCTGGAGAGATTGTATCTCAAAAGCACTGGGTTGGCATCTGAGGATCCAGCTTATACATGGTGAAACGATAAATTTGTCGCCCTAGAATAGACATTATTCCATTTCCATTTGATGAAAAACGATTTTTTTTTTTTTTTTGAAGACCATCTACTAGTTGGTCAGTTGTGTACAAATCCCAAGAGTGATAGAAGCCTTTTATCATGTCTGAAAGTGACATAAAGTTCAACAAGCGAGATCAGAGATGCGCCACTGTACAACTACTGCTTTCTCCCGATCCAAGTTATGGCAACAGGATCATTGCCAACATCCTTAAAATGCATTGCTAGATTGCTACAAATAACAGGGACATGCCCAGGGTGATGAAAACAAAGTTTCTGGCCATGGTTACAGTCTCTAGTGTGGTTTCAAGTGAGGGCCACATCATGCCACCTCACATCTTCGAAGTCGGCTTAAAAGTTAACACCAAAGTGTACCTGGATGTGTTGAAGAGTGTGGTGATCCCTGGCGCAATTAGATGGCCGCTGGCAGACCCTGGATGTAGCAGCAGGACTCGGCTCCAGCCCACAAGTCCAAAGAAACCCAGGCTTTTCTTTAGAAATGCTACAACTTTGTACCCTTCTCTCACTCCCCCCCCCCTCTTCTTTCCAGACTTGAACCCACTGGACTACTTCATTTGATCATATGTTAAGAACATCACCAACATGACCTCTCACAACACCAAAGCCAGCTTAATCGCCACCATCTGCTGAGTATTCAAGCTCCCACCAGCGCTTATGGCAAAGGCACACTCCCAGTTCCAGACCCATATTGAAGCAGTGATTGAGGCTGAAGATACAAAGCAATTCGGGTAACTTGTTTATGTAGTAAAGCTGCATTGAATAGACGTCAGCTCTGCTACATAATCAAGTTACCCAATTTTTTTCAATAAAATTTTAAAAATAAACCAATGTTTTGTTTAGGGTGACACTCTTATCGTTCTACCTTGTAAATATCTTACCTCAGCTAAGGAAGTACATTGCATTTCAGGTTATGTACCAGGGTCGTTCAAAAAGTAATGCATCCTATTTTTTTAATGAAAACAAAACCTTTCAAGAGCTATGAAGACGGGAGTGGTACCTTTTTACAATGAGCAACCTTTTATGCTCCAGAATTTATTTTTCTACATGATCATCACCATTCTCAGTGCACTTTTGTCACCGATTGGCTGTGCATGGACGTCTGAGTAGGCTTTGTTACTCCCATTTGTCGTCATTCTGAAATCAACAAACCCATCTCCTGACTGCTGGCATTAACTTTATCAGTTTTGTAAACGTTCAGCAGGTATCGGTGTATATTGATCAGTTAAATTATTTCTGCTTAGAGAAATTCAATGATGCATCTCTGCTTTTGAAGCACGTCCATGAAAAAAAAAAAAATGACCGAGTGATTTCACGCTGTTTATATCTGCAATAGAAAGATGAAACTTGAAGTTCTGTCATCAAAACAATGCAATTTGCAATCCCCTCTGATCCAGTGGAATAAAAAAAATAAGAGGTATCACTCTTGGAATGTCCCTCATAGCTTAAATGATGACCTGGCCAGATATAGATTCTTTGGAAGTCATTTCCAAGAGCCATCCAACATATGCCAGCACCTGTTTATTAAAATAGATGTCATTTTTTTTTCTGATCCACACTCAGATGAAATTGTCCGAGAAATAAATCTAATTAAATGTTTGAATCTTTTCTTTTTTACCCATGGTAGATCGCAACCATTATAATACGTCATCACAACAGTCGCGCTTTATAGTACAAGATGAGACGGAGGAGGAAGAAGACTGGGAGAAAGAAATTGCGGAAGATCCTCACCCTTCTTTTATCTGTGTGGCTCAGCCAGAGACTGAGGATTATGGACTTTCTTCATATGACTATAATGAGAGTAAGACATTGAAGCCAAACTATCGACACTCAAAAAAATATAAAAGTTATGACGACTACGACGACGATGATTACAGGTCGACCAAGGGTCAAAAAAATATGCGAGGTACATTAATGTGGGCCATGAGGGATCTCTATGATAACCTAGAACCACCCCAGCCAGAAATTGAAACAGAAGTTTTGGATTTTGCATCAGTAAGGAAAAACCAAGAAGAATATGAGAAGATGAAATTTTCTGGTGAGAACCTTTTTTTTTTTTCTTTTATTATTTTGTAACTTTTGTTTTCATTGATAATTTTTATGCATGTGCTGTTGTTCATTTTCTAACGCAGTGTCTTCTATATTATCTTCAAGCTCTCTCTCTCTCTCTCTCTCTCTCTCTCTCTCTCTCTCTCTCTCTCTCTCTCTCTCTCCCCCTCCCTGACAAAGGAGGGATTGAACCTCCCTTTCGTTTGTTTGTATATTTCTCGATAACCACACCTTGGATTTAAAAAAAAAAAATTTGTACAAACATTAATCATGGTGAAAGTAAATTTTTGCCAGACCAGATTGTTCAGGGCAACTCTGGTTGCCCCCTCTAGAGGTAAAATTGCTCCAAAATCATTCGTTCATCTGTTTGTTCGTTCGCACTTTTCTCAATAACCACTCCTTGAATTCCAAAGTGCAGCAGTCTGAGGGGAAAAAACTATTTAAGTAGAAGGCTTTACGGCATTTAGGGATCTCTACAGTGTAGGGGTGGGATTTTGCTGCTTGTCAGGTTTATCAGTGAAGTACTAGTGCTCGGAGTTGTAAGGAGATGTATGCCGGGCAAATTTAGTTATCTTGTTTTACAGCATATCAACTCTTTATGGGTTATTTAGTGCAGAGTCATTTTCGCAAAAGTTTTTATATCTCCACAATTATATTCAGTATTTGATTTGGTTGTTTTGTAGACCAAATTATTTTTTGCTTTTGCACATGTTTAACTTCTGCAAAGAGAAAGAATAAAAAAACATCAATGTTTCTGACATTTATATTAGCCAATATCTTCAGAGAGCCTGAGCTGGTAGTACCAGTAGTGCAAACAGGGTACTTTGATGGTATGGTCACGCTTAAAGAATAGATGAAAGTTCAATGTAGAACAGGTTCAGTTAACAGAAGACTAATGAAAACATGGAATGAACTCCAGGGGAAGAGGAATAATTAAAGACCTGTCAGAGATAGGTTAGTTTGGAAGCCAATTTCTAAAAGCCTCCCTACGTAAGTCAATGCATAAAACAACCTGAATATGACGATTCCTTCCTTAACTCCTGTTTCAGCTACAGCTGCTTTGTTCCGACTCCTTAACATCACTATTTACTTGCCCCCTAATTAGGGCAGTATTAGATTACCTCAGTCTAGAAAGATTTCTTTATTGATAGGATACAGAAAAGATGAAATGTAGTATCAGAACGGATACAATAGTTTGCCCCAACCAAAAAAAAAAAAAAAAAAAAAAAAAAAAAACTGTAGTTTTCTCGTCAGAATTCTATTAATCAAGGGGACATAACTCCACTGGTAATTGCAATAATTGGCAACAGTTATATTCTTTTCTGAAGCAGTCTACATTAATTTAAGATGAAAACCCAAGGCAAGCTGAATAAACTTATTTCTTCAGTTGTTTCTGCCCTAAGAATCGGTGCCTTAATAGGCAATCTCGAAAGTTGTATGGATTCTTCACTTGTGACATATTACTTATGAGGATTTTTTTTTTTTTTTTTTTTTTTTTTTTTATTATCGTTTCATCCCAAAGAAGGCACAGGGCCACTTAATCATATTATTTTGGACCAAATCTGCAGGGATACTATTTATGGAGTTGATACTAAAATGTCTGTTTACATTACACTTGAATTTCTGCATGTCAATACAGTCAAGGAAGCAGGGGTCCGGGAGGAAATTCCAAAATGCAGTAGTCTGAGTGAAAAAAGCTATTTGAGTAGAAGGCTTTATGGCATCTAGGGATCTCTACAGTGTAGGAGTGGGATTTTGCTGTTGTCAAGGGTATTGTTGTCGAATGGATACTAGTGCTTGGAGTGCGACAGAGCACTTACAATTGAAATGCTTGTAAAATGGGCACAATGATGCCACGTTTTGGCGAGGGTTCAGAGGTTAGTTTAGTTTATAGTTCAGCACATTAGGTTGATTTTTTTTTTTTTTTTACCATCCAAGAGCGAGAGATTAGTGGCAGATGCATCAACAATAATTCATATGCTTTTCGTGTTATGTGTAGAAATAATCTACCAAATGTTTACCGTTATTTGGGTCTCGGTAATACCATCACCTTATGTGAAGATAGCAGATTAATTTAATCATGTGACTTAATATTTGAAGTTAAACATCAGTTGCAGTTCAAGCATTAGAGAGTTGCATGTCTGTGCTTGTTTTATAAGTACTTCCAGCAAAGTTTCTCTGAGAAACTTGCATGTGTACTCCCCGAAACAAAAATACCCTCGACACCTTTGTAAATCTCACTCTTTCACTGAAGAAGTACTTAGGTACCGGAAAAATTTCTACTCTAATAGTTTCTTGTCTCTGAATGCTTGCCTTTGGAAGTAACTTCCTGCTCTCGGTTTCCCAACACGCAAACATGCAGAAATTAAAATGTAATGTGTTGCTGCCCAACTCATTGTCTACATTTCTCTAACAGGCATGATCTGGTATCGTTGGAAAGAGCGATTTCTTGGACAAATATTTTTAAAAAATTAGAAAAAATCAATTATTTCACGTAGAAGTGTTTTGCTTGAAGCAGGAGATCAGATAAAAACTTTGGTTTCGACGCTGTTTGTTATTAAATTCATTGTTTCGTTTTAAAAATCTAAATTTGCAACCTCATAATTTCTGTGCCATGGTCTGATCAATAATGTGTTTGTTTACGAACCTAAGTTTTGCAAGTTCGCATTCACCAAGCGACTTTTTTCTTGTATGTAGGGAGTTAAACAGCAGGGTGTCTTATTATGTTACACTTGGACTTCTGCATGTTAGTACAGTTGGGAAAGCAGGAACCCAGAAGGGAATTCCAAAGTCTAGCAGTTCTGGGAGGAATAAATATTAGTGTAGAAGGCTTTCTGACATCTGGGGATCTCTACTGTGTAAGGGTGGGACTTTGCTGCTTGGTTGGTGGTCTTGTAGAGGTATCGAATACTTTCAGGTGTAACTTTCTAGCATGGTAGAGAGCTCGCCTTCCTTGCAGCAGTCGCGGCAATGCCCTCAATGTATGTTTCAACTCGTGTTCCCTGTGAACATTTTAAGTTGAGGCATTTGAAAGAAACTTCCAGGTATGTATTTTTAGCCATAGCTATTGGTTTCTTATAGTTATTAAACGAAAGAAGCTAAGTCTATGTAGCATTGAACGTTACCATCCACTTTTCAACTACAGACTGGAAGTCTTCCTCTTGAATTTCCACCATTGGCTTGGATATGTGTTCATTCGTTTACCCCTCGTGCCTGTTATAGTGTGGTGTTTTTTTTTTAAAATCCAAGAACAGCTGTCTTGTGCACCATTTTGAAAACAATCTTTAAAAACACGAAGGGAGATAACTCAAACTTGTGATGCTTATGTTGTAATGCCTATGAATTCCCATTAATCACTTAAAAATAATTTTCTTTATAAAAATAAAACTCTTCGATCAATTTACATAATTTTTGGAATATGATATTTTCGTTTTGTCACGGATATGATTTTTTTATGTAGGAGGATTCTGGACAGGAACCAGAAAAAGTCAACATAATCGAATACGGGATAAAAAAGTTTGGTGCTTGACATTTTGGTGCTTATTTAGAATTACACTTAATTAATAAAAATATGCAAAAAAATCTTTGTACATACCCATCACGGAATGAAGATGTCATATTCCAAAAATCACATAAATTTTATCAAGTAGGTTTTTGGAAAAAAATCAAATTTTACGATATTTAGTGATTTAATAATTTTTGACAGTCATAGCACTGTAAATCTCGATAATCAAATTGAGTTGGCCACCCTTGGATTTTAAAACAAATATTGTGGCTGATGGCTCTATGGTTCCACTGGTCATAAAATTTGATTTTCTTATTTAAAAAAAAAAAAAAAAAAATACGACTTGATCAAATTACGTGGATTTTGGAACATATTGTTTTGTGACAGATTTTAAAGATTTGTTCATATTTTTAGTTTTTTGGGATTTTTAAGTATGATTTTAAATAAGCACCAAAGTTATTAACCCTAGAGTAATGCCAGGTTTCTTTGCTAGTCTAAAATCTGAAAATGATCATATAATTGTTAGGTTTTAGAAAAAGCCACCTCTCTCTCTCTCTCTCTCTCTCTCCTGATAAAATCATACCTTCAAATGAATTTATGCATCGTTATGGTTTTAAATTGATTTTATCTCTTTTCAATTTTAAATGTTTAGGGGTTTTTGTTTTTCTGTAGGTCTTCCAGATTTGATAAAAAATTTCTATGAAGAACATCCTGATGTCACAAAGAGATCAGAGTTGGAAATTGCAGAGTTCCGGTAAGTTAAAAAATGATGAATCTAATACTTTTCTGTTCTTCAATCTTTGTTTATCTTACAGAAAATTTGATACCCGATTAAGAAGAAAGCTATGAAATTTATCTGTTACCATTCACATATATTGTCCAATGTTATGATACGTAAGCACTCCTGTAGCGGCTAACAATCGGACGGAAAAAAGAATTGACATTGATTGGAAGAGTAGAAAGTAGTTTACTCATGTTGAGCGTGCTGTATCCGTTCACAAAGGGTTGCACATGAGTTGATGATAGATAAAACCAAAATAAATAACCATAAACATTTGTATTTTTATATAAAAAAAAAAACAAACTATGCAATGTATTTTTGTTTGTTTTCTAATTTATGGAGAGTAAAAAGTAAATGTTGGATTTACTTTTCTAACTCATTTCTCTTATTTTTCTCAGAGCAATGTTTCGGACAAACGGAAGAATTGTTTTCTGTGTTGCAATCTGTATAAACTTTATCATTAGCTAGTGGAATTACATTAAGTGTCTTCATGCCTTGTCTGGAGTGATTTCCTTCCCCAAAAAATCAATCTCACTTATATTGACCTTTTTGTCTCTAAGTAGATGAAATTAAAACATATTAACCGTGGAATTTCCGTAAGTTTGATTTTTTTTCAATATTTTTGTTGATTAAAAGAATGGAAAGAAAAAAAATCTAATATAAAGAATTTAATACTAAAAAAATGTTTGAAATTGTCGATCATTTTATGCATCGAAATTTCCCATAATACGACTCCTTATCGGATTTTAATAAAAGATTCGCCACCTGTGATATATTATGTGAAAAGACCTGTTACTTAATTATCTATTTGCATATTTCTTTTGTTTCTTTTTTGATCAGACCGTGAACATCTAGTATCCCAAATGTCTGTCTTAACGGCGTGCTCATCTAGTGATTGTGAATGTCCTCCGAGTGTGGGTGCGTGTGTGTCAGAACCTAGAATAATACACATGACGACGTACCTGTCTTCTGTTGGGCCTCTTGGAGATTCGTCGATCATCTTGATGGATCTGGTTCTGTTACAACAAAGACGCATGCAAGACAGGAACCCAAGATGAATGGTTGTTCCTTGCAGCAAACTAGAGTAAATGAGCGTCTCTGCTTGTGGTTCCATTTGGAAACCATCATCCCCTTATATTTACCCCCTCTTGTCTCTTTGGTGTCTAAGAACGAACTCCCTAAAATTAACTGTTTCTTCAGACCGGAATCCTTGAAACGTCAGGTCTGGTCCCCGTTTGCATACTTTCCAATGCAACTTTATCAGTCAGTTGATTCATGCCACAACATTACACTGTGACCCTTTCTGCACCTGCAATGCTTGCTCAACTATTGTTTCCCACAATTCAATCTATTGTTTACTTTGCTAGATTGATAGATAAACCGATAACTGAATAAATGCTTTCTACCTGGCGATTACATAACAATACCATAGTGCTTTCCCTTTTCCCACGACTAGGATCATCAGGAGAGATTAGCTAGAAAATGAATGATTAAAAAAAAAAATTTAATGAAATTCATAGATCAGTTAAACAATTGCAAATGGCTGTTGACTTTCAGCATATATAACGGTTCGTACAGACTTGAAAATTTGGACTTTTGTCTTGGAAAGGCCTTATTTCTATTACCTTGCGAAATCCTTGAAAATGTGGAAAATCTTGAAAAGTGTATTCTTTATGTTCAATAAAAATTTGTCAAAAATAAGATCGAAATAAATACTATAAAATTATTTTTAATAAAAATACCATTAAACTATTTTTTAAATATTGAAAATAAAATCAAAATACATTTTGAAATTGCATCGTGTTATTGTGAATACAAGAGTTACGTCCATTTATCACAAAACTACCTCAGGAAATTTTGTGATAAAGATTCAAATCTCTTTTTATTTTTATTCTCATTTAAGGAGTAGTAGCGGCCGCCATAAATAAAATTACCCCCCACCTCTCTCTAAAAAAAAAAAAAAAAAAAAAAAGGTACTTTCCTTGTGCAGACAAGACTTGTGATGATTTAAAATTAGGCTGGCCAGGCTAAAAAAAAAAAATGAACAAGACAGCAGCCATCTTGGTTGGAAATTCAAAGCTGTAAAGAAAGTTAATGTTTGAGATGGAATAAAAAGCATTCAAAACTACTTAAAAACACCAAAAACGATGCCAGTAGGTTGAAACTGTTATTGGCTCTGGTAACATTTATTTGTTGTATATTTTATTTTATATCACTTTTTTGAATTGCTGTGGATTGTAAAACAAGGTTTTGATTTTGTGCAGTTTGTAAAAAAAAATGTTTTTCTTGATTTGTAATAATTTTCATGCTTTTTTTTTCTGATCTTTTTTGTAGAAAAGAAAGCAATGATCTTCAAGTTATTGATCTAAAAGTAGATAGTACAGAAATAATTCCGAAACCGGTGAAAACATTCTATGAAGCATTCCATAATCATGGTAAGTCGATGTTAAGAATTTTGCTTAGTATTTAACTTATTAACTAGGGGAGGTAATTCTATTCTATTTGCAAAATAAATTTTGCACATCATTTAAGTGGGACATTTTTGTCTAATTCATTCAGATCTCTGAAGACATTTTTGGGGGGACGGGGGGGGGGGTCTAACTGATTAATTCATTAATCCATAAAATGATTTGATCTTAAAAACTTTGGGTAGCAATGGAGGCGGATAAGAACTTGGATGGTGAGAAAATATATTTGAATGGTGCGACTATTGAGGTTGTTTAGAAGTTTTGCTATTTTGATAATACAATTTTGTTATTTTGATAATGCAATTTAAATTAAATTTTGTTAGAAACATTTGTTGTGCATGTTTTTGTTTTTTGCTCGACTGTTTTGTGTTCGCTGAAACTCTTCAGTGATGACATGAGTACCGAGATTTTCTTGGGTGTCTATTAAAATGTACAGTTTTTTATGAATGTTTCCCATTGGTTTATTAGTTTTTCAATTGTTTATATTTAAGAAAAAAATGAATGACAGATTTTTTTTTGTAAAAATAAAAAAAAAAATATAACTTTGAAAAATAAATTAACTTTGAAGCAATTGGTAAAGGATTTTGGTATTTTTTTATAGCTAAAAATTATATTATCTATAATATAATTTTGAAAATGTGTGTGCATGCATTTTTTTGTATGTCTGCCAAAGGCTTTTGGAAGGAGAGGGGGGCGCTTGGAGGGGTCACTAAATCTTACAACTTTTTATATACTGTCTAGATTATAATATGTCCAATTTACAAAACGAGGTCGTCTGAATCTTTTATGTTACAAAATTTGCGCTGTGATTTCATTTTCTCTACTATGTTTGACCTAGAAACCACACGGTCACGTTCGTTTAACCACCTGCTTTTTAAATGTTTAGTTTCACCCTTCCTCACTTCTCTGCCCACATAATGTCGTGGTAAGTTGTCAGGCTATTCGCCTCAAGGCTTCAGGTTCGAGCCTACCTCCCTACCAAATTTTTTTTTTTTTTTTTTTTTTTAAACACCTGGGCACCCTTGCTAGTATAGTCTAAAGAAGCCTTAGGTATTTTCTGAAGAAAAAATGCAGTTTAAATTCCTAGGGATACTAACATTAACATAGCATTTAACTTGCATGCTGCTGGAAAAATCAGCCACAAAAGGGGATTCAACTATATAAGAATGAAAAATGCAGAAACCTTAACTTGAATTGTGGAGAAGAAAAAAATAAGCTGTCTACTATATAGCTGTTTTGGAAATTTAAAACAATAACTAAGGGATCAGTGAATATATTTTAACACAAGTGTGTGGGCAGTTTTTTAGGTATGGTCATGAATTTTTTGACAATCATAATGACAGTTGTGAGTCTGCCGCAGTAGAATACAGGTCGTAGTTCAGAGATGTGGAAATGAATTGCTCAACTGACTAACATGGCCTTGACAGATGTGTACGTTAGGTCAATAGTGTCACACACGCACCCAGCATACAACTAAAATTTACAGATAGTGTCTAAGTTTGTGTTTATTTTAATTTTATAGTTGTGAACCCATGCATGCTCCCTCAACAGCCGCCAGTGTGAGAGACAACGATCAAAAGAATACCACGGAAACAATGTTAGGGTCAATGCCGATATTGTCGAACTGAGACCACGTGGTTTGTCAGATTTGAATAAACTTTAAAGCTTTGTATGGATACAGACTCAACAAACTGAACACATATATTATAACTTTATTTTGGCCTCGACAAATTAAAAATATAACTTTTCTTTTTTTTTCATATTTTCTTGAAACTCCTCATCAAACATTCACAGAAAATTACTTTTGAATTCATCCCACCCGAAATAGAAACAAATGCACAGAGGACAGACACACAGACACATTCAGAAATGCATTAAACATTGCCATATATTGTCTATATGATATAAAAACCAAAACAAGAGAACAAAAATTATAGAAAGTAAGCAGATACTGGAACAGGAAATTAGATTTAGACATGAAAGAATGCTGAAAGAATTAAAGAACAAAAAAAAATGCAGATGATAGGAACCGAAGACAGTGAAACAATTTCTTGTTAAAATTAGAGTAACAAATTTTTTTTGTTTTGTTTTTCCAGAAGCTATATTGGAACAAATTCGTCTTCAAGGTTTTACAAAGCCATCTCCAATTCAGGTAATTGTCTACACATTTGTTTTCCCTATTTAAAAATAAAGATTTTATTTATTAGACTTTAAAAAATGGTTTGATTTTATACTATCTATGGGTAAAGAACAAAAAAAAAATGTAATTAGAAAATGATTGCATATCTAATACTCAATTTTACAAGGTCAAACACTCAGTATTTAAAACTGAGGTCTGGATCTTATCAAATCAGAACTTCTGCTATAACGCACATCTTTTTAGAGATTGTAACTCTATTCAAACATCTATACTGATTTGCTGTCTGTTAAGTGCTCAGAGAAGAGCGGATGTAGGAAGGCAAAATGTATGGCAGGAAGACTTGATTTCATATTTAAACTCTGAAGCCTGTGAACTTTTACAACTTCACTAGTGCCAGCATCTCCTTTTCTCTCTCCCCCCCCCCACCAGCTCATTTGATTGCAACCATGTGGTGAAGTTAAGAAAGACACCAGTTATACCGCCTACAATGCCAGGATGAAACTGTTGTTCAGGTGTCTTTCAAAAGATATAGTGGAAGCCGCTTACTCCAGATTTAAATTCCACTCAAGGAGATGTGATGAAAATTCTCGACTTTTTTTTTTAAAGTGAGCTATGTTCAGGTGTGTGTGTGTGTGTGCAAGGGCCGAGGAGGGGGGATAAAGTAAAGAATAAGTGAAGTAATAATGTTAAACTTCCTAAAAAAGATCGGAAAATTCAAAAAAAAAAAAAAGGATGTTAAACTTCCTAAAAAAGATCGGAAAATTCAAAAAAAAAAAAAAAAAAACAGCGAACAAACGTAAAACTTGTTTGAAAAATAAATCAAAAAAACAAAAAGCAAAAATAAGGGTAAAAAATGAACTTTTTCGGAAAAACAAAAACCACAGCGAAAAGAAAGAAAGAAAAAAAAATGCATAAATAACCCTTCGATTCGGTTAAGTTCATGGTTCGTTTTACCCAGTAGAAATAAAAGAACAAAAAGGAACGTTAAAATTCCATTCCAGTTATTTTAAGCAATTACAAAACGAAATAAAACAGAAATGATGTTTTATGTTTAAGTTTATAAAAAAAAGAAATGGAAAGAATCTTTTTTTTTTTCTTCTTTTACTGTAAAAATGTTAAGCAACGTAAAAGTAAGCGTGGGATAAGAATTAATGTTTGTGGGAATGTCGCTATCGGTTAATTCCGTGGTGTGTTTTATCCAATAAGAATCATAGAACGGAAAGGCACGGTAAAATTCCATTCCAGGTTTTTTAAGCAACTATGAAGTACAGAAACCCGAAACCAGTGTTCGTTCGTAAATGTCCCTTGTGAACGATCCCGCAACAGTGTAAGTGGTGACGGGGGTAGGAGGAATTAATTAGAGAGAAAAGATTTTACTACTTCTATTGATTTTAATCGATTTTGGCAGTGACCTCTCAGCAGAAAAAATATAGGAATCTACGATTATCGAGGAAGTGGAGAGGTAATATGCCTATAACACACCTCAGATATTGTGCTGTAGTTTGTGTATATTACATTTGCATGAAATGTCTTGATTTTTAATCCTATTAAGGTAAAAATCAGAGGGGGAAAAATGAGTTCATTTTATATATATATATATATATATATATGGAGGAGGATAATAATTATCAATAGTTTAAGAATTCCAAATTATATTTTTCATTTTTTAGTGTCAAGCATGGCCTGTTTTGTTACAAGGAAGAGATCTTATTGGAATAGCACAGGTAAGAGAATCTTGTTTTTGTAAAATTTTTCTTTATATATTTATTTGATCCTTATTTAGTATTCGACATAATTTAAAACGGAAATACAGAAAAATCTTTGGATGTACCAACAAAGATGTCATATGCCAAAAATCACTGAAATTGCTCAAGTAGTTTTATTTTTAATTAAGAAAATCAAATTTTATGAGTAACCAAAAAGGGACTTGTGTCGCCATCTTGAAAAGAAGCATGAGCAGATAAGTCCACAATGATTAAAACTTGCAAGATCAACCTGGTAATGCTATTGATTTAACATTAATTGCTTTAAATCATTTAAAAATGATTTTCTGTATAAACATTAATTAAATACCATAATTTTTAAAATATCACATTTTAATTCCTGGGCATAACCAGAGTCTATGGTTATTGAAATATTAAAATACTTTTTGAAAAATGTGAGACATACAATTTCTAATCTGCCTGCATAACTCATGATATATATCAGAAATCCTTGATCCTTTAAAACCTTGATGTTTCCTGAAATTGGCCAAACTTCAATTGTTGTCTTGAATGATTATATGAATGTTGCCAAAATGATTTTGATTTTTATCCTATTTTTAGACTGGCACTGGCAAAACTTTGGCTTTTTTACTTCCTGCCATGATTCACATTTGTGGACAAACGGTGTAAGTAGTAAAATTCAGTGCTTGTTTGCATCAGTTTTTTTGTTTTTTTTTTTCTTTTTAAACTAACGCATTTTAGGTGAAAACATTATTACATACTTGTGTGCCATGGCAAAATTATAAGTTCCTAAAATTATTAAAGAATGGTCCGTTAGAAAAATAATTACAAGTAAAAATGAAATAAAAATTATCAAGTTTTGATGTGGAAAACTTGTGACAAACAAAATAGATAACACTTGATTTAAATGAATAGTCTACCTTCTTCAAACACATTGTCTGTGAATGTAATTATGGTTAATTTTAATTTATTTTTTTATTTTTTTTTTTTATTGATAGTTTTTGCCATGACACGTAAGTTTGTAAAATTTTCACCTGAAATGTTGGTTTATAAGATCAATTAAACAAAAAATCCTTTTTTCTTCAAAGTAATTTTTTTTTTTTCTTTTTTTTTTCAAAATTCATTTTGATTCTTAAATTTTGCAAATAAAGAGATGATTGATAAATGTTGAAATGCAAAACTCAACAAAATAATAAAATTAGGTACTTATTTAGAATCAAACCTATTTAATAAAAAAATGAATTGCAGAAAAATGTGATATACGTTCCCGTTGCAGAACAAAGTCATATTCCAAAAATCACATAAATTGATCAAGTATTTTTTTAGTTAGAAAATTTTTTTTTATGATTTTTAGCAATTTAAATAGGAAAATGTAGCCATTAGAAGGCTGATTTTGATCTGGATAGTTCGAATTGAGTTGTCTTTCCCTTATAAAAAAAATGGCAGATCAAAACATAACTTTTTTTTTTTTCTAAGTTAAAAGAAAAAAAAATACTCTATCAATTTATGATTTTTGGAGTATATCTTCATTCGATATAATAAATTCGGTATGTACGCAAGTTTAAAAAATTTTGTTATCTACATTTTTGTTTCGTAAATGGGTTAAATTCTAAATAAGCACCCAAAATTCTACCAAATTTATACTTTGTAATTAAATTTATGCATTTATGTTTTTTCTCTTCACGGGCTGCGTACTGTTGTTTTGATTCCCCTCTCCCTAGGGTTCCTTACTACACACCCAGGCAACGCAGGGTACCCCTGCTGGTCTAGAATCTAAAAGGCAAAATATGTATGTGTTTGTATGTCTCGTAAAACCTTTCGACAGAAGCAGCAGACTGACAAAATCGGTATCATTTTAAAGCTTGGTCTCTCTGACAAAAGATTGAAAAATTGGCCCAAAACATTAATTCCGTCATCTTCAACTCAGCCATTTTTCACAAGGAAGGGTCAGTTTTGCGCGTCAACATTTTCGCAAGCCATCATCTCCTTTTGATTGACTATCCTTAATTCGACATTATTTTGCTGACAGCATCTTGGGATAGTCAATAACGAAGTCATGTTGTAAGCTTCAATTTTCACGTTCGAGCCCACATAACGGTCTTTTTCTTTTTTTTTTTTTTCTTTTTTTTTTTAATTATCCTCCTTATATATATATATCTTTGTTTTCATTACAACCCACTGTAATGAGAAATCTTTCTACACTTGGTTCGCTTAAACTGGTTTCACATACTTTTTCTTGTTTTTATCTGTTTTTATTTTTTGATAAAGTTAACAGCTGTGTCCAAAGACAACGCTATCTACACCCGGGTATCCATGTTTTTTTGGGGTTTTTTTTTACACCTGGTGGTTGCTCAATTTACTTACTACACCAGCTCTTGACACCTGAGCAACGCCTGGTACCCCTGCTAGTTTTTATATAGAAAAAAAAACTTATGAATTCAATTTTCAAATTACAGACCCCGAGAAGAACGTGAAGGGCCAACAGTTTTGATACTCTGTCCGACGAGGGAATTGGCTCTTCAGATAGAGGATGAAATCAAGAAAATCAAATATGAAGGAATTTCATGGTAATTTTTTTTTTTTTTCTTTAATATTTTCTTGTTTTTAGTCTGGTCAGTGGAGTCGTTTACAGCAAAGTCATTACTTAGTAGTGTATGAAAATTACTTGACTTGAAAAATTTAGTTGAAAATTATATATCTATATCATTAATTGCTAAATAGATAAATTTATAGATAGTTTCCAATGATTGTATAACAAATGTCCACAGCCTATTCGGGAATGCTGATCACGCTCTCATAATGGTAGAAATGGCCTTTTAATTCTCAACCCAAAACTGAAGAGTCATTGCTCAAAACGAGAAGGTATTATAAGAAGGCTGACTGGGAAGCCATCAGGGATCTCATCAGAGATGCCCCACGTAAAATATATTTCTCTTCCCACTGAACATTGTGCAAATGAGACCACTTAATGGTTCAAAACCACTGAATGGTTCAAAACGGCAATTGAAGTACATGTTCCAACGCAGAAATTCTATAGCAAACCCCACTCTCCCCAATGGTTTATTTCTACTTGTGCAGCATACATACCACAGATTTAACCAAAAGAAGTCCAGTACAAACATACAAAAGTATATTGAAGCTAGAAGTAATTTAAGAAATAGCGGCAGCGAAGAGAGAATACACCAAAGCCACCAGAAAACGCATCGAGGTGCAGAAATTAGGAACCCGTAATTCTTGCAAAATCTACAACAGTGTAGTAAATAATGGGCAATCAACAATTCCCCTATTATCCAACAATTGTGAGGTTGTGTGCACGGCAACCGAGAACTCTAACATGTTTGCCAGTCGGTTTGCCTCAAACTCAACATTGAACCCAGCAAATCACTCCCTACCTGACTTGTCTTTGCAGACACACCACGCTGGATTATCTGAAAAATACCCCTTCTCAGGTACATGTTATAAAAAACCTAAGCACCTCAAAAGCATGTGGGCCCGATCTCATCCCAACTGTTATACTAAAAAAAATGCTTTGCTGAGGTTGCTCCAGTCGTCTCCAAACTTTACAACAAATGTCATAACAAATCTCGCTTTCTTGGATGCTGGAAAAATGCTTGTGGTACCAGTTTACAAGAATTCTGGTGAAAGAACTGACCCATTAAATTATCTCCTCATTAGCCTCCTCCCTATTTTTTACTAAAATATTGGAATCCAAAATTAACCCAGCTCTAGTCAATCACCTTACAGCTGCTAAACTTCTGACCAACAAACAATATGGAATTAGGCAAGCCTGTTCTATAGCAGATATCCTAACTGTAATCTCTGAATATGTATATCATACACTGGACAAAACAGGGTAGAGCGGTAGCCCTAGATATATCTAAGGCTTTTGACGGGCATATGGCACGATGGTCTTCTCAGGAAAATCAGCTCATAAGGTATCACTGGACAAATGCTTAACATAATTAAATCCTTCTTAAAGTAAGAGAAGAATCCAGGTTGTCCTCGACGTTCGTACATCTAAACAATGATATAAATGCGGATGTACCTCAGGGGTCGATCCTTGGACCTTTATCATCCTTAATATTCATAAATGACCTCCCTGATAAAATTGTCTCTAAGATAGGTATATTTGTTGATGACACCATGCTCTATAACAGGCACAAAGGGAAAACAAATGAATAAATATCTAAAGCAATGGTGAAAATCCTAGGACTCCAATCCGTAGTGGAATGGGGACAAAAATGGATGGTCACATTCAATGCTGCCAAGACTAAACTGGTTTCCTTCAATAATTACAAGAAACTTTCTCAACCACTAATAGCTATGGCTAAAGATACATTACCTGAAAATACTTTTTTTCAAATTCTTTGAGTTGGAACATACATTGAGAGCATTGCCAAGGCCGCTGCAAGGAAGGTGGGCTCTCTCTACCGTGCTAGAAAGTTACTTACACCTGAAAGTATCCTGTACCTCTACAAGGCTACCATTCACATATGTATGGAGTATTGTCGTCACATTTGGGCTGGTGCTTCCAGGTTGCACTAGCTCAAACTACTGCATTTATATTGGCTCTCTATTGCTCCCACAACAGCGGAGTTACTACCTTTAAAAGCATATCTGAGAAAATTGACCACGCCGTATCTGCTTATTCTTCAGCTAATATTCATGTCTGTGGAGACTCCAATGTTCACAATGTGGAATGGTTAACTCACTCAAACAAGACCAATAATGAGGGAAGGTTCTGTCATGATTTCTCCATTGCTTATGACCTCACTCAGATTGTTCACGAACCAACCCGATACTGACGACCAGTATGCAAGTCTCTTAGACCTCTTACTCACAACTTGCCCTAAACTGTGTTCAGCTTCTGTTCTGTCTCCACTTGGATCTTCTGACCACTCAGTTGTATCAGTTAAGATAAAAATGAAATGTAATAAGTCCCCAGATGTACCTCTCCATCGTACAGTATATCGATACTCTATGGCTGACTGGGATAGCTTCCACAAATTTATATCAGATCTACCTGTGCGTTCCATGTTTAAAAAAGATGTGTCCTCTATAGTATCAAACCTGACAAAATGGTTGATTGTAGGTATAGACCGTTTCATACCCTCGAAAAAATTCCAGCAAAAACCTAACAGCCAGCCATGGTTTTCTCCAGAATGTGCTGCTGCCATTCCACATAGAAATCACTTTTTCCATTGCTTCCAACATAATAGATGTACTGAGACTAAAGCCGCTTTCTGAACTGCCAGCAACCACTGTAAAAAACTAATAAAGAATGCAAGAATTTTATGCTCAGTCCGTCAAGTCCAAAGTAGCTGAGCAGCGGCTTGTTTCCCACCAGTTTTGGCAAATAGCAAACAGAATCCTGAACAGAATCATGTGCTCTATCCCAACTCTCATAAATTAACCTGAGGTAATCTCGTCAGCATCAGACAAAGCCAAACTCTTTGCCAAGTACTTTGCAGCTAATTCTAACCTTTGCGACCAAGGCTGCCAACCTCCAATATTTCCTCCTGTATCAGAAAATACGCTATATGATATACAAATATCTGTACGTGATGTTGCCAAGCTAATCAAAAACCTTGATTTCAGTAAAGCAACTGGCCCGGACAGTATTCCAATTATAGTACTCAAGACTTCAATCAGAACTTGCGCCCATTCTTACAAAACTGTTTAAACGTTGTCTTAAGGAGAATTGCTTCCCGTCAACCTGGAAAATCTCATCAGTATGCCCCGTATTTAAGAATTCAGGTGATCAGTCATTTCCCTCACAGTACAGGCCAATAAGTCTCCTGTGCGTCATGAGTAAGTTGCTGGAATCTGTGTTAAATAGAGAAGCAATCAACCATTTCCGTTCTGCTAGATTTACAGCAGATGTGCTTACAGTTATATCTCATAGGATTAGCAAATCTCTCAACGGAGGCTACCTTTCTAGGGCAATTGCTCTTGATATATCAAAAGCCTTTGATAGAGTATGGCATAAAGGTTTACTTCACAAGATCTCCAGCTATGGTATAGCTGGAAATGTCTTAATTATTAAATCATTTCTCTCTGATAGGTTCATAAGAGTAGTGGTTGATGGGGAGAAATCAGAGGCCCACAGTATTAATGCTGGAGTCCCCCAGGGGTCCATCCTGGGCCCAACTCTCTTCCTGATCTACATCAATGATCTCCCAAAACACATACTTAAATCATTTGTTGACATCTATGCTGATGACACGGCCATCTATGGCAACACAGCAAAGACCGTAAATGACAAAGTTCTCTCTAATTCTCTCTCCTCTGATCTTGAGCACGTGGTACAATGGGGGAAGAGGTGGCTGGTCACTTTTAATTCATCCAAAACCAAGCTTCTATCTTTACATCATCAACGCTCTGATCCCCATCTGGCATCAATTGAAATGGATGGCTCTCGTCTTTGGGAGGCTCCATGTTTTGACAAGCTTCTGGGTTTGAGCTTTACTCCTGATCTGAAATAGAACACATACATCAAATCTGTTGCCAGGGATGCTGGGAAAATGGTGGGATCCTTCTACCGCTCCAGAAGATATCTCACTACTGATGCAATTCTCTATCTGTATAAAAGCCAAGTACGTCCAAGGATGGAGTAGTGCTGCCACATCTGGGCAGGAGCTGCTAAAAACAGCCTATCCTGGCTTGACAGAGTACAAAATAGACTTTGTGGTTTAGTGGGGGATGCCCATTTCTCTTCCCTGCAACCTCTCTCCCACAGAAGAGACGTTGCAAGCCTGTCTTTGTTTTATCGTTACTTCCATGGCAGGTGCTCGTTTGAGCTCCAATCCCTCGTCCCCCCCCCTTGCCAATCGTCTACGAGAAACACCCGTCTGGCTGAAACTACTGTCAATAATTTTCCCCACTCTCTATCTGTGCCTAAATCCAAACGTAGATTCCATGAGCAAAGCTTCTTTCTTAGAACTGCACGCCAGTGGAACTCTCTGCCGCTTGCCTGTTTCCCACCTGACTACAACTTGGACGTCTTCAAGTCCAACATAAACAAACTCCTGACAAACCGCCCCCTTAAGTAAGACACTCTATCTAACCACCCAATACTAATGATTACTACAATACTATCTCATTGATTACTGTACATGCAATAACCCTTATCCCTGAGTGGCCTTCGGGCGGTGAACCTCATGTAAAAAAAAAAAAAAAAAAAATGCCTTGCACAGATTAGTTTAGTATCTGGGTAGATGCCAGATACCTCCAGATTGCAACTGTCCATTGCTTGCATTCAGTATACCGCCATCTGTCTGAAAGAGTGGAGGATTTCGTTATCATAAACACTTTTTTTCAAGCATTATGGATAATAATCAAGGTGTGTTTATGAAATGCAATAATTCTCAGTGGTAGTTTAATTATTCAACTTCATGATTTTCCAGTTTGAAGACCATCGTTACTCTTTAAACTAAATAAAATTAACAATAAATTTTTTTTTTTTTAGTCATCTACATCATAATTCAGGTCATAAAGGGTTAACCTCATCAGGCAAGCAAAATTGTTGGCTGTTTTTCTTTTTCCTTTTCGCTTGCTGTACTTAGCTTAACAAAATAGTTGGGTTACTGTTGATGTAAATTAATTTTTCAGACTAGAATTTTACATGAATTAAAATTTTATTTTCTAAAAGAAAAAATATTTGCATAGTCTATTTAATTTTATTTTATTCCTATTCGTGCACCTTTCAAAAGAATGTCCATCCAAATCTTATTTGATAGAATTATGACTTTTGATTCGAATATTTTTTTTTTCCTCAGCGTTTGTATTTATGGTGGTGCGAGTCGTAGAAAGCAGATAGATTTTGTGACTCAAGGGGTTGATATTATCGTGGCGACGCCAGGTCGACTCAATGATTTGATGAACAGTGGAATTGTCTCAATGAAATCCGTCTCGTTTTTGGTAAGTACAAGCAAATAATAATTAAACAAAAAACTCAAATGTGACTTGTCAATAGATAGAACTTATTTTACTCATGATAGGTCAAATTAAAGGTGCCTTTCATTTTTTTTTTTTTTTTTTTTTTTTTAAATATTATTGAAAAAAATCAATTCTGGTAACTTGATTATGTAGTAGAGCTGACATCTATTAAATGTAGCCACCTTCAGCCTCAATCACTGCCTTGATACAGGTCTGGAACTGGAAGACTTCCTTTTCCACAAGTGCTGGCAGGAGCTCAGCAAATACTCAGCGGATGGTGGCAATCAGGTTGGCTTTGGTGTTGCGGAAGGTCATGTTGGTGATGTTCTCAACATATGACCAACTGAAGTAGTCTAGCTTGCTCAGGTCCGGGTAGAAGGCGTGGCAATGAGGGGTACAAATGAACCTTGGATTAACAAATGAGTTAATTTTCTGAAAAAGGGAGAAGAAAAAGCTATGTTCTAGGTTGACAGTATTTTGCACAAACAGTCAGCAGAGATGGTGGAAATTTTCTGTTTCTATGTCTATCCTTGTAGCCATGTCACTAGTAAGGATGCTGGAGGTAAACGTTTTATCTGGGCTGACGTTATCCGCTTGATAGTCAGGGACCCGAACCTTGGATTAACCACTAAGGAGGCTGTCCTATCAGCAGGTGCAAAATACTGGGGCTGCTGTATTGCCATTTGGTGAATGGATTCTGGATCATGCAGTAGCTTCTGGTGGGGCCTCTCGATGCCATATTAGTGAGTAATTGTTACGGCTTTACCTTATGTTCTACAAAGAAAAAAAATTTCTTTGTTTCTTTTTCTCTCTTGGTTTCCCCTCTCTGTCCTGCTCTAAGTAAGTCTGACGACCTAGTCCACAAATTTCAAAATTCCATCATGACAAGTTTCAAGAAAAAACACACGATTAAACCCGGATCTCCAACTTCCAACGTAGACCCCACCCCACCCCCACGTCTCCTTCAACAGCAGGGGTCTACGTTCTAACCTTCCAGAGGTTGAAACCCAATTACAGGAGACTAAACCAGACCATTTGTTTTTAAGCGAAACTGGCATTGGACAGACTATTTCCCTAGATGAGTTCATAATTAAAGGAACTCTAACTTAACTTCTAAATCTGATCCCCAAGATCGCCATGGGCATGGAATATGTGTCTATATTAAAGATGGCTTTCCATGTGGTAGGGACATCTCCAGAGAAGATCCTAACTTACCCTATATGTGCTTCCGGGTTGCTTTAGCTCACACTACTGCATTTATATTTACTCTCTATCGCCCCCACAACAGCGGAGTTACTACCTTTAAAAGCATATCTGAGAAAATTGACAAAGTCCTATCGGCTTATCCTTCAGCTAACATTCACGTATGTGGAGACTTCAATGTTCACAACGTAGAATGGTTGACCCACTCCAACAAGACCGATGATGAGGGGAGGTTATGTCATGATTTCTCCATTGCTTATGACCTCACTCAGATTGTTTACGAACCCACCCGTGTGCCCGACCATGACGGCCAGTATGCGAGTCTAATAGACCTTTTTCTCACAACTTGCCCTGAACTATGTTCAGTTTCCATTCTGTCTCCGCTTGGATCTTCCGACCACTCTGTTGTATCAATTAAGATAAAAATGAAATGTAATAAGTCCTCAGACGTACCTCTTCATCGTACAGTATATCGATACACTATGGCTGACTGGAATAGCTTCATACATTTATATCGGATCTACCTGTGCGTTCCATGTTTAAAAAGGATGTGTCCTCTATAGTATCAGACCTGACAGAATGGTTAATTGTAGGTATAGCCCGTTTTATACCCTCGAAAAAATTCCAGCAAAAACCTAACAGCCAGCCATGGTTCTCTCCAGAATGTGCTGCTGCCATTGCGCACAGAAATCACTTTTTCCACTGCTTCCAACATAATAGATGTATAGAAACTAAAACCGCTTTCAGAACTGCCAGTAACCATTGTAAGAAAGTAATAAAGAATGCAATAGAGTTTTATGCTCAGTCCGTCAAGTCCAAAGTAGCTGAGCAGCAGCTTGATTCCCACCAGTTTTGGCAAATAGCAAACAGAATCCTGAACATTCTTATTTAAAATTTGATCAAAATAGATTACATAAATTTGATTCTAGAAATTTAAGACTCAAGGGGTTGTAAGAAGAAATTGAAAATCTTAATTTGTTTCTAATGACTCTAGGTAAATTTTATGTCTCCCTTTAATGCTCCTTAAAAAATGCTTTCAAATACTCCAAAGAAAATATTAAAATGTCACAATAGTTGGTGTCTGAATTTTTATAAATACTGTTTTCATTCCTGTATTTAAACCAGGTATAGTAAAGGAGGCACGATATTAAAAAAAAATAATAAGAAATAAGGGGGGGGGATAGAAATTAAAATGTACAAAATGGTTAGGAGAAAATGGATAACGGAGAATTTTGAGTAAATGTATAAAGCAGAAAATTTTAAAATGTGAAATATATTAAGCATTACAAAGTCAATATTTTCCAGCATTATGTAGATTTAATAGACTTATTAGCAAATGTTAAAGTTTGGTCTTATATAATACTATAATGCTTTGTAAAAATAAATGTTTAAAATGAGATATTAAGCAATATGGAAATGATTGTTGAATTGTATAGAAAATATTTTTATATCATTTTTTGTAATTTTTTATTTTTCAAGCAAAATGCTAATTACTATTTTTTCTTTTTACTCTTTTAAACGTATCTTTGATTGAATTCACTTTTTTCCCTGCAACCTGATGTTGCTAGTCTCAGTCTTTTCTATAAATATTATGGCATCTGTCTGATCTATTCCTTGCTTCCTGTGTTTTAGCTCGTTTGATTCATTGGTCTAGTGGTCTTCATCAATTCACTATTTTAATACTGTAAAATAGTATTTTGTAATACAGCTTCCTATTCCAGAAGCTTCTTTCTAAGAATTGTGGACGTGTGCTACTCTCTCCTTGCTAACTATTTTCCTTATATTTAAAACCTTGGTCTTTTCAAGACTAAAGTCAGTGGACATTTTCTGTCTTTTTAACATTCATCTTTTGTTCTTACATCAATTGGCTCCACACCTTGTCTGGAACGTTTTTCATCAAAAAAATAGTTTAGAGTTGAATGTCAATTTTATGTGTGAAACTTTACAATCCAAAAAAGTAAAATGTTATTCTTTCCACTATTTTTCTCCTCAGGTACTTGATGAAGCTGATCGTATGTTGGATTTGGGATTCGAACCACAAATTCGATTAAGTATGTTAGATATACGTCCAGACAGACAAACGGTCATGACCAGGTGAGCATTATTTCTTTTTAATGTAAATGATTTAATTTTTTTTATTTGCAAAGCATAGTGAAGAATTGCTTAAAAGGACCAAAGAATTTAAAAATAATATCAAATAGTATCGGGATGATATGTACTTTTTTTCCTCAACATGAAGAGAACAAAAACGGGAGTAGGAGAGCATCTTTTTCGGAAAGGAAATTAAAATAGTTTCTACAAAGAAACCACTAGATCTTTTTGTCAATTGATACGGGTAGCAGCATGTCGTGATAAGAATTGGTAGTCAGTTGTGTGTTCACACAAATGGTTCACAAAGCAAGGGAGTATTTAACATTTTAATGTGGCCGTTTATACTTACTTTAATAATTCATAAAAATAAAACAGGAAATAAAAACATTTCACTTAAGTCTTTCACCATCATCCATCTTGCCCGATGGACACCTTTTTTTTTTCTTCCAACCGCATGCCAGCCACAGCCGACCCATTTCTCGCTTTCCACTTTACATGTCTATTTTCTTTGATTCCTGACTTTGTTTTCCTCCACCACATGGTACATATTTTTTCTTTTTGCACACACTTTCTAATTTGCATAAGCATATTTTTCTGCTGCTGCTGCTAATCTCTTCACATGCTGGTGCTATTTTCTCACACTGTTACAAGAGTTTTTGCTAGGGTTTGTCTTCTGTGAATAGGTATTCCAGCATCCGATAAAGGTATGTCGATGTCTTTCTAGGATTTCTAGATCTTTTGTAAAGGAAGGGGGGGGGGCTTTTGTTTCATGCTTCCATTGTGTGTGTGTATCGAATCGTATTGATGATTTGAATAGAAGTCATGGCAGAATAATTTCTGTTGCATCAATTTTTAATATTTTTTTCTTTCACTGTTTCGTTGCATGCAATGATGAGAATGATACGATGGACAAGTCTTAAAAACCAGTTTAATTCTCATGATCCCAGAATAAAAATTAAATCTTGGTATAGGGAGATTTGTGCAAGACGGGCTACTTTGATGGTATGGCTACGTTGAAAACAAAAAATGGATAAGTGTTTTTAAGATATAGAACAGCTGAGGTAGCAGGTTCAGTTCAATGGAGGAAGTGATTAAAATGGACTTGAAAGAAGGATGAAGACCTGGACAGAAATAGGTTAATTTCTTCGAGCCATGCAACACATCAAATATGATAGTAAGGAATAAATGAACTTTAGTGCATTTTATTTTCTGGTTGTCAGCATTTTTGCTTTTCCAATGAAAATCACAAGTTTTAATGCTCATTTCAAAATGTTTCCTCTTGTACGTAATTAGTGATCGTGCAATATAACTATTCATGATGGCTAAAATGAGATTCACCAGCTCTATTGCTAATAGTCAATACAAACTATTGCTAATAGCCAATACAAACTATTGCTAACAGCCAATACAAACTATTGCTAACAGCCAATACAAACTATTGCTAACAGCCAATACAAACTATTGCTAACAGCCAATACAAACTATTGCTAATAGCCAATACAAACTATTGCTAATAGCCAATACAAACTATTGCTAATAGCCAATACAAACTATTGCTAATAGCCAATACAAACTATTGCTAATAGCCAATACAAACTATTGCTAATAGCCAATACAAACTATTGCTAATAGCCAATACAAACTATTGCTAATAGCCAATACAAACTATTGCTAATAGCCAATACAAACTATTGCTAATAGCCAATACAAACTATTGCTAATAGCCAATACAAACTATTGATAATAGCCAATACAAACTATTGCTAATAGCCAATACAAACTATTGCTAACAGCCAATACAAACTATTGCTAACAGCCAATACAAACTATTGCTAACAGCCAATACAAACTCTTGCTAACAGCCAATACAAACTCTTGCTAACAGCCAATACAAACTATTGCTAATAGCCAATACAAACTATTGCTAATAGTCAATACAAACTATTGCTAATAGCCAATACAAACTATTGCTAACAGCCAATACAAACTATTGCTAACAGCCAATACAAACTATTGCTAACAGCCAATACAAACTATTGCTAACAGCCAATACAAACTATTGCTAACAGCCAATACAAACTATTGCTAACAGCCAATACAAACTATTGCTAACAGCCAATACAAACTATTGCTAACAGCCAATACAAACTATTGCTAACAGCCAATACAAACTATTGCTAACAGCCAATACAAACTATTGCTAACAGCCAATACAAACTATTGCTAACAGCCAATACAAACTATTGCTAACAGCCAATACAAACTATTGCTAACAGCCAATACAAACTATTGCTAACAGCCAATACAAACTATTGCTAACAGCCAATACAAACTATTGCTAACAGCCAATACAAACTATTGCTAACAGCCAATACAAACTATTGCTAACAGGCAATACAAACTATTGCTAATAGCCAATGCAAACTCTCGACTGTGCTATTCATAAGGACGTTGTACATATTGTGTTTAAAGTAGAATTCATTGACAAGTGCATGTGATACCCAACACCAAACAACCGTGCACATTTTCAAAAAGTTTATTTTTGGTAATCTCAATTCTTCAGATTACTGTTCTCATTTTGAGCGTTATTTTCACGTTTCAGTTGATGTAACTGATTTTCTTCAAGTGTATCTGTCGAACTCAGGACTCTTGACAGAATTTGGAACGGAACCCTTTTATTCAATCCACAGGGGTGGCTTGCTCTTGTTCCGAAAACCATGATTGGGTAGAAATCCTAAGTAATTCACAATTATATTTTGAATGTTGTTGATACTGAAGATTAAACTTCAGAAAAGTATAACTTTACAACTGAGTTTTACCAAACACAGGTGGCATAGTGGTTTAAAGTATTTGGTACAATTCAATTGCTGGATTAAAGTTTTCTGTTAGAAATTCTGTGCAGGTTCCAGAGTTTGACAGAAAAATTCCCAGTTCGACAAGATACACCTGAAGATCAGAGGTTATATAGACTGAAACCTTGCGAAAATGATACTCAAGATGAAAACGGTAGTTTGAAGATTCCAAACAATCCAAATAATCAATCCTCATCTAAAAAAAATTCAGAAACATATATTTTCCACTCAGCAACAAACGGGACCAATAGTGCGATTCAATTACACGTGACCAGTTATGTTTTTGACTCATAATTTTGTATGCTTTGATTCGATACTAAATGTTGTATTGTTTTCAGTTAATCAATAGAAAATTTGTGTACATAATGTTGAAGCTGCATTAAAAATATTGTTGCTTGACTGTGAACAGTATAGGCAGTATCCATGTTAGACAAATGCTGTTCAGTTCCTATTTACAATGCCTCCCCACAGACACCAGGGTCGTTTTTTAATGTGGAAAAAAGGAACAAAAATAAAAATTATCTCAGTCGTGTACAGTTTGTTAAAGCTTTACATTCATCCAGTTGTCTGGATGCATCCTTAATGTTTTATGACACAAGACGTCCATGCCTTTCCAAAATATTCTGAACTGTTTATTTTCTGCTTCACTTTTGATTTTCAAACCATTTCTTTACAAAAAATCATAACTATTACTCTAATAAATTCTATCAGAAAGAAGTTTATGCATTTATTATATAAAGTTGTGTGTGTATCTTTGTCCAGATGAATAATAATAATTTAGAAAAAATTCATTCTTTGACTGTAAACTGGAGCAGATTTCATCAGAAGTGTTTGTTTATTCAGCCAATTTATGTACTAACGGGAAGTTTTTTTTTTTTTTTTTTTTTCAATCAGGAAGTTACTTCCCTTAATTCATTCCTCAGGGAATCTATAAAAAGGAGTTGTGTGTGTGTGTGTGTGTGTGTGTGTGTACAAAGAGGAATGTGTTGGGTGGAGAAAAAGTGGGTAATGGAAATCGAGGAGGAAACCAAGAGATGATAGAAGTGTTTCATGTTTGTCCTGGGCCACACCAGTTTCTCTTATTTTAAACTAGCAGAATTACCTAAAGATTGAACTGAAAGTTGAAACCTATGGCAAAGGCCTGGGAATTGGTACGTCGAAGAATTTTATTCAGGAAGAAAGCACAATTCGAAATCAATCAGTGCATAAAACTATTTGATGCCACATTGGATTCTATTTCTATTGAATCGAAAACATTTGTTTTTCTTGTTAGCGCCACTTGGCCTCCAGCTGTCCAAGAGCTTGCTGAAAGATACATGACTGACCCGATCCAAGTTTATGTTGGAAGTTTAGATTTAACTGTAAGTTGGAAGAAAATTTCATATTTAAACTTTTTTTTTTTTTTTTTTAATCAGACAGATCATTAAAATGGATTTGTGTAATATTTTTTTTTTTTTTTTCTTGCCAGACATTAACCCATAATCTCATATATTCAAACTGAGAGATCGTTTAAGATTCTAACAGTCCTTTTAATTGCACCCAGTATGAGTTCTCATATGTCATGAATGTTGATTTTTTTTTTTTTTTTTTTTTTTTTTTTTTTTCACAATATCCACGCATTTCACAAAAAAATTTTCCCTTTTTGGTTTCCCCCCCCCTACCCTCCTCCCCGACAAAGGAGAGATTGGACCTAGTAATTCACTCCTGTTCATTTGTTTGCACGTTTCTCAATAACCAAACCTTGAATTTTTTTTAAATTTTGCACAAACTTTAGTCACAGTGAAACTAAATTTTTGCTAGAACGGATTTTCCAGGATAACTCTGGTTGCCCCCAGCGGCATTATAGGGGTGAAATTGCCTCAAAATTGTTCATCCGTTCATTTGTTCACATTTTTCTCAATAACCAAGCCTTGAATTTTTTTTTTTTTTTTTTTTTAATTTTGCACAAACCTTAGTAATGGTGAAAGTAAATTTTTCACTCATGGTTCGATTTGTTTGTTTTACAATGAAAATGTTATTTTAAATTTAACATGACTGAAGTAATGTAGCTTACGAAGATGTTTAGCCTTTTTTTTTTTTTTTTTTTTTTTTTTTTAAGAAAATGTTTTTAAATAAGTTTTGCATTCAAAATATTCATTCCACATTCTTTTAGCCATTTGATATTGTTTTGTGCCGTATTTTGTAATGATAGCTGAGCAGATTTACGATATGTCAACAATTTTGAATACAAATGAAGCTTTATCTTTCATATAGATATGTATACTTGCGCATATGACTGATGTACCTGGCATTGTTCAACTGTCAAATATCTCCTAACATTTAATTACAGCTAGTAGCTATCTTGCATTACTTTGAGTCTGGGATGATAGAAATAAGATCATACAAACGAAAAGTTTTTAAAATGTGATTTTTATCGGTGCTTATTTTGTATTACGCTTATGTTTCAGGCTGTCCATAGCGTCTGTCAGAAAGTTGAAATTTTGGATGAGGATAACAAGAAAGATCGGGTAATTTTTATTTTTTTACACATGAGGCATTCGTTTTGTTTCATTTTTACATTTTTTTTTTTTTTTTTTTTTTTTGAACGAATAGTCTAAAAATTATACTTTCAATATTTAAAAACTTTCTGGATTGCATCATTGATATTGCATGATATAAGAACATTAAAGTTAGAATCATTTATCAAAACATTTGGTAAAAAGAATTGCCTCTTCTGATTTTGAGATCTGAAATTGATGAGCAATTCCTCATTTGAACGTAGGGATGTACCAATTAATCTGGTTTTCTAATGCTGATTTACCAGCAAATTTTGTTGTCATAAATGAACCTTCAACCATTATGGCAACTAGTTTCTGCTGGAAGTATTTTGACATCAATCTCAAGAATAAGAATACAGCTGCTTGCAAGTTATGTCAAACCGTCACATCAAAAAGTGGTAAATCAGCAAAAACTATTATGACTAATATGTTAGACCATCTTAGAAATGTTCACCTAGTGGAAGGAAAAGGTGCAGATAAGAAAACGAAACGCAATGAATGTTCAGGGACAAACATTGCAAGAACAAGTGAAAGCAACTATGAGCCTTCAGCAAAACGCCAAACTACTATAGAATCAATATTGGCCAAGAAAAAAATTTGGGATATTAATGACCACGGATCACGAGATCCATTATCTGATTCATGATTGCTGTTGATATTCAACCCGATATTCTGTAACAGCTGATATTGGATTTAAGACTTATTGCAAAACTTTGTCCAAATTACAGTATTTCATCAAAAAAGTATTTCACTGAAAAAAAATTCCAAATATATTTACAAAAATAAAAACAAAAATTACAATCATCTCTTGTTGAAATTAGCATTTCTTTAACTATAGACATTTGGACAGCTGCTATAAATAATGCTCCCTTTCTGAGTTTGACAGGTCATTGGCTTCAAATGACTTTGAACAGTGCAGAGCTGTGCTTAGAGTTGTTCCATTCCCTGGTGCACACATAGGATCAAGAATAAATGAAGAATTGCACAATGTTCAAGATGAGAATAAAATCTTCAAAGTTTCTTAGGCTGTGTCCTGAGAATAGAGAAAGTCTAATGTTTCTACATTATAACTTTAAAGTATTCAACTTTAAATACTGAGGAGACTGAGAGCAGAGGAGGCAGGCAGCAAGAACAGAAGAGGAAGTAGAGCAGCAGCAGGTGCAGAACTTATTGATTTAAAGAATTACAATTTGTAACTTGCAACTGAATTTTACCAAGTATTTTATCCACTACAGCGGACAATTCTAGCATGAATTTTAGTAGCTTTAGTAGTTTTCTGGGTGTACAATGTTATTATAAATTTTATCCTCTTCTGGAGATAAAAGGTTTGTTATATTCAGCTAGTGTACTTCCTAACTTACGTCATGGCGGCTACCAGAAGCAGTGACAAGGCAAATCAGTTCCTTCACTTTTATTGTTCTTCAGTATTTCTATTGTGAAATGATTTATTAGAATAAAATAGAGGAAAAGGATATTATTGAAAAGTATACAATAAAAAAAAAAAAAAAAAAAAAAAATTATACAGATTAAAATAACACTATCTTTATTTGCACTTTTAATAACAAAATTAAAAAATAAGATTTTATTTCAAATTTTATGAGAAATGTTTATGAAATTATAAAAATATACTGTTCATTTTTTTATTTTATTTAAAAAAAATATTTTCTTATTCGAGTTTATATAATGTTTTGGAAAGTATAAAAATAAAATTATTAAAATCAAACCAAGAAAATTTCAAACATCATAAAAAAAAAATTAAAAAAATATTGAATAAATAATATTCCCAAAATAGTTTTAAAAAATTTTTTAAGTGTTTTCAATAATTTAAAAAAAAAAATTAGAACTAATTTCAATAATTCTTAATTAAAATAAGGCCGAAAACTTTTCAATGATTATTAAATTAAAAAAAATGATTTGGAAAAGCATAAGAGTACATGCACATGGGAAATATAAGTGTGAGGAAAAAAAAAAAGCAAGGGAACTGATTTGGCTTGTCACCACTTCCGGTAGCAGCTACGCCGTAAGTTAGGAAGTACATTAGTTAACTATAACACTCAGTGTGGGTGATACTCAAAAATACAATTGCAAATTACTTCTATCCAGTCATGGCTGACAAAACAAGAGAATGCTACTTCTGTGGATTAAATAAAGTGTTCCGTTCAAAATTCTGTGCTGATTTGAGTTTGACAGAAAGATTTCCAAGTTTGAAAAGATACACAATGAAGAAGGTTGTAGGTTGCATCAACCAAAGCGTGAAACTAAAACTCAAGATGAGTTTAAATAATACAAATAATTAATCCTCATTTCAAAAATTCACAAATGGAATGAATTAAAAAGTTCTTGAAGTCTTTTTAAAAAAATCAATTCTCATAATTTTAAAAGATTAAATATTTGCTTGTTGGTGTTGTATAATATAGCATGTCTAAAAGAATGTTTGCTGTCTAAATATATCTAAAAAAACTTGGATATTTCATAAAAAATGTTGAAATCAGGAAAATACAAAAAAATCTCTAAAATATTTTAAGTATTTAAAACGCTAATCCATTTTTTTTCTTTCATTTTAGCTTTTTGATTTCATCTGTAATGAATTGACCCCAGAAGACAAAGCGATTGTCTTTGTAGGCAAAAAAGTCACGTGAGTTTTTTATTTTCAAATTCCAACAGTTAAATTTGATATGACGTTTTTGAATTTTTTTAGATGAGGGTTGGTTATTCATATTATTTGGATTCATCGGACTACTGTTCTCATCTTGAGTGTGATTTGAAGATTCAATTCTGTGTAGGTGACCAAAAAAATACAATTAAAAATTACTTAGAACATCTATCCAGTCATGGCTGATGGGACAAGAGCATGCTACCCCGTGAAGTAAATAAAGGTTTCGTTTGAAATTCTGTTCAAATTTCTGAGTTCAACAGAAACCTTCCCAAGTTCAACAAGAATATACCTAAAGGTCAGAGGTTACATCGACCGAAAGGTGAAAATCATTCAAGATAAGAACAGTAGTCCGATGAATCCAAATATATTTTAAATTTGATGTTTACATTTTTTTTTTTTATTGGAATCACAAACATGTTTAACCAAAAGTTGATTCAGAATTATTTATATGATATTGTACTTTTTCCTTCCTTTGTCCATAGATAAGCCTTTAGAAAAGACTAAATCCAAATTGATGGAGACCTCTAAATCAACAAGTCAGATGAGTTGGAGCAAAGGAAGCAGGGAATAGATCAGACAATATTGAACACGTCACAATAGTATTTGTAGAAAAGATTGAGACTAGCAACATCATGTCTGAGGGAGAGGTTGCAATTTATCAGGACCCTTAAAATGGGACGGATTCAAATTTGACAATACTCCGTGCATGGTCTGCTAGTAGATTTGTAGAGATAAAGAATAGCCTCAGGTGTGAGAAAGTGTTTAGAGTGGCAAAACAGATTTTATGAAAAACAAAAACAAAAAAGCAATGGATTTTATATGTGAACTCGAAAGATTTGACGAGAAAGAAAAACCGAGAAGGTTTAGTCGATTTCTTGAGAGCAGAACCATCCATAAGAATCTCAGGAAGAAAAGGGACATCTGCAATTGAAAGACAGTAGTTGAGTCTTAACAGGATTAAACGAAACAAGCCATTTCTTACCCCAATCCATAATAGAACCCAAATCAACTTCTAAATCAACTGATCTAAAAAAGATGGATGAGAAGCAATACCAGAACAGAGGGTTGTCATCAACATGTTAACTTTTTGAATAATATTCTCTTTGCAGTGCATGATTGAGTTTTACAAAGGGAAAGGGAAAAAAAACAATAACATTAATGTTTGGTGCATTTGAAGTCAGGAAGCAAGTATCTTCAGACAGGGAAGTGGAAAAGAAAAAAAAAAAAGAAAACGGCACAATTGTTGGTTTGGCTTGCAGAACATGATTGAGTTTTGAAAAGAGATATAGTTTTTTTTGGTTTTTGTTTTGTTGTTTTTTCTAACTTCCATGTATAATGTGTTTGAGTTGGGAAGCCGATATCCTTAAACAGCCTAATCTGGTAGCACCAGGCCAAAAAAAAAAAAAAAAAAAAAAGACAAGACGCGTTGCTTTACACACTTGGTCCACCATTTACAATTTGGAAAGAAACTCACATGAGGCCGGTTTTGTTTGATATACCCAACAGATGGTTATATGAATTCGGACGACACGCCATAGATTACAAATTTTTATTGCTGATGTTTCTTCATTCCTTTTTGAACAAACATCTATCAGAATATAATTGAACTTTCTGGCTTTTTTCATAACAAGTTTATAAGAGATTTAAAATTAAAGTTTTGTTATCCTCGAGTGGCCTCTTGATCTTGATAAGTGGTGATGCCTGTGTAAAAAAAAAAAAAAAATACATCCTTTATTTTCTTCCAAAGTTATTGTTTCAGTTTGTTTTAATAAAAAAAATTTTCTTTTGAATTTCCCTTTTCTCCATTTTTAGGGCTGATGATATTGCCAGTGATTTAGCAATAAGTAATATTGCTTGCCGGTGCATTCATGGTGATAGGTAAGACTTATTCCTTTTTTTTTGATCTTATTATTCAGGAAATAAGCAAAACCAACAAATGTGGATATTCAGGAAAATTTTTAGCTTGGGATTTTTATCCTCAGGTCCCTCAAATTAACGGATTAAATGATCCAATCCCTCTTGATTTTGCGGTGAAAGTTTAGTTCTGTGCAGTTCTAGAAGATCCACCTTTGCCTTTTCTCTTTGAGAAGAGGTTAGTTTATTGCTAATTGCCTGAGGCACCCATACCAGGGAATGCTGACAGAGCTGCTCAGGCACTTTCTGTAGGTCACCCTTCGTCGGGTGTGCTGGCTTCTCAATACCACTTTTCGACCTTGGTGTCTAAGTTCTTGCAGTGAGAGCAAACTAAAAACCTTTTAAAATTATTTTCGTTTATACGTTAATTTGACGTAAAAACTCAAATCTTCTATTGAGTTTCATATCTGTTTTACATAGTTTAAAAAGTTTATTTAAAAACTAACTCTGGGCAGGTCTTTGTTTCTCACTCTCTCTCAAATCCAACCATATCATTTCAATTGCCAACTGACCCTGCTAGCTCAACTGTTCTACATTTACTAAGCGAAACGCTCTCCTCCATTCTTTCAATGTGACCAATGAAATTTGCTTGTCTGCACACGTTTTGCTTCATTTCATCATCAACTACTGAATGGAATTTGACAAATGGAGACTCGTTGGAAATGTAACTGTTTTTATGTATTTCATCCATTTTTGTATGAAGCTAAATTTAGTAACATCAGATCCCATGGCAGTAACCAATCATGCGAAAGACAACCAGATGAACATGTGTAAGAAAACAAAAAAAAATTTCTTGTGTATAGTATTTACAAGAATTGTAAAATTAGGGATGCTGAACCATTTGCGTGCGTGTAACTCAGAAACCTAACCTTGTAGGGATTACTTTTAAAAAAAAGTTGCAATATTTGGTTATAAAAATGATTACAATGTTGTGCTATAGAAATTAGTTATCATTATAATATTCAGTTGAACATCCGTTTTACAGGCTGGCATATATTGGACAGTTTGTAGAAATTGACTTATCAGATCTAAGCTTGCTTTAAGAATCACATAACGTACCCATCATATCATTCTAATATGATTTCTCTCCATGCAACACATATCCTCAACCCTCACCAGGTTTCACTTCCATTATCGAACTGCATGCATGTCTCATAATCCCTTCCTTTGTTTGACAATGGTAATGCTCTGCTGGTTAGTAATGACAGAAGTTTCTCCAATTTATACTCCATCTACTCTTAACTCTTGCTATCGTACCATTATCAGCTCATCTCTATGCTCCAATGGTATTATCAAAATAACAAAACTTCTAAACAACCTCAATAGCCGCACCATTCGAATATCTTTTCGCAACATCCATGTTCTCATTGGTCTCCATTGTTATCCAAAATTTATGTTAAGAGCAAGAATTTTTTTTTTTTTTTTTTTTTTCCAAATCATTTTGTGGATTAACGAGTTAATCAGTTAGATCCCCCCCTCCCAAATGTCTTCAAAGATCTGAATGAATTAGACAAAAATGTTCCCCTAGTTAATAACTAATACTAAACAAAATTCCTAGAATCGACTTATAAAACTATCTTGGATAGTTTCATGATAAAGATTTAAATCTGTCTATTTTTGTTCTCAATTATAATTTAATTCGAGGGGGGGGGGCACATAGGGAAGGTGTAGCAGCAGCCGCCATAAATAAAATCACCCCCCCCCCCCCCAAAAAAAAAATACTTTCCTCGTGTGGACTTGAATTTTGCCTGAAGAAGGCCTTGAAAAACTTTGAAATGTCCTTGAAAATCTGTATAAAAAAAAATTAGAAAGCATAAAAATTAATTTAAATGAAGAAATCCATTTTATTTTTTATTTTTTGTCTTTTATTTAAATTTTTTTCTTCACAAAATTAAAAGATTTTACTACAAAACTGATAAAACAATTCAACTCGTTTTCAAATAAAACATCAGGTGAAATGATTGTTTCTCTTTTCAGAGAACAAGCCGACCGTGAAGAGTGTTTGCGTGACATCAAATCCGGTGCGTGCAGAGTGTTAATAGCGACAGATGTTGCATCCCGAGGATTAGATGTAAAAGATATCACGTAAGTTTTTCAAATTAATTTGGGTTTGATGATTTCCTTTGATATTTAGTGTATGGTACAAGGCTACAAAAATGTCAAGCGTCCACTAAGGATCGTTTTGTAACCCTTGAGTACCCTCGATGTATTTATGTCAGATGCTTGGTACGATGGCAAATGTCTGATTACTCTATCCTGCAAAGAAGTATAAATCGTCATGCTATCTTCCTTCGTCTAACATGATAGAATATAAAATTTATACTCTTGAAATAATCTATAAAAGTGAGCATGTGTGTGTAGACACTTCTCAACCTATATACTCAATGAATTTTTAGTTTGCAGACATCAAATTTGGTGTATAGGGTATTTAAATCTGTGAAAAACTTTCAATCAGTTTTCATACGGAAAAAATGGTTGCTAAGGGGTCAAAATTAAACATTTGTGCATGGGGAGTCATCGAATTTTTATCCTTTTGTCAAATGTTTCACAATTTTACAAACATTAGTCATGGTAAAAGTAAATTTTTCACTCGTGGAGTGGGACCCCGCATATTTAGCTTGTTTTTGTAGGGATTGGTCTGTGTGCCTTCCATTCCAAAAAAATGTGGATGAGCTGAAGGTTCAAATAACAGAAGCTGTTACAACTAATGACAACACAATGCTGAGATCTTTTTGGCAAGAATTGGACAATCGGCTTCATGTGTGTTGTGTGACCAATGCTGTTCACATTGAATATCTGTGAACATTTCACGAAAAACTTGAGATTACAAGCTTTCTGAATATACCAAATGTGTTTTTATCTCTTTAATAGTTTTCAAGATATTCAATGTCAAAATGTGCCCAAAACTTTTGGAGCATCCTGTATTGGGGTAGTTAAATCAAGAAAAGTGAAAGAAACAAGAAATGAGTTGTTCAGTTATAATTTTTAATCTTTCAATTAATTTTCATTCTAAATCTGAATTCTTGCAGACGACGCTAATACTTTATATTTTGATTGCAGGTATGTGTTAAATTATGATTTCCCACGAAACATAGAGGAATATGTTCATCGGATCGGACGAACGGGACGAGCAGGGTTAGTTTCACATGTTTTTTTTTTATATTAAAAAAAAAAGTTTAAAAAAAAAATGTTTTCATTTAAAAAAACTTTAATTTATTTATAAAATCTTGTTATTTAAAAACAATTTAATTACATAATAGTGTTTGATGCAAGAAGTACTGCAATCTGTAAAGCTATCATTTTTTATTCTTTAATGCAAAAATCAGTTTATCGTCTCACAAACATACAAACCAAATATATATATATATATATATATATATATATATATGGAAGTTCAAATTTTATAAGAGCCCTGGCGAAAATATGGGGAAGTGGTTTTCTGAATATAACGGGGAAGGGTACTAATGCAGAGAATGTACAGTGTTGAAATATTTAGAAATCTATTTTTAACATGGGATGTTTTGTAACTATTCTGCACTTTCATCTAAGGAATGTAACAAAGATACCGTAAAACTTGAATTAAACTTGGAACAGAAAAATAGGATAGTACCTTTTCTGTATAAGCACCACAGGGAGGAAGATACCTGGTATAATCAGTTGTTGTTTTATCACAACTTTTGGACTTGGCAGCTTCATTCGGCCGGTTTAGGAAGATTCGTCTTTTGACCTTACATTTCTATGGTGATACGAAAACTTATTTGTTAGAGGTTGATATTTCTTTTGCTTAGCATTAATGTAGCTAACAATATTCATAATGAATATCTCGCTTTGATGTAATTAAATTAATTTAGCATTAATGTAGCTAACAATATTCATAATGAATATCTCGCTTTGAAATGTTTGGAGTATAGTTTTAGAGTTTTCATCTTTCTAAAAAGATTGGAAGATGGCAATTGTTATTTTTAAAAACTTATTTTGCAGGAAAACTGGTACCGCGATAACATTGTTAACGCGAAATGATTGGAGAAATGCAGACGCGTTGATTAAAATAATGGAAGAAGCTCAGCAGGTAATTTTTTTTTTTTTTAATTTTAATCAACGTTTTGGTCAAATCAGGGAGGAAGAAATAAGATATTTTTAATATTGAATGGAAAGATTTGGTTTGGAGAAGATTGCATTCAATTCCAATCACACTTATGACGACGATGATGATGATGTAAATTCTAATCAAAGTCTGAAAATGTTTGTTATAAACATTTGTGGGTGTGAAAACTCATCTAATATGTTAAGGAGAGAAATCTCATGCAAGTTTTCATATTTGATCGGATTTTGCATGTTCCACTTGAACATAAAACCTATTTAGATATGCACTGTCCCCCAAAGAATGGTCCAATACTATACTGGTGCTACCAGATCAGGCTGTGTGAAGATATTGGCCTCCTGAGATGAAATACACTTAACATTGATGTTTTTTGTTTTTCTAATTCTTTTTGCAGAACTTAATTATGTTCTGCAAAAACAACAACCTGCCTTTTTTTTCCTCCCCTTCTTCCTTAATCCCTCTTTCTATCCCCTCCCCCACTTCCTGACTGGTTTCCTAACTTAAAATGTACCAAACATTAATACTGAAACCTTTTCCCTCTCCCATTGCAAAACTCATTCATGTTCTGTAGGACAGGGAACAAAAACGACAAAATCCACTATAAAGCAACCAAACCAAACATTATAGCGATTGAAGATACAAAGAGCTTGAAGAATAAAAACCTTCTAAAAAATAACGGAATGCAACACTTGAAGAACTTGAAACAAAAAATTTTACACATTTAAAGGCCCTGTTGGTAAGGCTTCAGAATACAGACTGCCCTCTCCCCTTTAGAAGATAAAAGTCCCTCAAAGGTCACCTGTTGGCCATAGGTGGTGACCTGTAATGCTCTAGAACAGGATTCTGGTGGCTGAGACTGGGGTTCAAGTGGCCATGAGTTTGCTACACTCCACTTTGGCCCTTACTTCGTCTAGACTGGCTCAGATAGTCAAGCTCTAATAATAACAGTAAACCATCACAAAGAGAAATACATCACACACAAACACATATACAAAAAATAACAATATATTGTTTAATTGGAATTCATTATTGAGATGAGTATTATTTATTGTGGACTGTTATCCTCTTTTGAATTGTTGTTCAAACAACATCTAAGAAAGATTAGGATTATAGTCCGCAATAAATAAATAATACTCATCTGAATGAATTCCAATTAAATAATATATCATTCGGTACGGACACGACCATGGAAGATCAGTTAATGAATAAAAACCTGGATTTATAAGACCAAAACCATCCAATCCTTCAGGGCCTGTGGAGCAGTTGATAGACATTGAATCTCTACGGTTCCAGGTGAGAATCGTCTGAAGATAGTGGTTTCAATCCTACCCAAAGCCGGCCAGGGGCTTACTTGGCCAAAACGTGGTGAGACGACAACAACTATAGATGGCAGTAATTGTTAAGAATGCAGTTAGGAGATTCGGAGTTCCTATCCCGTCGCGGTTACCACCCGACGAAGGTCAGAGGAATAGTTGGCCAAAATGTTGTGAAACAACAATTAAGATGAGGATAATAGTCCGCAATAAAAATTCCTCACTTGGACTACAAACAACTAATTAATCTCATTACAAAGAAATGGCAAGAACAATGGAATAACTGTCAAAATAACAAACTTTTTAAAATCATACGCACAATAGAAGAATGGTTACTTTTATAAAAAATACATCACTTAATGACCCAAAAAGCCTGACTTGATTTACTGAAAAAGCTCAAATAAATAAACCCACAACAAAAAAAAATTCCAAATTACAGAACTTAGCATTAAATAATCAAAAAGGGTTGAAATGTCATAAAACAAAACCAAATTTAAGTGTATCTTAGAATCAGACAAGGCCAGGCAGTCTTTTAGTATATTTTTAAAACTTATGATTTATGAAATTTTCATGCGACTCTACAAAATTATTTTTCTATTATATTATCTTGGGTAAATTAAAAAAAAAATAGTTTTTGAGATGAGGCCTAATTGTTTATATTACTTGTATTGATCAAACTATTGTTTTTATCTTCAGTTTTATTTGTATGTTTCAGTCGGATTGGCATTCGATTGTCCTCAGTGCTAAAGGTAAGGCTAGAACAATACCGTAAAGCCATGATATGGGTAGAGGTTGCAAAGTCTGGACTAGCTGATCACATATGGAAAGAAAAAGGAACACATTTGTGGAACGAGATCAAAATAATTGACAGGGATGCAAGGTGGAGGATCAGGTGACTCAAGAAGACAGCACATATGCTAAAAAATGAAAAATTACTAAACAGGCCAGGGAGCTTCTAATTGTAGAACAAAAAAAAAAAACATTATACACCCTTGAAATTTTGGTGATCTTTATTAGTTACCTTCCCTTTGTCAACCAATTTTCACAAATACTAACTCAAAGAATACGAAAATATCTACGAACCCAGTAATTTTTCTTTTCCAAAAACAAACAACATGCCTGAGGACGATTGAAGGTCAATCCGACAAAAATGTTACACAAATAATACTCAAGATGAGAATAGTTCGATCAATACAAGTAATATAAATATTTTATTTAAAAAAAATTATGGGTGTAAAAATATTTTAAGATAATTTTCTTATATATAGTCAGATATTTTTAGATTTGAAAATTGTTTTTTTTTTTTTTTTTTGTGTGTGTAATTTCAAAATTCTCCATGATTTTACTTGACACTTTGCTTAAAAAAAAAATTCATCATTTTAAAATAGATAAAAATATATTTATTTCATCTCTTCTATTAAGTCAAAAAATGTCGAATTTTATTTTACCAGTTTTTAATTTGATTTTTTATACAAAAAAAAAAAAAAAAAGCACATTTGTGGCATATTTTATTATTCAAAACATCAGTTGGCAGTAATTTGCGCAGATGTTTATTTTCAGCAAAAAAAAGGCAGGAAAAAAGGGGGCTGTAACTCTTGTGACTGGAGAGGAAATTAAAGGAGTTGCACTGGTACCAAGGTTATCGTTAAAATGTCAATATGACTAAAGAGTTTCATTTAATGTTAATAAAACAAATTACAAAAAAAAAAAAAACTGTTCACGAATGCATTTGATAATGTGGAAAGAATTCCTTTCTCTTTTGCACCACAAACATTTCATCAAATTTCCGAACATATTTGGTCAATTTCTGACTTTTTTAAAGTTTTCATTGTGGATCACTTTATTGTGCTCATAAATGCTCCTTCATATGCTGCCATCCATCTGATATTATTTTTGTCCCTAGCAGGATCTAAGATTTAAGAGTTACAGCCCTTTTTTTTCTGCCTTTTTTGCTTAAAGTAAACATCTGCATTAATTTCTATTTTGCAATCACAAAATGACGTTTACATTCCATTCACTCTTTTTTTTCTGTCTAATCATTTGGTCATATATGTATTAAAACTCAACTGTTTTAAACATTTTATTTATTTTTTATTTTATTTTTATTTTTTTATTTTATTTTTTTATTTTATTTTTTTGTAGCCAGTGCCAGGTTTTTTACATAACATGGCTAAGCGTTATGCTGCCCACCAACTTCAAAACCAAGGCCGAGGCAGATTCAGTTCAGGACCTCGCAGGATTCGTTATAACAACCAATTCTGATGAAACTGATGCGTTGCTCCATTTAAAGATCTTCCATCTTGAACACTTGTTTGTTTGAACAAAATATATTATTTTCTGAAAATAATTTGTTGACTTGTCATTCTTACAATTTCATGTACTGATGCAAACAACAAAGAAATGTTAAAATTATTTTTGCATTTGGTCTAAATGTATATTTTTTTAAAATGGAGATATTTATGCTAAAATATAAGGGTAATACAAAATAATTGAAACACGCCTTTACTTTCCAAGAAAGAAAAACCATGTTGATTCAACTAAGCAGAACTACTTTAGCGACACAAGTCGGATTTCTTTCCAGGTGTTTTCATTTAATGCTTGTCAGTAAATTTAAAAATCGGGCTGGAATTACTCTGGTTGCTGGATTAAAAAAAAACTTTTTTAAGCATTTAAAAGTATTTAAACGTATAAGTTTTGAAAACTAAGCAGATACTTGTTTAGGTGATCAACAATTGTGTCAGTAATTGTAAAGACTGACTGCGTAAACAGTTCTCTTCCAAAATATGAATAAAATAAGTGTATATGCAATGAGATATATAAGATTGTGACTAAGAACATTTTGAAGTTAAAAATAGAAGACCACTTATATAGTGGGCGGGGGCGTTTTGATATTTTGTTTTGAACAATACAAAAAGAGTGTGATGACCTCCTGTAAGAATCTATTTTGTGGAGGAAAAAAAAATCACATTTTTTTTAGCATATTGACACATTGCAAACGTTTTTTGTCCCATTACATGTGTAATATTAAATAGTTTTGTATCTAAAACAGAATGCGCTAAAAAAAATATGGTTTTGTTTTCACCGTTGATCTGTACGATTACTGTTCCTGCCAAGACGAGTTTCAATAATTTTTCTTTAAAACTGGTAGGTCAAATAACCTGCCGCAATTCAACCTTTTATCACTTTTCATAAAATGATTGAAATATTAAAATAAAATTTGTACTGCTTCAGTTATTTTGTGAAACCCTTGTATGAAAATGAAACTCACCCCACCCCAAATATTATTTAACAATTGGACTAATTTGTTTTACAACCAAAATATTTCATTATAAAAAGAAAAAAGTTAGGCAAAGTAAATTAAGCTTTTGTCCCATTTATCTGTAACATATTTTTTTAAAAATGAATTGACTTTATATTTTATGAATTATTTCAAATTTTTTTTTCCCCCAAAAAAAAAAAATAAATAAAAAAATTCAAATCTCAGACTCCATTTTTGGTTTTGATTCTGTGTTCATTTTGATAAAACAATCACTTCCCATCAATATGTGCATGTTCCTTTATTAGTACAGCTGTTGATGATGATTGTCAAGGGGTTTATGATACAGGCTGAAAACTTGGGTGTTCCAAGTTCAAATCTAGCTTATTCCCCAAAAAACATAAATAAAAATACTTTCAATTAGGATGTTGGTAACCATTATGTGGTCTCTTTTGCCAGTACCTGCTGTCTTTCTAGAAAAATCAGGAAACTAATGCCAACAATAGCATCTTAAGATTTATTTAATATGATGCTAAGTGGATCGATAAGTTTCACCCTAAAGAAAATATTATAGTTTTAATTCTAAAACTTATACTAAAATATCAATTCAGCTAACTTGTTATGTAATAAAGCTGACATCTATTCAGTGTAGCTGCCTTCAGCCTCAATCACTGCCCTGATACATGTCCGGAACGTCGGTAGAGCTTTGATCAGGCTGGCTTTGGTGTTCTCAATATATGACTAAATGGAATAGTCCAGTGGGGGGAGTATAAAGTCATTGCACTTCTGGAGCTAAGCTTAGTTTGCTTTAACTTGTGGCCAGTGAAAAGTCCTGCTGCCACACCCAGGGTCTGCCAGCAGCCACCTGATTGCACCAGGGAATCACCACGCTCTTCAACACCTCCAGGTATACTTTGAAGTTGGCTTGAAAGTCAACACTAAATATGTGACCCCTCACTTGAAACCAAAATCATCACCCTGGGCACGTTTTTTTTTTTTTTTTTTTTTTTTTTGTAGCAATCCAACAATGCATTTTGAGGATGCTGGCAATGGTCCTGTTGTCATAACTAGGGCTATGACAACAGCATATTCTTTTCATTGTTTTGATTCTCGAGTGTGTATCCATTGATATCTTATGCTTTTATCGTGATGTGGTTCTCGGATGATTAACTGTGTCAGATAAATATATTAAAGAGTCAAAACAATGAAAAGAATATGCTGTTGTCACAGCCTTAGTCAACTTGAATCGGTAGAGAGCATGAGTGGTACAGCGGCACATCTCCAATTTCACTCAGAATACAGTGTCACTTTCAATCACAATAGATAGCTCCTGACCAATTTTCTCCATTCAAAATTTGCACTAACCACATAACCTACATCAATTCCGACTTATGGCAGCTGTCAATAACACCAAACATGTGTCTTTCTCTCTTCACTAGACGCTGACCCTTAGGGTTAATACCAACAAAATAAAAAGACATTAATTCTATGTTTTAGCAATGAAAGTCGCAGAATAAAAAACGATTTTCATCGTTTAATAAAAACCAACATTCGCTTTTCTAAATTTTCAAATTAAACTTGTAAAATGTTTTCAAAGATATGACCAAGTTTCTGAATGCATATTTATTTTTATTTGTAAATTCCAAAAGAAATTCTTTTTGAATATTGATTCTTGCTTTAAATCTATTTCTCTCTTCTGTGTGTGCATATATGCATTATCTATATATATAAGTGAAAATGTGTGTATGTATGTTCACTTTGTATGTCCAAGAAAGGCTTTTTTCAGAGAAGCGGTCGTTCGGCTCGCAACTTAAAACTTTTTATATCACATAAATCATATCTCTGAGTTAACAACGGAGCACACCTGTCTATTTAATTTGCTTGACTTCGGGAAGATAAATATTCAACAGTTTTCGCTCGTCACATGTGGATTAGTCTTTTTCCTATAATAAAAGCGACACTAATTCTGGCGGTATTTTTCCAGTCTCGATCGCCAGAAAGGTCCAAAAGCAATCAGATTTGATCAATGTGGAAATATTTTCCTTATATCAGACAATTGCTATTCAATTTGGACAAGGGGAGCTGGTCCTTCCCCCCCCCCCTCTCACAAACATCTTGGGAAAATAAAAATAAAAGAAGCGTTGCCGCAGTAAATGAAATACTATCCCGCAGTCAAAATTGACCTCATTAAGTCATTAAAACGTGCACCTGCCAAATCTAAGTAATTAAATAAATTCAAACGTGTTTCCGTTAGTATCTCGCGATGGGCCAATGGTTAACGTCACTCTTTTTTCACTTTAATTTCCAACTTCGCCTCAAAGGTTCGGGTTCGATCCTCATACTACCGACCAAAATTTTTTTTTTCTTTTCATTGAACACAAGTTCTCGGTGCATAAGCAGATCCAACATGATCTAAAATTGCCAATATTTTCAAAGTTTTGATCGCCATCCATGTGCTGAAAATCAGACACTAGAAATTCTTGCTTACACTACAGCCACCACCTTACGTTTTAAATAAGTTTACATATATTTAATTTTAGAAAAGATTGTAGAAAGATGCATTAAAGAAAAAGCAACCCTGAAATACGAGCAAATTACTGCATATCTTGCAACCCTCCAATTTTACTCGTAAACGATTATTTTATCATATCCTTCAGTTTCTGAAATATATATTTTAAAATTTATATATACGACTTAAAAATTGCTTCTCCTTAAGATGCACTCCATATTTTGAATTGTAAATCTATGCTGTTTATAAAATAAAAACATTCTTTTCATGTCATTAACGCACCATATATTTTGGGGAACCAATGATCTAATGTTCTGCTCGTGTATGAACAAGAACTCACCATATATGCAAACGTATGACTTTGGAGTCTTTGTCAGGCACATGAAAATTAATCTTCAAAAAGTTGCAAGATACACGAGTATATACTATAACAGGCTGTAGGTTCTTGCAGGACTCAATAAACTTAGAAAGAGGTCATGCATCTAACAAGCAAAATTATAATAAAGCTTGTAGAAAAGTAGAGACAGAAGAAAAGAAAAATTAAGATTAGAAGAGTTTATTTACTAAATCTTTCAGAAACTTAAGAAAAAAAAATAAATAAAAATAATACAAGCAAATATCAGAATATTAAAAAAAAAAAACAGGATTTATGATTGTTGATCGACTGAAATGAATATTTCCATCAGTTGAAAAGATGAGGAACTGCAATAAAACTGCTTGAAATCCTGTCCCCTCTCCCCCCAACTAGTGAAAGTAAAATTGTAATTACTTCCCTTTACAAACGTTCTGAGTGATTTTGTTTTTTTTTCAAAGATTTTCTTTTCACTTAATAAAAAAATTTAAGACTGTATAAGCGTGTATTTCTTTTTTTTTTTTAAATCGGTTGCATGTAATCGAAAAAAGATAAACTATGCTTTAGTTCTGAGGTTTTTTTTGTTTTTTTTAGATGAGGACTGATTGTTTATATTGTTTTGATCAGACTATTGTTCTCATCTTGAGTGTTACTTGTGCAACGTTTCAGTCGGTTTGGCCTTTGACCGTCTTCAGGCATGTTGGTTGTCTTGGAAAGAAAGGAGAACGGTTACTGGCTCTGTAGATATTTTCGTATTCTTTGAGTTGGTCTGTTTTATGGCTGTGGTTTCATATGTGTCAAAAAAAATTGATTGACAAATAACACTCACGATAAAAGTTCGATCAAAACAAGTAATATGCTTCAGATGTTGCGTTTGGGCAAAATTGAAATCCCTGAGGAGGGGAGGGGGGGTTACGTGTCAACTTCTGTATTTCATCAATTCTGAAGGATCTGCCCCTTCAGTAATGCAATAACCATTCCGTACAATGAAAGAGCAGAACTGGAGAAATTGAGAAAAACAAATGTTATTAGAATGATTGAGAGAGAAACTTTGGTTAAGGCCACTTTGTAGACAGAACACAGATATTTGTGCTAAGAAAGGCCAGTTTCAGTGCAGCAAAAATATGGCAAATGTCGAGATGATAAAATCGAAAATCCAATTCCGGTTGTTTTCGGACATTCAATAATTCTTTGATATCAATGTTTATTGCAATGAGATGAAAGAATAAACAGATTTCAAATTTATTTTTCTCACATTGAGTTTAATATGAGAAACCGTTTAAGAAGAGTTTGTAATGCATAAAAATGAAGAAACCTTAAAAAAAAAACTGCGATTTTAAAAAAAAAAAAAAAATAGGGAGGAGATAATAATGAAAAGTTCATAAAAATAGAAAGAAATAAGATGATTTTATAAAAGAAGAATATAGACACAGCAGAGAGTTTCATTTAAAAAATACATTTCAGATAAAGTGGGGGTGGATGAGTAAGACTTGTTCAAGGTCATTATTGCAGGACAACAAAATGGATGTTTTGCAATTGATGAAGAATAGAAAACCATGAATTCCAATTCATTGAAATTTCAAAGTTTTAGGATTAGATTTCACTTCGTTGGTAGGCCCTCCTCCACACACAAAAACTTAATTCTTCTTTAAAAAGCAAACTTTAGAGATGCAGAGGGATGTTTTGGCTAAACTCCATTATAAAAGTAATATTTTTTTTTTAAAACATTTAGCACTTAATGGATAGTACAAAAAAAAAAATTTTTCATATTTCAGAGTGATGAAGAAAAAAACTACAATATTTAAACATAAAAACATTTTTATAACCTGATTTAAGGCAACATTTCTTTAAAAAGGAAAGATTTTCAACAAACTTCAAAAATGACTTTTTTTCTAATAAAAATTAGAAACATCAATTTCAATCGGCAAAAAAGTAAAACAAAAACAAATGTCAGTTTGATATCATCCAGCAAGAATTTTTTTATTTTTTAAAGTAAATTATTGGGGGAGGGGGGGGGGGTCAAGTTTTGATATTAATAAAAAATTATTTTGTTATTATAATGAAAGTTCATTTCCTGTCCAGTCAATCATCAAATTTAATATAAATTATAGAAACTTCTAGACAGTTTCCAATTGCGACCAATAAAAGCAAACCAATTAGAGATCAGTAAAATTATTTTGATATGAATGATATGTTTGCACTAAAAGATTCTTGTCAACTTAGATTATTTAAAAAAAAAAAAAAAAATACTAGCAAAATAATTGTCAATGAATTACAAATGTTAAAAAAAAATTGAATAAATGGCTTTACAAAAAAAAAAAACAGGGGTTTGTATTACAATCCAGAGGTACAAAAAGTGTCACAAAAAAAATAACAAATAAATGTTATCAAAGGCAAGATAAGTTTGACAAAAATTTCATAATGGTGGTAGAAGTCCACCCAATAAATGTTACGGTGACATTTATTGAGTTTCTATCATCATTTTGTTTTATTTTGAAGTCTTTGTCGAGACTTCAAAGATGTAAGAGACATGGCCATTTTTTTTTTTTCTTGTTTTCCAGAAGCCTTGAATGTTTTTCCAATCAAACAAACATCTGCATTAAATAAAAACCCTAAAAACTTATCCAGTTAGGTAGAAAAGTAACTTATCTTGCCTTTAAATTTATTTGTTTTTTTGGACAATATTTTTGTACTTCTGTGGATTGTAATAAAAACCCAAAAACAGTTTTATCCCATTTACATTCTTGCTTTTTCAATTAATTTAGAACTAAAAGAAAAGCGGAAACTTTATTTCTGTTCAGTTAAACAGAGAAAGAAACTCATTTTTATCTTCTTTCTTAAGTGTTCAGAAGACGAAGAAAAAATTCAAGGTGAAGTTAAACTTCATCCGAAAAGTGCATTAAAACTGCACTAACGAAAGATTAAAACTGTTTAAAAAAAATGCAACATAAAAGCAAGAAATAGGACGAAAAGTTAAAAAAAATATATAAATAAAGCCAAGGTAAAAAAAAATGAGACTTCAACCCATTTTTTTCTTGTCATTTTGTTGAATTTAAGTAAAAACAAGTTTGTTCAAGTTTTTAAACATTTGTGGGCTCTCTCTATATATAGTTAGATTCAAAAGAATCAGGAGATCTCAAGTTGTCTTATACACAAAAATGGTCAAGGAATCAAAGGAAATAATGTGATTGGGATTAAGATTTTTTTTTTTCTTCTTTTTTTTAAGAAATATGAAGGTTAGGAAGGTTTTCTGCAAAATAGAGGAATAGATATTAGGACGTTTGTCATATCCATCTTTAAACATAGAATGAATTAAATTTGCAAATAACAAAATCTGCTTCACACCTCACTACAACCACCACAAAAAAAAAAATTCAACTGTTGAAAATAATTTACCTTAAACATTTTTTTTTTTTTTTTCAGAAATAAAAAGTAAAAACATTTTATTTCTGCATAAGTTAAAATGTACAAAACGGTTTCAAAATGCATCTTAAAAAACTGAACACAGATGACACTACGATCTATGGCCACACATGGGAAGTCAACAACGACCAAGATCTCTTTGGAGTCTCTCTCTCAGCAGACCTTGAGCATGGGTAAAAAGTGGCTGGTTAATTTAAACACACCGAAAACCAAGCTTTTCTCTTTTCAGCATAAACGCTCTGATCCCCCACTTGGCCCCAATTGATATGAATAGCTCTCGTCTAAAAGGCTTCCTGTTTTGACAAACTTCTGGGTCTGACTTTCACCCCTGACCTGAAATAGAAGAGTTACATCAAATCCGTTGCCAACGTTGCTGGAAAAATGGTTGCATCATTTTATCGCTTAAGAAGGTATCTAACGCAATCGTCTACCTGTACAAGAGCAAAATACGTCCTAAAATGGAATACTGTTGCCATATCCGGGTGGGAGCTGCTCAGAGTACCTTATCCTGCCTTAAAGTTCAAAGCCAGCTTCAAAACCTAGTAGGTGATGACATTTTTTCTTTCCTGCAACTTCTTTCCTACAGAAGAGACATTGCGAGCTTGTCTCTGTTTTATCATTATTTTCATAGTAAGTGCTCATTTGAGCTTCAATCTAGAGCCCCCCCCCCCCAACTCGTCAACCTTTCACAAAAAAACATTCTCCTAGCTGAAACAACTATAAAGAATTTCTTTCAATCTTTATCTGTGCCTGAATCTAAATTCAAATTCCATGAATAAAACTTCTTCCCTAGAACTGCTCGCCTGTGGAATACTGTTTTGAAATTGACTACAATATGGTTGTTTTCAAATCCAAGTTCTTGTTGAGCCACTACCCTTAAATACTCCATTTCCACCAATAACTATTAATACACTTATCTCAATGAGTACCGTACACTCATTAACCCTTATCTTTGAGTGGCTTTTGGGCTTGATAACTACCACCTGAAAGCAGAACTTTGCTTGCCACATTGAGAACATCATTGAAAAAAATAATATGAGAGAAAACTGGTATTTAAACCTGCATATATATATATATATATATATATGGAGAGAGAGAGAGAGATAAAAAGAACAAACCAAGTTATGTGTTCATCAACATTTTGTCTTTATTAGGAGACTTTCTCTGGATTTGAAGTGAAATCAAGAAAAAATACACAAATATTTGAAAATATATTTTTGATGAAATGTATGATCCTGTTCCATTTCAGAAATGAAAAAAATTATTAAAGAAAAAAAAAAAACCCAAAAAAAAACTCTCTTTCACAACATGCCCCGCCCTCTTTTTTGAATTTCCATTTGTTTCTGAAATGGAATAGGGTCATACATTTCATTACATCAAAAATATATTTTCAAATATTTGTACTGGTGTTTTGTTTTCATTCAACCAGAGAAAGTCTCTCAATAAAGACAAAACGTTGATGAACACATAACTTAGTTTCTTTTTTTTTTATCTTTATTTCTTTGAAATACTATTTCCATTATTCTCACCATTTATACACACACACACGTTTTGAATACAAATACAATGGATTTTACAAGAAAACCGATTTTATAGAAATTTTGGAAGTGATGCAGAATCTTGACATAAATTTGATATTTCTGTCTCCATAGCAAATTAGCTATTATAGTGGTCATTTTCAGAGAAAGGGTTGTGAATGCTTTCAGAGTTCTGCAATTTTCCAGACCACAGATCATATTTAGGATTAAAACACACACACACACACACACACACACACACAATGAGCTTAACAAAAATACATAACACATGAGCCATGCAGTTTATGCTGACCAATAAGAAAAAAAAAAAAAAAAAAAAAAAAAAACGGTGTTTCGCATCTTCAAAGTTTCTCATTACCTATTTGTATTAAAAGATATGTTTCGGTTGGATATATTTTTTTTTATATATATAATATATAAAAGTTTAAAAATAATGGAACAAATATTTGGAAAAATTAAGGGAAATTGAAATCGTCCACAAGTGTTTCTTCAACGCTGAATTACATCCTCAAATCATTTAAAGATCAAAATATTCTGCGATTTTGCAACTCAATTTCCAGAATTTTCACAAAATGAAAAAAAAAAAATGATTTGGGCAAGAACATACTGAGAGGCATGAATTGATTGGAAATTCTACTGGAAATAATTTACATTCTTCAATGTTTATCGCATTATCTTCAAATAAAACACAAGTTTCAGTTTTTATTTCTACTTGTATGCATATAAATTTTAAATATATATATGTGCGGATGTCTGTACATACACACACACATATATATTTATATGTAATACACATTGTGTGTGTATGTGTGTGTGTATTCGTCTAGATAAAACAAAATTAAAATCAAGCTCATATGTTTGACTAATACAAAAAAGATACAGACACTGTTTTGTATTGTTGAGCCCAAATGTTTTTTTGGTGTTTTTTTTTAGATAACGATTTGTAATCACACCTGTTAAAAAAATTAAATTAAAAAAAAAAAAAAAGAAAAAAAAAAAACATGGGTGGGGGTGGAGGGTGGAAGCAACAAAATGTGATTGTCAATGTGAAAGGCGTTAAGATCTTTTGCTCCACATATTCAGTTGTTGGCGGTCATCGTCATTATCACGAACAGCTGCATTTGTTTTTAACTTTCAAGAAACAAATCTGAAAAATAAATAAATAAGAAGTCAATTTAACAGTTTTTTTTGAATATCAATAGTCCAGTCAAAATACAAAATACTGTACCCTGAACAAATTCCAAGAAAGCGTTTTTTGTTTGTTTTTTTTTTTGGTAGTATTGCATTAAAGTTCTGAATTTTTTAGATGAGGGCTGATTGTTTATATTACTTGTATTGATCGGACTATTGTTCTCATCTTGAGTGTTACTTATGCAACATTTCAGTCGGATTAGCCTTCGACCGTCCACAGGCATGGTGGTTGGAAAAGAAAAGAGAATAGAAAAGTCACTGGCCTTTTTTCCAAACAATAACCAACATGCCTGAGGACGATCAAAGGCTAATCCGACTGAAATTTTGCACAAATAAAACTCAGGATGAGAACAATAGTCCAATCAATGCGAATAGTATTACATGTCAGAAAAAAATACTATAATTTTACCAAAACAGGATTATCATGAACGGTCCAAATGTGACATAAAAGAATATGGCTGCCAAAGCTATAAAATATTAAAGACAACTCACCTTTCAGCGTCTACCATATTTCATATAAAATAACATAGATTTGAAGATATATTTATATACTTATTTTTATATTATACCATTTTTATATTATCATATTAAAGAAGATGAAAAGCGAATCGAAAACTAGCCTAGTGAAAATATGTTAAAAAAAATTTTTACCCTAAAAAAATTTCAAGAAAGCATTTATTTTATTTTATGGTAGTATTACATGTCGGAAAAAATACTATAATTTTACTAAAACAAGATTATTACAAAGGCTCCAAATGTGACATCAAAGAATATGGCCGGCAAAGCTATAAAAATGTTAAAGGCGACTTTCAGTGTGTCAGAATTCAGAATATTAGGCGAATCGCCTTTCAGCGTCTAGCATATTTTGTATATAAATAACGTAGTAGGTTCGATAATATATTTATACATTTATTTTTTTATATTATTTTATATAATAGTATAATTTATACATTTTATTTATTTTATACATTGGAAAGGCAGCTCAGTGTGCAGTTCGTGGCCATCTCCTCCTTGATCAGTGTCTTCCACAACAAGTTTCAAAGTACTTTGTGATCATCACTGTTTTTCAGACCTGTATTAAGAACAAACAATTGTATGCTCAAACACTGACAGGAGACAATCACTTGAATCCGGTTATCACTTATACCTGCCTAAGTGAAATTGTCCACCTCTTGTCCACCAAAAGAAATGAATTATTCGCTCACTCTCACACCAGTAAATTATGGCTGAATTACTAACAGATGGTAAGGAGCTTATTGAAGCCAATCGTGCAGAACCCTAGCTGATGCACCTTCATGCTGTAGCTAACTCTTTGCTTATTTTTACCGCTGCTGGGTATGAGAACTATGTGAAGTCCGTCTCCAGTGAATGGCCAATCTGGAACATGATGCTGTAAGTGTTTCATAGATTTACGAATGGTTTGCATGCAGGTGTACTGATCAGTCCTGGACAGGCCTGGGTTGTAACCTAGTCTTCGAGCAAGCTCTGATGCAGGAGGACTCATCAGAGGAAGGGGAATGTCCGAATATCAGAGGGCCTTGTGAACTGTGCCAGTGTCCTTTCTACAGTGCAGTGATGCAGGGTTTCACTCGCAAGAGTTTTGTCACCAGTGAACAAAACAAGGAGGCAAGAGCATCCAGGACCAGAAGAGATTGTGAAAACTTGGAGAAAATTGTAGATAAACTCAAGACCTTTTCATCTTTCTCTGATGAAGTGTCTCTTCATAACATTATCACCAATGTCAATGCAAATAAAGATGTGAATGTCCATGACGTGTTTATCATTGGCAAAGAAATAGTGGCAACAATGGAGAGTCAATCATTGTCTTTTATTTTGTACAAGTGATATATGAAAGCTAAAACCCTGGCATCTAGTGTGGCGGTTGACATTGCTTAGGACAAAACAATAGACCCCCCCCCCTGCTCTTTTGTTCCAAATGTTTTCTTGTGGTGTTTAAAACTGCTAATCTTTCCCTTGATGAAGTGATGGACTATTAACTTTCTCCTTACTAACAATCAGTCTTTGTAGTAAAGCATCTGTTACATAAACCAAACAGTGCACAACTTTTTTTTTGTTTCATTACAGCTACATAAATCATACAGATGTTTCTCTTAATTTTCATATAGGAAATTCTGGACAAGAACCAAATCTTATATCAATTAAACATCAGAACTGATTGCAAATCAATTAAACATCAGAACTGATTGCAAATCAATTAAACATTAGAACTGATTGCAAATCAATTAAACATTAGAACTGATTGCAAATCAATTACACAGTAGAACTGATTGCAAATCAATTACACAGTAGAACTGATTGCAAATCAATTAAACATTAGAACTGATTGCAAATCAATTAAACATTAAAAATGACTGCAAATCAATTAAACGTTAAAAATGATTGCAAATCAATTAAACGTTAAAAATGATTGCATATCAATTACACAGTAGAACTGATTGCATATCAATTACACAGTAGAACTGATTGCATATCAATTAAACAGTAGAACTGATTGCATATCAATTAAACAGTAGAACTGATTGCATATCAATTAAACAGTAGAACTGATTGCATATCAATTAAACAGTAGAACTGATTGCATATCAATTAAACAGTAGAACTGATTGCATATCAATTAAACAGTAGAACTGATTGCATATCAATTAAACAGTAGAACTGATTGCATATCAATTAAACAGTAGAACTGATTGCATATCAATTAAACAGTAGAACTGATTGCATATCAATTAAACATTAGAACTGAATGCAAATCAGTTAAACATTAAAAATAATTGCAAATCAGTTAAATATTAAAAATAATTGCAAATCAGTTAAATATTAAAAATAATTGCAAATCAATTAAATATTAAAAATAATTGCAAATCAATTAAACATTAAAAATAATTGCGAATCAATTAAACATTAAAAATAATTGCGAATCAATTAAACATTAAAAATAATTGCAAATAAATCAAACATTGGAAATAACTGCAAATTAGTTTCTCTAAAAAATTGTAAAAAAGTCTATTAAAAAAAATCTCACCGTTCTGTATAATAGCGGCCATTTATTGTCAACTGTCGTCTTCTTCGGGTTCATCATAAAAAGGCAAATGGTAAGATTCTGTGGATGATAGTCTTTCCAGAAGATCATGATAAAATTTCTCTGGATTGGATGATGCTGTTGACGGAGGTGGTGGTGGTCGTAGTGGTGGTGAGGGTGATGATGAGGATGAGGAATCAGCAAAATCCTACAAAAATGAAAAAAAAAATTTTTTTCCAGTTTTCTTCCCTTGCAACATGCATGTATGTACACATATATACACGTGTGTGCGTGTGTGTGTATGTATGTATGTACACATATATACACGTGTGTGCGTGTGTATGTACACACATATATATACACATGTGTGTGTGTGTGTGTGTGTGTGTGTAAGCACCCACAAATTTATACTGATACGGCATATCAATGCAAGTTATATTCAAATAAACTTTATGAATAAATGGAAAATAGGTTTGCATTTAGAATTTTATTTTTTTTTAAATTAAAAGACAGAATATTTGGTGAATATTTACTGAACAATTCTTTAGAAAATTAGATAAAGTGCTATGTTTTTTGTTTTCAGATTCTAACACTTTTTAATGATTTATTCTTTAGTGGGGATGAGGTTAGTTTGCTATATTCATTTAACAGAAAATGATTCCCCTGGTTTTGATATTTCCGAATATTTCTCCACCGCCCTAAAAAATTTTTTAATCACTTTTTGAAGTTATGCATCATACACATCCGCCAAATATTGCTGTCAGCCAAACCCAACTTTTCACATTAATTAAATCGCAAAAATATAAAATAAAAAAATTTTAAAAATGAAGATTTTATAATCCAGCTTTTTTAATGATTAAGAAAAAAATTTTTTTTTTAAAACCAATTTGACAAAATATAAAGAAAAACAATTTGACAAAAACAAAAAACAATTTAACAAAAAAAAAAAAAACAATTTGACAAAAACAATTTAACAAAAAAAAAAAAAAACAATTTGACAAAAAAAAAAACAATTTGGCAAAAAAAAAAACAATTTGGCAAAAAAAAAAACAATTTGACAAAAAAAAAAAACAATTTGACAAAAAAAAAAAACAATTTGACAAAAAAAATCAATTTGACAAAAAAAAAACAATTTGACAAAGTTAAAAATAATCAATAATAATTAAAACAAATGAAGCATGCATGGTCCCCTGTGAATGCACAGTGAACGAAGCATAAAAAAAATGACTAAGTTCAGCATTTGCCACTCCCCCCCTCCACTCCATTTAGCCCCAAAAGTCTCCAGGGGGACATCAAATTCTTGTAAAAATTAACAAACGGTGCAGTTTTAGGCATTAGCATATGTAAATTTCAGTTCTGCACCATACAAAAAAAAGAAATGACTAAGTCCATCATTTGCCCCCCCCCCATTTAGCCTCAAAAGTCCGCAACGCCTTAACATATTTAACTTTGAGTTCAGCACCATGCAAAACTGCTAAATACACATACACAGAAAATTTGGGACAAATATGGTAAAATAGTCCCAAAAATGGAGTGTTTTTATTAGCCCTAAAAGAGCACTTGGGGCACACCCAAGAGTTATCGCGAAGTATAGAAACACAAAATTATAGAAACCAGTTAGTTACAAATTTTCAGAAAGTTTTATAAAAATCCAAGGCATCAAGTTTTTTTTAATAGGCACAAAAGTGTCAATTTTAGCCATTTTAACCAGAAAGGTACCCGGGGATGGGAGGGGGGATTACTCATATCATGTTTAATGTTTGTACAAAATTTTTTTAAATTCCAAGGTATAGTTATTGAGAAAAGTGCAGACGGACGAACGGACAAGGGTGAATTTACAGGTTCATATGTTTTCCACATTATAAATTATTCGATCGGGAGATCCTATTTATTAAAAAGGAGAATAGAAGATGATAACATCGTATGAACATTCAATTATTGATATATAGATATATAGTATATAGATATATTAGTATATAGATATATAGATATATACTAATTTAATGTTCATAGTATGTTATCACCTTCTTTGCTCCTTTTCAATAAATAGGATCTCCCAATCACCAAAGACGCAATCATTTTTTTTTAAACTTTACGTTTTGAAGAAAACATGTTTTTTTTTTTTTACTCTTTTTCTTTTATGTTTATTTTCTAAGTGAAACCTTATTATCCTGTATTAATGATCTCCTTGACACGATTTATCATAGAAAATTTGTCCTTAAAATTGTAATATAAAAATGTTTGTGAAATATTTAATAATTTATTAGTACCTTGATCGTATGTACATGTGCCATGGTTATTTGTTTTGGAAAGGTTGGTTGGTTGGCTTTTATTTTACGGCATATCAACTCTTTTCGGGTTATTTAATGCCGAATCCAAAGATTTTGAAGAAAAATTTTTTTAATAGAATATATTTGTTGTTTTCACGTCGGTTTCTATTCAACCCATAGTTGGGACCCTAACAGGTACTACCACTCCGGGTCAGAGTGGACCTGGGAGCAATGGTAATTAAAGGGTGGCTCCACACTCCCCAAGCTGGGGCCTCACCACTGGATATAGTTTAAGATCATATCCAGGACCTCCATTGAGAGACTTTTACCCTCTGCAGGGGGGCAGTTGGCGTATTCTAATGCCCCACCGACAGGGCCTTTTTTGGAAAGGATAATAGACTTAGAGTAAGTTAAATGTATTAATTCTATTAAAATCTTTAATTAGAAACAAAATTGACACTACTGCCGCTGTCGAATTACCACAGGTCCTGCTAGTATTGCAATAATGTGAGAATGAGAAAAAACTCAACTTTATAGATGCACTAGATGGCAGCCTGGCATTGCCCGGTTATACAATACGTTTAAACATGATATTTTAATTTATGCTGATTTAAAATCAATTCTCTACTCATTATTATACACTGCGTGTCAAATTATTAACGAGATAACATTTTTTTACCAGTTTCAGAAACTTAGCGGTAGTTTTGTATCAAAAGCTTCGGAAATGTTGGCAATGCTGAGCTGCGCATACTGTGAAATTTTTGTACTGTTCCGCGCAACGTAAACAACTTGCCATCGTAATTGCTTAATCCACGGTATTTGAGGTATGTCAAATTATTAGCAAGACAGTTTGTTTCATCAATAAAATGGGTCGTAAAGGTGGTTTGATTAGTTTTGAAAAGCGTACTATTACAGAACAGCTAGCACAAGGTAAAACTACCATCGAAATATCGAAAATAATAGGAAGGTACCATCAAACTGTGAAGAACTTTGTCAAGGACACTACAAAGGTATGTAAGAGAGCTGATAAAAGTAAATCTAGAGTTGTTTCACGCCGCTCTCTACTCCAAATTAAACGTGAAATTGTTAAGAATCCTGGGCAGACAAGTCGAGAAGTCTTTGACCAAGCTGGATTGAAGAATGTCTCAAAAAGTACTTGATGTCGCTTTCTGAAAGAAGTGGCAAAGTTTGTTAAGCCTGTGACAAAGCCTCCATTAAAGCAACATCACATACAAAACCGATTGAAATGGGCAGAGGACAACATGAAAACGGATTTTTCCAAAGTTTTGTTCAGGGATGAAGTGCGTGTCACTCTTGATGGGCCAGATGGCTGGAGCAAGGGATGGGTCCTAGATGGACAACATTGTCATCAGCGTTTAAGGCGCCAACAAGGTAGTGGTGGATAATGATTTGGGCTGGAATTATCGAAGGTATTTTAGTTGGCCCATGGAGAGTCCCAGAAGGCGTAAAAGTGACGTCAAATGCTTACATAGCTTTTCTGAAGGAGCACTTTGAACCATGGCTGAAGAAGCAAAGGTTGACGTTCAGAAGAACCATTATTTTTATGCAGGATAATGCTCCCTTGCATGCAGCAAACAAAAGCAAAGAGTGTTTGCAACAACTGGGGTTTTCTGGGCTACAGAAGATGGAGTGGTCTGCGAATTCACCAGATTTGAATCCAATTGAGAACATTTGGGGTATAATGAAGCGACGTCTCTATGCAAGTGGACGCCAATTTAAGAGCAAAGATGAGTTGTGGAATGCTCTTCAAGAGGTATTGCGTGGAATAACTGTTGATGAAAACACAAATTTGACTAATTCTGTGGACCAACGTCTTTTACAAGTCATTCAAAAAAAGAATAGCATATCCCCTACTAATTATGTCAACATAGAAATTACTATGTAGTTATTGTGTTCTAAGGATTTTTCCTAGTTCATTTCATGTTTAAAAAATATTTCAATAAACAAGTTATGTGTATATTGTGTTTTTTTTCTCAACTTCGTTAATAACTTGACACACTGAAATCAACAGATATTCCTATCTTCTGCTATAGTTTCACTAATACTGCTTTAAATACTTTTATTTTCTGACTGGAGTAGCTGAATAGTATTGTAAGCACTTTCTCAAAGTTTCATGGATTTTTATTCACTCGTTCCTTAAATATTTAAAAAAATGTAAACTCATTAATAATTTGATACGCAGTGTATGTTACGAGGAATAATTTTCCTGGTGGACTAATTTGCACAAAAGAATAAAAATTTAAAAAAATAATAATGATAACGTCATTCATCAAATTTTATCTCTTTGTTTACAATATCACGTCAGCTGATATTTAGGCTTGACGATGAATGCCCTAAAAACGTAACTTCTGATTATTGTTTAGTTTTAAAATATGCAAAAGAAGAAATGACTTGCGGCGATTTTTAATGGTACCTTTTTTATTATAAATCGGACTCATTAATAAGAAAAAGTTAAAATGGTGAGGTACACACTGGATTGAACAGGAGATCATTCGATCTGTAGTTGAATGCTCTACCATTAAGCTATATTTCCAGATTATAATAAATCTGTTTTTTTAAGAAATGATTTGCTAAGATTTTATTATTTCCCTTGCCCGGTGTAACGCAAAATATTTCCTTGGAAAAATTCTTTTTTATCTATAAGAGAGAAAGGTTATTTTTAAGATCGGATTTTTTCAATTTTCGATACTTATCGGATGAATTTCTGTACAAAACATATCTAGGAACACTGCCAGACATAAATTAGCCTTGTGTGAAATTTGAAAAACTTAGGCTCAGCTGTTTCGGAACATATAAGGAAAGAACTCACACAAAGTGACTTTTACATAAGAGTAGAAATAGATTTACTATGAAAAGAAAAATATAACTGGATCTATACCTCTGTGTCATTTTTGTATGTTTTTTCAAGAGGTAACGGAAATATGTTGAAGTTAAAATTGGAGTCATGGAAAACGGTTAAGAACCACTGCTTTAATTGGAAGAAAAGTAAACATACGGTTTTTGATGTAAACAAATTTCGGCTGGTGCATCTGCTACTAGTCTCTCACCAATAGACAGGGTTTAAAAGACAGTCTCCAACTTAATAGACTTTAATCGCTGTCCCATTAATGAAATGTTACATTCCTCTGCCTGTTCTACAAGTATTTTAATGGTAGGTGCTTCAATGAAATACAAGCCCTTGTACCCCCCACAAACCAGACACACAGCAAAGTCCCGCCCCTACACAGAAAAGATCCCAAAATATAAGAAAATCTTCTACTCTAATAGTTTCTTCCCTAGAACTGCTAGACTTTGGAATTCCCTTCCGGATTCCTGCTTCGCTGACTGTACTGACATGCAGAAGTTCAAGTGTAATGTAAACAGACATCTTGCTGCTCAACTCCTTACATAGTAGCTCTGCAAATTATGTCCCAGATAGTAGCCCCCTACATCAAAGTGGCACTGTGGCTTGTGTGGGGTGAAAATGCAATTAAGAAAAAAGAAATAATTACCTGCGTTTTGCCGACTCTACTTAGATCTTGACTCGTTGAATATTTTGACTGTCGTGTTAGTGGTGTCTCACGGGGAGGGGAAAAGTCACTGTCTTCTTCTAAATTATCCACATCCAGATCAGACAGGGAAGAAATAGAGTAATATGTCCGACGTGGAGGGTTCTTTTTATTAAGGGATCCAATCACACGGCTAGTCAAAATTTCAGATGCTATGGAACAGGCATTCAAGCCAGAGCCAGAAGTCGAATTCTCATTGCCAAAGTTGAACTCCGCATTTCCAAAAATGTCTGAGAACTCACTTGAGATGCTGCTTTGTCTTGAACGACTGCACAGGCTAGCCGCTTTACTCTGGCTAATCGCCATAGAATCCACCGACCATTCGCTAAAGTCTATGCTTCTTCGAGGAGACAGAGCTCCTTCTATTGTCCGGCCAACAAGTTGACCTCCGACAAGTTCGTCCCATTGATAGGAGTCGTAAAAACTGGAGGGTTCTTCAGGTGGTCGAGCATAACTCCCGTCGTAATTGTCTGAGAAGTTATCCAACGGCACGCTATTCTCAGGGATCGGTGCCAGGGGGGTAACTTTCAGATTAGAACGGCGCGATCCGCCCGAACGACAATGTCTTCGAAAATAAATATCAGCCATCTGCTGTGTTAATTCCGGGGACATTTCGTCACCGCTATCGTCCTCATCGTCTTCCACCTTTTTGATAGGCGAGAGTTCTTTTATTTTCTCAAGCATCGCCCTAATTGATTCCGCAGTCGTTGTTCGAGACGGAGATGAATTGGAGGTATCATCAAAATCGGTATCCTCCAATTTTACCTTCTTCATTTTCTTCATTGGTATAGGACCATCAACAACATCATTACCTTTTCCATTCTCTCTTTTTTTTGTCTCTCCTGCAGCTTCTTTCTTCTGGTTATGGTCAAATTCTACAATAGCAACGCACTTTAACCCAGCATTTGTCTCCGATTCTAACTCTGCCAAAAGGCGATTTTCCGTTTCCGTGCTGATCTCTGTCACAAGATCACTATCCTTAAATGTCAATAGATTATAGCTCGGCATTGCGATAGTCATTCCATCCTGAATAGGAATATCAAGTGGAATATGGACTGGAACATCAGATACGACAACCTCACTGGATGCTGCAATGTCATTCTCCCCGCTGAACATCTCCAAAGCATCCGTGGCAAGTTCCATTGATTCAGCTGCCTCGGTGTTTGTATCACCAGTGTCAACTGGGCTTACGGGAGCCAATTTATTCCAGTTTTTTTCAAACTCCGCTTCTTCCAAGTATTTTAGAGAGATTTCCAAGTCAAGCAAGTCTTTGTGAATGTCTTCAATTGTCGGTCGTTCTCCTTCTTCTCTCCAACACATTTTCATCAGTTCATATCTGAAAAATTTAAAAAAGGAGCGAGGGTCAAAACAATTGGTTTAGTTATTCAACTTCTAAGGATTCATTATGGCACATTATGCTTACATTTTCCGCTATAAAAAAAATGTTGCTTTGCATGTTGAAATGCTACAGTTAAGGAAAATACAATTGCATGTTACTTAGAACTTTTATCATGGCTGATGGAACGATAGCATGCTACCATTGCGGATCAAATAAAGGGTTCTGTTTGAAATTCCATGCAGATTACCGTGTTTGACAAATTACTTGAGTTCAACAAGCTATACGTGAAGAAGGTCGGAGGTTACATCGACCAAAACGTGAAAAAGACACTCAAGATGAGAACAGTAGTCTGAAAAATACAAATAACCAATTCTCATGTCAAAAATTCAGAAATATAAAATCTAATTACTTATGAAAACTCAAATCTGTTGCCAAGATTGCTGGAAAGATGGTGAGATTCTTCTACCGCTCCAGTACATATCTCACTACTGATGCAATACTCTACCTATATAAGAGCCAAATACGTCTAAGGATAGAGTACTGGTGCTATGTCTCGGCAGGAGCTGCTAGAAGCAACTTATTCTATTTTGACAGGGTTCAAAATAGACTTCGTAGCTTTGTGGGGAATGCCCTTTTCTCTTCCCTGCAACCTCTTTCCTACAGAAGAGACTTGTGAGCCTGTCTGTTTTATAGTCATTTTCATGGCAAGTGCTCGTCTGAGCTCCAATCCATGTTCCCTCCTTGCCAAACTTTTACAAGAAACACTCTACTAACTGAAACCACTATCAATAATTACCCCCACTCTTTATCTGTGCCTAAACCTAAATGTAAATTCCATAAAGAAAGCTTCTTTCTCAGAACTGCATGTCTGTGGAACTCTATTCCGTTTTCCTGCTTTCCTACAGACTACAATATCGTCGTCTTCAAGTCCAACGTAAACAAATTCTTGATGAGCCGTCCTCTTAAGTAATTCAATTTACCAAATTTCCACTACTAACGATTACTACAATATTTTTCCATTGAGTACTGTACACTCATTAACTCTTATCCTTGAGTGGTCTCTGGGCCTTGATAAGTGGTGATTCCTTTGTAGATAAAAAAAAAAAAAGACTTTATGATAAGTATTTGTTGGCATTGAATTTAAAGACAACAATGCTGTACTCTACAGGGAAGCAACATAGTGGTAAGGTAATTCCACAGATAGGAAATTGGGGTGGGGGTGGGGGGGGGGGCTCCATTTATAGAAATTCGCTTGATCGAAGAATAAAAGATCTTTTTTATTGTTATGGTAAGAAAAAAATGTGAAAATGACAGTCAAGATGAGAACAGTAGTCCGAAAGATAGAAATAATACGAATAACCAATCGGCATCTCAAAAATTCAGAAACGGAATACTTACACGTTGAGTTTATCTTCAGCATAATAGGGAAGTGGCAAACACTCATTTCTCTTGGAGACGACTTTATCCAAGACTTGCTCATCAGTTAACCAATGGTAAGGTTGACGGCACAACTGGGTCATTTCCCACATTGTGACACCATAAGACCTAAAAGAATGACACGCGAAAAAACGAGTACATTCAATTCAGCACAAGGAAAAACTGATTCACAAAAATTAAAAAATATCAACTGAAATGTGGCTGTTTGCAGGATATAAATTAACTAGAGTGTTAGTATTAATAGGTTAGTATTAATATTATTGCTGAAGTATTTGTGAGAATATTTTTTTTAATCTTAGATGATAGCAATTGGTAGAATGTTCATTTTTGATAAATAGAATCTGCATTTAGAATTCAATGTTAGTTAATATTTCTAGCGAGAGAATTGTTTTAAGTGTTCTATTTAAGATTGTTATGTAATCAACTTTAAATAACAATTATATTGATAATACATTTAATTTATTTGGAATTATTATTTCCGACATCGATTTTTTTTAGAAACAGAGTTATCTCTCCTGTAAGCTTCAAAACATAAAAAACAAAACCTCTTCACCAAATAATTTAATAAGTTTCTAGCATGAAAAAATAATTCTGTGTAGACAGAAAAATGTTTTGCTTTTTCTTTTTTAAAAAAATTCAAATAAAAAAAAATCCACTTATGAATAAACTGAAAGGATTTCATTTGTGTGTTTTTAGCCAGTGAAGGAATTCCATTTTTTTTTCTTAAACTTCACTTAAAAGTCACGTATATGTTAATGTTTATAAATATTTTTTTTTTCCACCTATGACTTGATCAGTTGTTGTGGTACTGTAGGTAAAAACGTTTTGCAAATTACCTTTTTCCACGTTTCAGTTTCAAGCCTGCCTACGTGGCTAATTATTTATTTTTTTTTTTGTCGCTCACTCGCTGCTTTTTTTATTGAAACAGAAGTTGTTTTAATTCATTTATTTATTGGGGGTGGAGGTCAGCACATGAGCAACAAAAAGTGCTCAATATCTGGAAAATAGCTTCTCTTTGTATCTCTTCTGCCAAAATATCTAGTGAAGAGGGTATCGCATACTTCTTTTTTGGGGGGCGATTACATTTACATGTTTTTATCCATTCTTTTATTTTTGAAATTGTTGTGGAGCTATTGACGTTGATGAAAATGATTAATATTCTTCATATAGCAGGTGCATTTCAAACAGAACTTCGTGTTGAACTGGGCAACGCTGGGTACCTATGCTAGTATAATATATAATTATAATACAATCTATCTATCTATATATATATATATATATATATATATATATATAAGTGAACATGTGTGTGTGTGTGTGTGCTATAAATCAAAATTCATAATTACCCATATCTATTTTGCTAACGACATTTCCTCTGATGAACCATTCATTGAAAATCCATGGGTTAAGACTTTAATAATTATTTGTACTCTTTTGTGAAACAATAAATTTTGTTGTAATTATACAGAATTTAATTCAAAATTTTCATGTTTTAATAAAAAATTAATTTCACTATTATATTTCGTAATTTTATTCAGTTTATGTTGATCCGTTACGCCTCTCCATTTCTTTTCTATAAATTACTAAACAATGCGAAAACATAACTTTTTACTGTTTCTTTTCTTTAAATGATGGGGAGGGGGGGGGTATATGCATTACTAGCTGGATGTCTGGCGTTGCCTGGTCGTACAATACGCTTGAACATATTTCAATTTATGCAGATTTTGTATTCATCATTATAGAATAAATCTTATATTGACTATTATATATTACGAGGAATAATTTGCTTGGTGGACTAATTCACAAAAAATAAAATTAAAACAATGATAATGTCGTTCATCAAATTCTGTCTGTGTTTGTTAACAATATCATGTCAGTTGATATTGGGCTTGTCGATCTTAAAAATAGTCTTTCTTCTCTACTGGATAAAAAAGAAGAATTTTTACAGGGAAATATTTTGTGTTACACTGGCCAAGATGTTACACCATAACATAAATGTTATAACATAAAATATTCCCCTGTAAAAATTCTTGTTTTTTATCTCTGAGAAAAGAAAGATTATTTTTAAGATTGGATTTTTTCAATTTTCGATACTTATCGGATGAATTAGCTTTGTGTGAAATTTGAAAAAGATAAGTTCCCAAACGGCTGAGCCTATGAGGAAGGAACTCACATACACAAAGTGATTTCTATATAGTAGTGGAGATTATTTACTCAAACTAACATCGACCGAAACGTGAAAACATTAACCAAGATGTGATTAGCTGTTCAAATACCCCCCCCACACACAAAAAAAAAAAAGGTAGGAATGCAGCATTTACCAAATATTAGCTTGTGCGGTGAAAGGTTTCGTCCGCCACACTCCTTTTTGCAAGGTAAGCGTTTCAGGTGCCATCCATCGAACAGGTAGAAGATCACATCCAGTATCATAATAATCCTCCTGAAAATTAGAGAAACTGAACATCAACACATATTTTATAATGGCTCCTATCAGAGTCAAAGGCCCATTAATTAACACTATCAACTGGTCATGGCTAACAGAATGAGAACAAGCTTCTCTTTTTTTCACCACCAATGCTCAGATTCTCACTTTTGCCTCAACTGAAATGAATTGTTATATCTTTAAAGAAGTTCCCTACTTTGATAAGCTTCTCAGACTAACCTTCACTTCAGACCTAAATAGAAAACATACAGCCAAGCAATTACTGAGGTATCACTTCTAATGCTATATGCCATAATCACATTGACACAACAGTTCCTATTAGATCCTTAAAGTGACGTTGAGTCTGGTCACTACCAAAATAGGTGACAAGGTATACCAAGTCCTGTATGTGTTCTCTGGTTATCTTCGTAGGGAGTTGCTTTGACAGTACAAAACCAACTTCGAAATCTAGTGGAAAATATCGTCTTCTCTTCCCTGCAGCCTCTTTCTCGCAAAAGAGAGGTTGTTAGTCTTTATCGTTATTTTCATGGTAGATACTCGACTGAGCTCTAATCTATGGTTCTTCCCCCTATAAAAGATTTGCAACAAAATACTCAACCAGCTACAACCACTGAATAATTTTTCTTTCTTCCTCTGTGTACTTAAAACTAAATAGAATTTCCATGAAGAAAGTTTCTTTTAAAGAACTACCCATAATACCAGAGGGCTGCTTCCCAGCTGACTTCAACATGCGAGTTAACAAGTTCTTGTTGAAATGTCCTCTTAAATAATCAAATTATGCCCAATCTCAACTGTCTTTACCAATCTTCGGTGTTCCCAATCAGTCTTTCTTATATAAAACATTTCCAATTTGTCTAATCACATTTTTAATTAAATCCTGCTTTCAATTTTAGATTAAAAAAAAGTTAGACTTTAAATGATTAAATTTATTTAATTTGGAAATCCTTGAGTGGCGTTAGGGCCTTGATAATCTGATTCATTAGTACAAAAAGAAAGGTTCATTATAGAGATAATATAACAGCTAAAAATAAAAATTAGGCTTGTTTATATATAAAGCAACATAGAACCATGTTGAATGAGGGTGGAATGTGTCATAAAAAATAACTCTTTCCAAATTAAATAAATTTAATGATTTAAAGTTTACTAGCTTCTTTCTTTTGTAAATCTAAAATTGAAAGCAGGATTTAATTAAAAATTTTTTGATTAAACAAATTGGAAATGTTTTATATTAGAAAGACTGGACAGGAGTCAAACTTTTTTAATATATATATATATATATATATACACACACACATACATACACATAAATTTATGAACAGTACATAGGGCCAGAGCAAAGCTGACCTGAACTGCTGGTATTAAATATGAAAAACAACATTGTTTTTATGCTTCAAAAAAATCCTCATAATTTTGAAATTTATTTTAGAGATATAAAATCATTTATATTTTTTGTCTGATTGCGAAAATTTAATAAAAAAAAATTACCTTGAATTTCTCTTCTGCAAGACCATAATCTCCAATCTTTATAGTCAAATCATTTGTGACCAGACAATTTCGAAGAGCAAGGTCACTAAAAATAAAATGCAAAATTTGTTTAAAAATTCAGTGCACATAAAAAACAATGTTTTTAAAAAAATTATCAGTTTACGTTTCCAAATTTTTTAGATGAGGATTAATTATTCATATTCTATCGGTACTTCTGGTTACTGTTCTCATTTTGAGTGTTATTTTCACAACATTTCGCTCGATGTAACCCCTGACCTTCTTCAGGCGTAACAGGTCAAACTTGGGAATCCGCACGGAATTTCAAACAGAACTACGGGTAAAATTATCTTGTTCCATCAACCATGGCTGAAGAGAAGCCTTAAATAATTCGCAATTGGATTTTTTTAGCGTAGTCTGCACTGAGGCTTGAACCATCAACTTCCAGAAATGCAAGTTTTATGACTGAATTTTACCAAGTACTCCATCCACTGTGCTCTGGGTCTGACATGATACACCTGAAGATCAGAGGTTACATTGACTGAAATGTTGTGAAAATGACACTCAAGATGAGAATCCAAATAATACAGATATTATCTGTTTGTTGCTTTGCCTTCAACATGGTAACTATAAAATAAATCAGAAAGTTACTCATGTGCCTTTTATACAAGACAAGTCTTCCTGGTGTGCATTAGTAACAATGATAGTAAATGTGACTGTAGGAGTGAAAATTCCTCCCACTTCCTTTATGTATGACCAATTTCAACAAAAAATATATATAAAATAGGATTAGATATTAAAGTTGCTGAAAGTCAATGAAACTAAAATTTTGTTTGCTAACAACAAGACCAATATATGGCAAAAATCATTAACTGAAAATATTTATGTATATGGATATTTATTTTTTTTTTCTTTTTGACAGAAATTATCAATTACTCACGTAAAGAAACAGCGAGGGTTGGCTGTATTTTATATACAAGATAAATCAATAAAACATAGCATCAACATAGATAAAGCAATGTTTATCGCTTTGTCTGGACATACAGATATTACAGGTTGATCTCAGTGAGAGCAAGAAAACAGCTTTATCACCAACATGCACAAATGCTAATATGTTCATTTTTACAGAAAGGAATATTAAATCCAGACAGTACAGAAAGATGTGTGCATAATAGGGGATTTCATAAGTATGGCAAAGTTGAAAGAATGGACAAGAGTTCTTGGGTTAGTAAATGGAGAACAGTTGAGGTAGCAGGTCCAGTTCACAGGGGAACCAAGAAAACATGGAAATGATAAGGATGGACGTGAGAGAATGACAAGCAGGTTTGGCCACAAGAAGTTGAAAGTCAATTATGTTCTTATGAGTATATACTCTGTCAAAAATGGTTCAATTGTATGGCCACATTAAAAGAATGGGTGAGAGTTCTTGGGTTAGTAGATGTAAAACAGTTGAGGTAGCAGGTCCAGTTCACAAGGAAATGCCAAGCAAAACATGGAAGTGATAAAAATGAATCTGGCCAGAGATAGGTTGTTTGGAAGTCAATTTCTTAAAACTGTCCAACACATGCCAACATATAAAATGGACGTTAAACAAAAGACAACGATGATTGGTTTGGTGGTTTTGTTTTACGGCATATCAAGCCTTTTTGGTTATTTAATGTTAAATCCAGTTATTTTGTAGGTTTCTATTCTTCAAGCATTTTGTATCTTCAATCGTTAGTTTGTAGTGTTTGATTTGGTTTGGGTTTATAGTGGATTTCATTGTTTTTGTTCCCTGCTCTGCAGAACATGAATGAGTTTTGCAATGGGAGAGGGAAAAGGGTTACAATATTAATGTTTGGTACATTTTTAAGTTAAGCAAGGGAGATAGAAAGAGAAAGGGTGAATGGGAAGAAGGAAAAGGTGGGTTGTTTTGTTTTTTGTTTTGTAGAACAAAATTAAGTTTTGCAAAAGGAAGTAGAAAAACAAAAAACATCAATGTTAGGTGCATTTTGTCTCAGGAAGCCAATATCTTAAGACAGCCTGATCTGGTAGCACCAGGACACTGATGATATAATAATCAGGTTTAATTACTTTGAAAAGAAATCATATAAATTCAAAAGGGGCTTTCGTTACTAATAGTTTAGCAAACACAAGCTAGTTATGATCGTTAAATCAAAGTCTGACAATGAGAAATCAACATGGCATAGGATTAATCGATTTCTCAAAGGTTGCTACTATTGATCCACACTTTTTTTTTAATGGAAACTACTCCAGACAAAGCATGAAACCACTTGATGTAAGAACCAAACAAGAACGAAAGGCAATTATCACAACAAAAGATGCCTATTGGCCTTAGTCTTCAAAAGATCAAAGCTATAGGTAGGAGGAAAACAGCCAGCAGGAAAAGAGTTCCACAAGCCTACAGTTCTTGGTAAGAGGTTATTGAAATAGGAAGCTGTATTATCAAAACAGTGAATTGGTTTCCTGCTTCTCTGGACTGACATGCAAGAGTTCAAGTGTAATATTAATAGACACTGCTAAACTCCCTACATAGGGTGTCTCTATAGATATAGTGCCAAATAGCAGCCTCTTACGTTCAAGTAGGAACTGTGTTTTATTTGGGGGGAGGGGGATGAAAAATTTTAAAAAGTGGGGCCAATCAAATTACAAATTCTGCATTCCAAGAACCCTCAAATGGTATAAAGATTTATAAGCTCAAATGTAACACCGTTACTCCATACATGTCTTGATGAATGGATAGCAAGAAAAACATTCAAATAGACAAATGAAATAAACTGATATCAAAATGCCAGCTTGAAAATAATCATTCAATTTGATAAAAACTGGTGGAAAGATTTCTGAAAAATGGTTGGATCCCTCTACCACTCCAGAAGGTAGATCACTGCAGATGCAATTCTCTATCTGTATAAGAGCCAGATACGCCCTAAAATGGAGTACTGTGGCCACATCTGGGCAGGAGCTGTTCGGCATGACCTATCCAACCTTGATAGAGTCCAAAACTGGCGTCAAAACCTAGATTGATGTCCTTTTCTCTTCCCTGCAACCTCTTTCCCACAGAAGAGACATTGCGAGCCTGTTTCTGCTTTATCATTATTTTCATAGCAAGTACTCAACTGGACTCCAATTTATGATCCCTCTTTGCCAAACTTCCACAAAAGCACTCGATTAGCTACAATCACTATATACGATTTTCCCCAACTCTGTGCCTAAATATAAATGCAGATTCCATGAACAAAGCTTCTTTCCCAGAACTGCCCGCCTTTGGAACACTGGTCTGCTAAATTGCTTCCCGGTTGAATACAACGTAATAGCCTTCAAATCCAATGTAAACAAGTTCTTGTTGAACAGTCCCCATAAATAATCAAATTCTACCCAATTTACACCATTAACGATTACTATACTACCATCTTACATTCATTGACATGTATCCTAGAGTTGACTTTGGGACTTGATAAGTAGTAATTCCTAAGTAAAAAAAAAAAAAATTGAAAAATATAATTAGAGCAATTTTTTTTTTTTTTTTTTTTTTTTTTTTTTTTACAAATCTTTCATGGACTACACATACCATGCTCTCAATTGCTAAATTTTTTATGTTTGCAACAAAAACATAATTCTGTCACAACAAATTTGATACACAAAGTTGGCAAAGATGAGAAAAATATATTTTCACACATGCGCGTGAGTATTTTATTATTTAGATTAATTTTATGCTTTATGATTTATAGAAGAGAAAACGATTATTTCCTTTTTTTTTTAAAGGAAAAATAAAACAAGAATGTTGAAAATATTTTTAAATGAACCTCTTTTTTCAACATGTTTCTTTATAAAGTTACCTTGGGGTAAGACATTAATCAAAGGGAAATAATACCTTATGACCTTAAGGAGTTACTTCCCCTTCAGTTTTTCTATATTCGAGAATTGGAAACTTTTACTGAGTTTCGAGCTCCTTAGATTAAAGTACAGAATACAGTCAATATTTGTACGCAGTTTTCAATTGTTATTTTTATGCATATATTTTTTGTTTTCATTTTTTATATTTAAATTACCTTTGTTGTCAGTCTACATTTAACTATACCTTCATTTTTATTTTTTGGTGAATTCCTTAGTGGACAATTTTGAATCACCATGGTTGTTTTTTTTGTTTTTTTTTTATAATCGCTTCAGACACCGATATAAAGCACTAAAAAGAATGAAAAATGATTATCACATTATTTAGTTTCGAATATTCTTAGTCTTGAGTATTTGTTAAAGAGACAAGAGTTCTAGGAATCTGCACCAAAATAAAAATTTAAAAAAAACTAGATTTCAAACATTCTCAGCACAGAAGAGAAAAGGTCAGAAATAAATTGTGGGATTCAGGATTTGCCAATAAAGCAAGATGATAGAAAAAAATAATTAATGATCTGAGGTCATGATTTTTTGAACAGCAACACAAATGACATTTCCTCACTTTTTTCTTGTCTGCCTCAGACTAAACATCAATGGCGACAAAGATGTTGTAAGCAAAATAATAAAAGCCTGAACCAAACAGGTAGCTGCAGTAAGACTCATCATACCAATTGTCATACAACTTGAAGACCCAGGCATGACCGTCAGAAAACACTGCAAACCCCAACCCTTAGCCGACTACTTTGTGTAGCACATGCTGGAATGAGATACAAAACAAGAATAACGAAATAAAAGGTCAGAATCACTTTGGATCCAAAGTTGGATGACGCTGACAAAGGAGTTAGGAGTCAGTTCCAAGGCTGGCTCAAGCCTGTCATCAAAGCCAAAGGTGAATTCATCAAGTGAAATCAAACAAGTCAAGGCAAACTGACCGAAATGTGATGAATAAATCTCAAAATGTTAAATTAGTTTTTCTTGAGTTGATGAATTTTTTAGATAAGGATTAATAATTTGTATTATTTGAATCATTCGGACTAATGTTCTCATCTTGGGTTTTACTTGCACGACATTTCAGCACGTAAAGAGTATCTTGTCAAGCTCGAGAATGATTCCGTCTAATTCCAATAAGAATAGGTTTCAGACTCCCAAAATTTATATTAAAATTGTTTGTAAGGATTTGTGGCGCAATGGGTAAAGTGCTTGGTTTTTCAGTTGTAAGTGACATTCTTTTGGAGGTTGAATCTTCAGAGCTGGTGATACTAAGAATACAATTACAAATTATTGAAGACTATTCTATCCAGTCATGGCTTACAGAATGAAAGCGTGCTACCCCTGTGGATTAAATAAAGTGTTCCATTCAAAATTCTGTGCAGATTTCCAATTTCAAGTTTGACAAGATATATCTGAAGAACGTTGGACATTACATCAGCTGAAACATTGTGCAAGTAAGCACAGAAGTTCGAAAAATGTAAATACTTATTTTTTCCTAGACAATAATAAAATATATCATTCGCACCATGTGTGTGAGTATACATGTGTGTATATGCGTGTTTGACTTTTGGACTTATTTGTCTCCACTCCTTGATATAGTTAATAATAATAATAAAAACTAATAATAATAAACACTCTGGATCAAAAATCTAAACTTGGAGTGAAAAGATGGTATAGTCATTGTGGGGGACGTGTGTATGTGTAAATTGGTCTGTGGTCACAAATATCCTTTAATAAAAACACATTCTCCTCCAGTATTTGAATGACCTGCACAATAGGATTTTTTTGGTTGACATTAAGAGTCCAGTAAGATAATCCAAAGTAAGATAATCCAAAGTCCATCAAAGATTAACATGGATTTGAGAAAAAAAAATTTTTTTTAAAGTAGAGGATGTAAGAGGGTGCTTACCAATGGACATAATTATGACGATGAAGGCAGGCCAATCCGCATGCAATATCGACTGCAAATTTCAAAAGGGTCTTCCGCTGTTTATGATAAGCAATGTCTTTTTCATTTTCTATCAGATAAGTTTTTAAATCACCCTGAAAAAAAAAAAAATGAAGGATTTATTTTAGGATAAATATTTCTAATAAATCCTAATTAAACAGACAATGTTATACATCAAGCTGACGAGAAAATTCTTGCAGTTTTTAACTTTTCAAATTCAGATGAACATATTTCGGCTCAAACAAAAATTTATTGATCAAAATAAGCACAATTAGAATCAACACAATTTTACCAACACAAAACAAGTGCATTTATGCTAGTACCGCAAAAATCTTGCAGATTAAGTCACTGAATGCGTTTTTTATATCATTTATGTTTTTGAGGTATTTCACATGCAGAAAGTTGTTGAGATGCGTGAAAAAGTGGTAGTCGGTAGATGAGAGGTCTAGAGAGTATGGCAGATGAGGCAGAGTTTCGCAGCCCAATTCTTCTGCTGGGTTGGTTTAGCAATGTGTGGTCGGGCATTGTCATGGAGGAGAATTGTGTTTTTCTGTTGACAAATGCTGGGTGTTGTTATCAAAGTTCCTGATACATTTCATCCATTTGTTGACAGTACTTTCCCATCATCATAGTTTCGCCTGCATTCAATAATCTGTAATGGATGAGACCAGTCGCAGACCACCAAACAGTCAGCATGACCTTCTTTTGGTGCAACTTCAGGAAGTGTCATGGAGCTTCACTGGTGTCTAACCAGCGAGCTGAGCATTGCCGGTATCGTAAAGAACCCACTTTTCATCACAATTCAGAAACCAGATGAAAAACGGGTTGTTCTTTGTTGCATAAAAGAATGGAAGATGACGCTTTATAGCTGCATTGTTTTTGATTGTCGTTCAATTCATGATATAAAAAAGGCAAAACGGGCGTGCGCATTTTTGTATGTCCAAGAAAGACTTTTTCGGGGAGGAGGGAGTGGTGTCTCGATGACGTTACTATTTTGGAGAACTTTGCTTAGACTTCCTAGATTATAATATCTAGGATTTACAAACGGACGTCGTCTCTACATTTATTTTGATTGACTTAAAAAAATTCCCTCTATTCAGTCCTTTTGCATGTTTGTTCATCTTTTTTTGTATAAAGAAAGCCATACTAATCGGAGCAAAGTAGGCCGCCTGGCTTTCCTGCCAAGAACGCCTTGAAAGCAATTAGCTTTGATCAATGTTGGGAAAACCCTTTATATCAGACAATTGCTATTCATTTGAGAGTTCCCCGCTTTTTCGGAAGAGCTTGGTTTTCTCAACATCGTGGGGAAACAAATAAATAAAACGTTCAGCCAACGTTCATTTTTGTGCCTATGTTAACTCATTCATAGCAAGTAAACTTTTTGATTAACATCGGCAAATTTGAACGCTTCTCGCGTCTTAGCGTAGCGGTAAGATGTCAGCTTTTCTTTCACTTTCTTTTCCACCTTTGCGTCACGGGTTCGAGCCTGCCTGTCTACTATCACTTTCTTTGTTTCCCCCCCCCCCAACATACACCTACAAACACCCGGGCAAGCCGGACATCCCCACTAGTAAATATATAATTTATCATTTTATGTATATACACATACACAGATTTTAAGGTGATATGATTTATTGTGTATAGATTTTCAACATTTACTTCAATACATACTTAGAGCTTAGTAGTAGTAGAAAAATATATTTATGTCAATCCATGCAGAGGCGTCTATGTTTATCCCTGCCTGACTATTCTCTATGGAGATAAAATATCGACATCTTTGTAGCTTAATTGCCATAAATATATTTTCATAGATTTATATAGAGAGTGGACAATAAATTTGTAGCCCTAAAGAAAACATTACAGCTTTATTTTTAAACTTTTATTAAAAAAAATCAATTCAGGTAACTTGATGTACTAGAGCTGACATCTATTCAATGCAGCCGCCTTGATACGGGTCCGGAACTAGGAGCATACCTTTTCCACAAGCGTCGGTGGGAGCTCAACCAATACTCGGTGGATAACAGTAATCAGGCTGGCTTTGGTGTTGTGGGAGGTTATGTTGGTGATGCTTTCGACATATGACCAAACATAAGCAGCAGATCCAGGTCGGGGAAGAAGGACAGTGAGAGAAAGGTACAAAGTCATAGCACTCCTTCTGAAGCCTGGGTCTCTTTGGACTTGTGGGCCGGCGCCGAATTATACCAGCGGCCACTTGATTGTACCAGGGCATCACTACACCCTGGTCCTGTATTAGTAGAGAGCATGAGTTGTACAGCAGTGCATCTCCAATCTCGTTTGTTGAACATTGTGTCACTTTCAGACATGATAGAAGGCTCCTATTGCTCTTGGGATTTATACACAACTGGCCAACTAGTAGATGGTTTGCAAGAAAAAAAGAAAACCGGTTTTCATCGAACGGAAATGGAATCATGTTGTCTTTTCTAGGGTGACAATTTTATCCTTTCACTTTGTACTCATTCTCAAAAAGAAAAAAATGTGAAAAGGGTGGATTTGTGGGTTAAACAACGACTGAAAAGTCATGAAATACAAATCAGTTACAAAAGAAAAAAAGTTTATTACACTTTCACACACATATGCGAGAGTATTGGCATTCACCCACCACAAGCTTGGCACTATCATTCATCATACGTTTGCCAGAAAAAAAAAAGAGGGGGATGTCCGACAAACGTGGAAAATGTCTGTAAAATGAGATGTTTACATTTTTCTCCAAATCAAAACCAAACGTACTAATTTTATATTGAAAACAAACATACCAACGGAAAGTATTCAAAAAGAATCAGGAATGGTATGGCTTCGGTGCACATGCCAAGGAGACGCAAGATATGGGGATGATCAATGGCTCTGAAAAACAAAAAGAAAATATTTTTTATAACGATCCGAATAATTATTGTTTTCGTCAGTGTTTATCCCATGCTGCAGTCCAACTGCTTTAAGATTTTAGTGTAGGTTAAGGTTAGTTTTTGTTTCGACTGTCCTTATTGCTTTTTACCAGAGATCTTCCTTTTGACTCCCATTTTTTTTATGTGCTAGTACCAGTATTCTGTGTAACGTCATAATACTGGTGAATATCGATATTTCATATACAATAGAGTCGAGTCAGACGTGAAGTCCACTGCAATATGTATAAGATAGCCTACCTTCATTGACAGCCAGCACTCTGAGCTATACAAAGCAAAAGTCTAAGATATGATAGCAAGGTCATCACATTGTTTTTTATTAACTCTTATAAATTTGCACTTGATACTTCAACAATAATTTTAATGGCAAGTGCTCTGACGAACTCCGAGCAGTAGCACTCCCTCCCACGACAACAATATCGTCAAAGTAAAGTTTTTTACTTGAATAGCTTTTTTGCTAATACTGCTGCACTTGGAATTCCCTCCTGAGCTCCTGCTTCTCTTACATGCAGAAATTCAAGTGTAATGTGAACAGATATTTCTCTGCCCAACTCCATAAATAGTAAATCTGGTCCCCAACATGACTAAATGGCCCTGTGCCTTGTTTGGGGTGAAACGACTAAAAAACTTAATTTAAATATTGGTATTTATGCAGAATACGGAACACATTATTGTCAGCATATTCCAAGCAGGTGGCACGAAATTGGAAAGTTTTGTTTTTTTTTACCGAAAATGATGGTTAATATTTAAAGCATTAGCAAATATTTGAGAATTAAAAACAATCAAAATCATGTCTTTTCATATTTTGATGTTTTTCTATTCTCATTCAAAAATGATCTTGCATTGTCAAGAATGGTTTATAATCATCACGAAAAACACCTGTCTAGCTGAAACCATGGTCAATAATTTTCCCACTCTTTATCTGTGCCTAAACTGAAACGTAGATTCCATGAACAAAGCTTCTTTCTTAGAACTGCACACCTGTGGAACTCTTCTGTTAGTCTGTTTTCCAGCTGACTACAATTTGGTTGTCTTCAAGTCCAATGTAAACAAATTCTTGATGAACTGTCCCATTAAATAATCCAATTTACCAAATTTCTACTACTAACGATTACCAAGAAATTATCCCATTGATTACTGTACACTAAATAACCCTTATCCTCAAGTGGTCTCTGGGACTTGATAAGTGGTGACTCCTTTGTAAAAAAAAAAAAAAAAAAAAAAAAAAAAAAAAAAAAAATCATCGCATAGTGTAGTATTGGAATATGAAAGGTTTTTTTTTCTGGTGTTTAACAACAATGTGTAAAGTAAAAAGCCTTAAAGATGCCCATTAAGGTGTTGTTATGATCAGTTAGCTAGAGTCACTCCCATGATTTATGGACCACATGGAAAATAAAATCTCCCATGCATCAGCTGATGAGTTGTAAACACATAAATAATTATATTTTAAAAATATATCCTCATCTGGGGATATCACATTAGTGAAGTCAAAAGGTTTCCCAACTAGCATTCAGTGAAAAATAAATAATTGTCTTCGTTAAAAAGTATCACAAACCAAAAATGACATACACACTATATATATATATATATATATATATATATATATATATATATATATATATATATATACAGTGATGATCATATTTATTGGCACGGTAAAATAAAAGTTAAATTTTGTCTAATAAATTCTAAAAAAGGGATTAAATTAAAGAAAATAACAAAGTATATTATGTATTTTTAACTGGCCTTTCCGATGCAGCAATCGGATTTTAGAAAAAATAAATAACAAAGGAACAACAAACATAATTGCAAAAAACCCTTGTTCAAAATTATTGGCACGATTTATTTAATAATCAATTGTATAGCCTTTGGCCTTGATTACCTTCCTCAGTCGCTTTTCATAGTTTACAACCAAGTTGTTGCACTCTTCAGTAGTAATTTTAGCCCACTCTTCCTGACAATAATCCTCCAATTGAATAAGATTCTTAGGCTTCCTTTGCATTACCCTCAATTTTAATGTTCTCCATAAATTTTCAATTGGATTAAGGTCTGGGCTTTGTGATGGCCACTCCAAAACATTAATATGATTGTCCTCAAGCCATTTCTTAGTCAGTTTAGCCGAATGCTTTGGGTCATTATCTTGCATGAACCACCAACGACGACCAAGTGAGAGCTCTTTAGCAGAGTCTTTCAGGTTTTCATCCAATATTTTAACATAATCTTCCTTTTTTATGCTACCTGTGACCTTAACAAGTCGCCCTGGTCCAGAAGCAGCAAAGGATCCCCAAAACATCAAACTGCCTTCACCGTGCTTCACTGTGGGTATGGTGTTCTTAGGCAGGAAAGCTTCGCCAGATTTTCTGTAAATATAAGACACTTTATTATGGCCAAATAACTATTTTCGTTTCGTCAGTCCATAGAACACGTTTCCAGAATGCAACATCTTTATCAATATGACGTTTTGCAAAGGCTAGCCTTGCTTTCAGGTGCATAGGCTTCAATAAGGGAGTCTTTCTCGGACGACATGCTTTTAAACCAGCTCTCTTCAAAACTCTACCAACTGTATGTCGAGATACATTCACTCCAGAGGTGCTCTGTTCATCAACAATCTCCCCAACAGAGATCCTTGGGTTTTGTTTTACTTGTCGAACAATTTTCCGTTCATCTCTTGGGGAAAGAATCCTTTTTCTCCCTCTACCCTCTAAACTCATAACGTGGCCTTGCGATTTGAACTTGTTTATTATGGCTCTAACAGTGGATTTGGGAAGGTTTAGCTTCTTTGAAATCTTATCATAGCCCTCCCCATTGGTATGGCATGCTACAACAAGCTTCCTGACGTCTTCGCTGTGTTCCTTAGTTTTAACCATGGCGATTGAAAATTATAATTTAGTCACTTATAATAGTTTAAATAAATCGCTATCTAAAAATTATCTGAAAAAAATTATTCACTGAATTAGCGTTAAACAAGCATAATATGGCTATAAAAAAGTTCAGAAAGCATGTAAACCGGAAATTGATTGATATTATACTGATACTAAAAGAAAAACAAAGCCGTGCCAATAATTTTGAACAAGGGTTTTTTGCAATTATGTTTGTTGTTCCTTTGTTATTTATTTTTTCTAAAATCCGATTGCTGCATCGGAAAGGCCAGTTAAAAATACATAATATACTTTGTTATTTTCTTTAATTTAATCCCTTTTTTAGAATTTATTAGACAAAATTTAACTTTTATTTTACCGTGCCAATAAATATGATCATCACTGTATATATATATACTATACAGGGTGTCCGTAAAGTTACTATACAGTCTTATTGTTTTATTGTATTATATTTGTATTAATAGTTAACATTTTTTTTTTTTTTTTTACAGGTTTATTTAATCAAGCATGCCATGCAAGCTAACTTTGGAAGAGCGCAAATTTATTTTGAAGCGATATTGGAAAACAGAAACGCACAGGATGTAATTCGACTGTATAGTAACTTTACGGACACCCTATATATATATATATATATATATATATATATACTTTAGCAAATAAGAAATATATATATATATATATATATATATATATATATATATATATTATTTGTTAAAAGGTAAACAGTCACATTTGGTTGCTACAAAAAGCCATCTGTTGAATATTTCAAGGTTGGATTTATATATATACACACACACACACATACACACACACTTGCCCGGCCATAACACACTTAAATATGATATTTGTATTCATGCAGATTTCATATTTATTATTATAGAACCAATTTTATATTGATTATATTGTACCCAATATATAGTGATTTCAAAAGTAAAAAAACTTACTCGAGTGCCATCATCTAGAATTGAAACAAAAACAGTTTTATTTGTTACTGTCTGACCTAAATCTATATGCATACAAAAACTAAAAAGAAAATAATGTTAAAAATATAAATGTACGACATTTCTGAATTTTTGAGATGAGGATTGGTTATTCATATTATTTGGATTCTTTGGACTACTGTTCTCATCTTGAGAGCGATTTTCACAATGTTTCAATCAATGTAACCTCTGACTTTCTTCGGATGTATCTCGTAAAACTCAGGAATGTTCTTGTCAAACTCAGGAATTTGGACGGAATTTCAAATGGAATCCTTGTTCCATCTGCCAAAATTGGATAGAGGTTCTAAGTAATTCACAATTGTATTTTTCAGTTGCCCACACGGAGAATTGTTCAGGAGGAGTTCACTTTTATGACAGGGTTTTCCAAGTTCTCTAACCATTGCGCTACGGGTTGTTGGCGATCGATTGAAACATATATAGATTACGTCGCAATAAGGAAATCAAGGATGGATGATGGCCGTATCCCCGAGGGTGTCTTGTATGGCGATCTGGCAACAGGACAGTTCCCTAGAGATCACCCAGCTCTCTGTTACAACCGCTAGTAAATGACCTCAGTGCCTGGCGAGATGCTGCACAGCAGGGAGTGGGTAGAGGAGAAAACAAAAGGCCATGGGACAAATACTGTCATTCCAGAATAGGACTTCAGAGCCACATTCAAAGATGTCCAAAGAGAATCCACTGAAAAACCAAGGCGCATGTCATTATCTCTCGAGATAGAAGATTGCTTGCTATAAGGAAATCATACCAATAACTTCGCACAAGCTTACTAATGTTTTAATTTTAAAAATGTATTAGTAGACACAGAAAAACTCAAAAAAGCAAAGAGTAAAATCATATTCTTTTCTTCCAAATGTGCTTGAGAGTGCTAACAACATCTGCATCTATACGACTTATGGTGTCTACCATTCATTATACCTGGGAAATGAAATGGATTGCTTACCTGTAGACAGAAACTTCTTGAAGAAATTTCTGCATTTCTAGAGCTGAAGCATCATCTCGTAAGACTTGTACGACAACCTTACTTTGGCGAACACCAACCAAGACATGATCACCAACACCTTGAACAACCTTCAAAATACAATACGAAAAAAAAAATTATTTTCATTTGCTAACAGAGTAAAATCAATTCATCCATACTAATAATCATCTATGGTTCCTCCTTGCCAAACTTCCATGAAAAAAAAAAAAAAAAAAAATTGCACTCATCTAGCTACAACCACTATCAATAATTTCCCTATCTTTCTATCCGTGCCTAAATCTAGACACAAATTCAATAATTCTGTTCCACAAGCCTGCTTTTCAGTTAACCACATTATGAGTCTTCAAGTCTAATGCAAACAAGTTCTTGTTGAGCTGTCCTCTTAAATAATCAAATTCTACCTAATTTCTACCGCTAATGATTATGCTTTTGTCTCATTAACCTTTATCTTCAAGTGGCCTTCAAATCTTGATAAGTGGTGGCTCCCTTGCAAAAAAAAAAAAAAAATCTTCATTCGTAAATTAAGAAAACTTATAACCTGTTACCCCCTATTTAGAATTATGGACTTAACCAGGTATAAAGATGGATTGATTTAATTCATGTTGGACATATTAAATATTTATTTATGAGATGCCTTTGATAAGTTTTCAGACATTTTTGCATGGGCATTTAAAATTGTCAGAGACTCTTGAAAATTCAGTATGTTATTGTCATGCATCTTAGATAACAGATCAATTTTTATGCTTTCAGGTTCAAATGAACAGCTACAGCAGGAATTGGAATGCACCCTATTAAAGTCTGATTGTCACAGCTGGTGAATTTCAAAAATGCAATCTGGACGTGGTGACACTTTAGCAGAACATGCAATAAAATTCTGTTTTAAACTTGGAAAAAAATGCTACAGAAACGTATGGAATGGTTCAGACTGCTTTTGAACCATCTTGCATGAATTGTGTATCAGTTTTTGAGTGGCATAAGAGATTCAAGGAAGGCAGGAAATCTGTGAGGGATGATGAAAGGGGTGGGAGGAGTAAGGAAGTCAGAACACCAGATTTGATTGGCCAAATAAAAAATTTCATAGATAAGGACAGCCATGTGTCTATAAAGACAATAAGTGCAAAGTTTGATTTCAGTGTGGGAACTGTACTATCAATAAAAGTGCCATACGAGAAAAGTTTGAAAACTTATTGAAGGCGTCTTGTATTTATCTGATATTAGTAAATTTTCGTTTCTTTTTTAGCCTACATTTAAACTTAATATTTCAGGGATGTAATTTTTTTTTTACTTTTTAAAAACGTTATAACATAAAATACAAAAAATATACTTCAGGGATTTTTTTTTTTTTTTAAATATTAAGAGAAAAGTTTCTAATGTCTCTTCCATGTAATATAGCCATATCAGTGGTTGACAATGAATCAAAAAAATATGTAAAAGACAAGCGAGACCAAGAGAAAAGAGAAATAATACCACACATCATATAGGTTAAACAGTGTCATATTTTCATTGATTGCTTTGGAGGAGAGCACTGGTTTTAAAACTTGTTTTCCAATAAGAGATACTTGTATGGAATTGGATAATACTGACTGCAAAAATTTTTATTTATCTGCATAATAAAGTAGAGCTGTTTTATTTCTCAAAGTTAGTCATTGATATCTTTGAATCTTGACAGATTAGTATTTGATTCTGCTTAGCAAATATGAAAAAATATATTTCAGTTTAGTTTCTTTCAAAAATACTTATTCCAGTTTGGAAGAGTGTTAAAATGGATACATTTTTCAATAACAACCTAAATATCACCAGCAACTTATGAAATCAATTTAAAAACATCAGTACAGTGACTTTATCTCGAGAACTGGATTTTCCTTTCTCTATTTAACTCATTCAAAACAAATTGTGTCTTTCTTTAACATGCATACAAGAAAAGACACAAATAAAAATTATATCTTAAACATTTCATCAGTATTTTGCTGTTTTGTTCAAGTTTTTTTTTTTTTTTTTTGCTTTTTGTGCTTTTTACATAGCTTGAGTCTCATAGCTATGAAAAATATGCAATCTCTTGTCAAATATATATAGTCTGTTTATTATACAAACATTTTTGGTTACATATGTGCATACATATTTCAGTGGAGTCCCAATTCAGGAGCAACACTTCAGACCAGAGAAAAGAATCGGTTTTGAAACAGGTGTCAAGATTACATTGGTTTTTATAAGATATTTGAGTGTGGTCTACATTCCGGAGAAAATTGGGGTGTATACTTTGTGAGAGTTTTTTTTTTTTTTTTTTGAGGTGTGGGTAGGGGCGTTTCCTGTGTTTAAGCTATCATTAGTTAGGATGTGTTTGGTGATTCTTTTAGCTTGGGGGGCTATTTATTGCTCTTGATTGAAAATTTCCCATATCTTAGGGGGTTTTTTATGATTGCATATCCTTTACTGGCGATGGCTATAATTTCCTTTTGACAAGTGTTATTTTTATTTATTATTTATCTCTTTTTTACTTGTTCATTTGTTTTTAGTTTTCTAGTTTCCAGAGTAAGGGTGAGGGGGGAAGTGAAGTGTGGTTTCATGCAATTAAGCTGTTGACAGTTGGGAGGTATTAGTATTCTATTAGTCTGGTGGCTATTTTGTTCCCTTTAATCTAAAGTACTTTTATATTTTTGTTGTCACTACTTCCTATATGCTAGGTTGTTTTTATGGTTGTCTTTTCTTTTCTGCTGCCAACTTTCTATAGACAAGAATTATTATTTTTTTTTATATATATTAACTAGCAGTTCAGCACGGCTTTGCTTGGACCCAATGTATTGTTAATAACTTTATAAGCATATGTATATATTAAAAAGTGTGCATATGTATGGTAATGCCTTTTTATATAATAGGGTTCCTTAACTACCATAGAGAAAAGTTGCTAGAGACCACAGAGGTTAAATCTTCTTTAACTTTAACCCCAATTTTCAACCCTTAACATTTATTGCTTTGGGCTCAAATCAAATTAAAATGTCTGACCCATATACAAGTAACCTACATCTAAAATTTCAAGTGTTTAGACCCAAAACTGGCATAGGAGTTTGGTAGAATCTGCAAAGGTCAATTCTGTAAACTGACCTCTTGGCAGCCAAATTTTCGCCCAAAAACTGATTAAAAAGCTGGCTGAATACCCTTTATGTAAAATTTCAAATGTTTACACCCAAAATTGGCTTAATAGTTTGCTAGAAACCGCAAAGGTAAAATCTTTTGAACTTTGACCGCTTGGAAGCCAAATTTTTAGAAAAAAAAAAAAAACGATTAAAAAAAAACTTGCCTTATGTCTGAATACCTTTTATGTAAAATTTTAAATGTTTAGACCAAAAATTGGCCGACTTATTTGTTAGAGACTGCAGAGATCAATTTTTTTAAACTTTGACCCTAATTTTGACCCCTTAATATTTACTGTTTTGGGCTCAAATCAAATCAAAGTTAGGTCCATGTCCAAGTAAACTATATCTAAAATTTAACGTGTTTAGATCCAAAATTGGCTGAGGAGTTTGGTAGAGTTCTCAAAGGTCAAATCGTTGATCTTAACAGCAAAATTTCTGACCGAAAACCGATTACAAAGATTTTCCCAAATCTCAATACCCCTTATGCCAAATTTCGAGTCTGTAGACCGAAAATTGACAGAGTTATTTGGTAGGAAAATGTACACAGACATTTTCACTTTTATAGATATATAAGAGAGATTATATATAATAAATTCCACAGCCAAACAACGTCGCAGCCCACAAGAGCCATCACAGTCAATGAACTAGACTCGAGTTTCGCCCTCATTTGGGCTCATCAGTTAGACACATCCGAACTCAGGATTCAAAACCAGAGCTTCTTGCATGCGAAGCAAGCACTCTACAAACTGAGCAAATGCCCCGTACACAAGAAATTCTATTAACCAACACAGATCAAGCAAACTGCGCCAAAATCCGACTGTGAAATGGACCTACTTTGTCTCAGCAAGGGACGCGGCCATCCAACCAGCTAATACACAATTATATAAATGCAACTGTGTGTGTGTGCGAGTTCGTTCCTTATAAACTCTGAAACGGCTGAACAGATTTTCTTTAAAATTTACAGAACTTTAGTGTATAAGTCTGGGACCTTAGTTAAATTTTGTCTCAGAATACTCTTGATAATTACTGATAATCAAAACTGCTATTTTAATTTATCTATCATCAGTAAAGTCAATTTTTCCATGGTGTCGTTTAGCAACAATAATAGAACAACAGGCCGTGAAAATTCCGCTGTGGGCAAGTTGATAGTGTTCTTTTTTTTTTTTTTTTGCATGACGTAGTTTGTAGGTTCAAATTCCGCACATATATTTTTAAATTTTTTTTATTGACTACAAAGAATTTTATAAGACTTGAAAATTTATGGGGTTTTTTTTTTTTTTTTTGTATGATATAGTCTGGAGGTTCAAACCCCGCACGTATATTTCTTAATGTCTTTTTTCATTAACTGGAAAGAAGTTTACATGAAATAATTTTATAAAAGAAACAGTAGGTTCTCTAGAGTGCAATGTAGAATAACACATATTTTGGACTAAGTTACTGCATGGAGGCATGTGAAGCTTCCTCCTGGGCGATTTCATGGATTTCAATGACAACAAAAATATAAGAGAGAGGTTATTTTTTTCCTTCATGATATAAACACTGTTTAAATTGAAATTTGTAAGTTTAGAAAGCCAATATATGTATACATGTGTGTGTGTGCGCACGTGTGTAAAATTAATTTTTGTCTAAGTACTGCCGAGACAATAAATGAAAACACACAAATCACAATTTATATGAATATTTTGTTATTTCTAAAAATACAAAAAAAAAGCACAAAAAAAAAACAACAAAACCCCTGTGAAAATCGTTTTATATTTCATAAGCACATGATGTTCCCTCCCCCTCACCTACACAAGTATTTAAGCTTTCTTATCACAGATTAGTAGTCAGCTTAAATGGGAAAATAATGATTTCTTTGTAATTTTTTTGTTTACGTCACACAAGCATGTAATAACAATTTAAGCCATACTTTTCATGCTGCTGCTGCTGCGTAATGATCACTTACATCTGAAAAATGACTTTTAGGTCAATGTTACTAAGTGTATAAGAGGAGGAACATTGTTTTTGTGGGAGGAGGGGTTTAAGCTGGCTTTGTTGAACTTTGTTGAGAAGAAAACCAGGTGAGCTTACAGATAAGCCCAAAAACAACTGCGATGTAGACACACACGCAGCTATAGACAGACGGTGATTAATTTGCAGCATCCGATGCAAAGATTGTGCATCTTTTGTCGTAGACTTCTGATATTTAGGATTCGTTCTGCTTTCAATGCCAAAATAATTGAATTGTGATGCAGAGGGAAATATGTTAATATGAAGTGTGCTTAAGCGGCGATGGTGGTGGGGGGGGGGGCATATTTTTTTTTTTTTTTTTTTTTTTAATAAACACAGAAGAATTTCCCACGAGAAAATAATGAGAAAATACTCATCTCTTATTATTAAAAGAATACCCGTCCCAGGATACGTGAAATTCTTCAGGCAGAACAAAATCTTGCACCACTTTTATGCAACCTTGCAGTCACACTGCTATTTTAACAGCATCGGTGACCACGGTTCTCCAAATTAAAAAGCCATGGTAATCTCGGTAAGATCAGGAAAGATGGTAATTTCTCGTTGCTTTCCATCTTGATTCAAGGGTGTATTTCCCCCACCCCCACGAGTTAAACACACCCCCAGATACCAACCTGAAAATTTCTATGACTTGGTGCGGTACTTACAGCGCTTACCATTCCCAAATAGTCACCCATCTGGTACTGGGCAGGTGCATTGTTGCTTAACTTTGGTGATCTGGCAAGAACCGGTGTGTCTATATGATTATGCCATATATGTCACCTTATGAAGATTCAAATGAGGACATACTGTTACTATATCTTTATGCCTAGAATCCTTATTCCAATTTTGATCAAAATCCATGACGATTTTAATTATAGAAAATGTCTCAAATTTAAATCTTAAGCCTAAAGCATAAAGATTATTACAAAGAGATTAAAATTCAGGGAAGGTTATTTAATTGATATATAATTATCTATCTATATATAAAACAGTACATGTATGTGTCTGTGTGTGTAAATATTTAACTGATAAACTCTTAAACTACTGGTCACATAACATTGAAATGAACAGGAAATAGTAATCATACACCAAGGATGATTTATAATGAGTAAAATCTTTGTTTGGATTGATGAGAAACGTGTACAAAAATATGTCAGCAAGTTGATATGTAAAATGTTCATTTCAACTTGCCAACATATTTTTATTACTTTTGCGTATGCGTGAATTCATTCATAGCTTGAAGTGGTTTAATTTTGAATATTTCTTATCTATTTGTCAAAAGTTCAAATAGTAGGGAACATGGCTTACAGTAAACTAAAGGGAAGTGAAAGGAAGTGGCAACTGCCAAAAGTAAACCAAAGATCCACTTTCAAATCTGGATAACAATGAGCGTTTTAATAATTATGTACGACAAATTCTGTGTGTAATTTATTTTATTATTTGTGAACTATTACCTTCATCTTCTATTTGTTGTCTCACGATGTTTCAGCCAATTATTCATCTGGCCTTTGTCAGGTGGTTGATCGCGACAGGGTAGGAATGTCCAAGTTGGATGATTCGACATTCCTATCCAGTCGTGGTTAACCACTTGATGAAGGTCAGGGGAATAATTGGCTGAAACATCATGAAACAACAGCCGGAAGATGAGGATTATAGTCCAAATAATTAAATAAAATAAATTATACAAATTATCTCAAAAAGAATTCCAAATTAATCCATCAATAAATTCTGTGTGATATTTTGGCATATTATTTGAGCAACATGAAATTTTTATTTCAAAAACAAGAAGTTACTAATTGTAATTTAGACATGCTGTTTTTTGTTTTTTTTTTGATTTTTGTTTTTTTGTTTTTTTTTCTGCTGAAAATCTAAATAACAAAGTTGTTACACTTCTGAATTTTTTAGATGAGGATTTGTTATTGATATTATTTGGATTCGTCAGACTACTGTTCTTATCTTGAGTGTGATTTTCACAACGTTTTGGTAGATGTAATCTCCAATCTTTTTCAGAATCGTTCAAAAGGGCCCTGGGCACGGTGGTTAGAGTACTTGAAAAAAATCAATTGGCTGACGGTTGCAGGTTCAATTCTCAGTGTAGGCGACCGAAAAATACAATTACAAATTACTTAGGACCTCTATCCAGTCATGGCTAATGGAACAAGAGCATGCTACCGCCATGAAGTAAATAAAGGGTTTCGTTTGAAATTCTGTTCAAATTCCCAAGATCGACAGAAACATTTCCAAGTTTGACAAGATACACCTGAAGAAGATCAGAGGTTACATCGACTGAAATGTTGTGAAAATCAGACTCAAGATGAGAACAGTAATCTGATGAATCCAAATAATACGAACAAAGTTGGGGTTTTTTTTTTCTCAGACTGACGGGAAATTAAAAAATTTGTTGATATATTTTTCATTGTCATTTTTTTTGTAAAAATTTACTATTCAAAAAACATTTCTAATTTTAAAAAGTAAAACAATTTTTTTCTTTTTAAATCATTTTTTTTTTAAAGAAAAAAAAACTTGTTTATTCTTAAATATTTTTAGTGAAAAAAGAAAAAAACAGCAAGAATAATTTGCTGAGTCTTGATTTGTTGTGCTTAAATATCATATGAATAGAAAATCAGTAGGTTGCCATGTCTTAATTTGTGGTAAAAATCAGCAGGAAGGATAAAATTTGATAATCTCAAAATGTTAAACAACGTCAGCATCAGTGCAAGGATCCATGATGCAGTGTATAGAGTATTTGGTAAAATTTAGTTGTAAAAGTGACAATCTTCTGAAGGTTTAAGTGTGGGCAACACCCAAAAATATAATTGCGAATTACTAAGGACTTCTACATAGTCGTGAAACAAGAGTATGCTACTCTCGTGGATTAAATAAAGAGTTACATTCAAAATTCCATGCAGATTCTAGAGTCTGACAGAAAGATACACTTGAAGAATGTCAGAAATTAGACTGACTGAAACATTATGTAAATAACACTTAAGATGAAAACAAAGAATTCATATATAAACTGTGAGATTTGAAGGTTGTAAAATCCTAACCCTATTTTTTTAGGATAGTTAAAAAATAGTGACTAATAAAGGAGAGTAGATAATCACCTTTCGATAAAATGTTTTTTTTTTAAATTAAAATGTAGAAAGAAAAAAAATTCATGTTCTTAACGTAACATTACAAATATGTTAAAAATGAAAAAAAAAATTCTAGTACATCTGGAACTGTTAAGATGATTAATAAAATTGCTCACCTGACCGAACCATCCCATTCCCATTTCAGTGATGTAAGTCAACTGCCTTCGAGGAAATGCTTGCTGGATGGCTGAAGAAATAGACAAGAAAAAAACCCCGTAAAATAAATGAATTGCAATTTGAGAAAGAAAGAATTGATTATACAATAATTTGGAAATGGAAAGTATTCACTGTGGTCAGTCATCTTAAACTTTAGATTGTGCATTGTTTCAACTTGTTTGAATTAAAAAATTCGAGGATGAATTTTCAATATAGTCTCATTTAGAAACAACAGAATTAATCGAAAACACTTTTAGCATGATATATGAAAATACAATAAAAGTGTCGCTCTAAATAAAACAACACAAAAACTTTATTTTAAAACATTTATTGAAAAAAATCACTTCAGATAACTTGATTATGTAGTAGAGCTGACATCTATTCAATGTAGCCACCTTCAGCCTCAATCACCGCCTTGATACAGGTCCGGAACTGGGAGCATGCCTTTTCCACAAGCACTGCCAGAAACTTAACAAATAGCGGATGACCACAATCAGGCTTGCTTTGGTGTTGTGGGAGGTCATGTTGGTGATGTTCTCAATGTATGACTAAACGAAGCAGTTCAGCTGATTCAGGAAGTGGAGCAGTGAGAGAAGGGTACAAAGTCATAGCACTCCTTCTGAAGCCTGGGTCTCTTTAGACTTGTGGGCACAGTCCTGATGTCACACCCAGGGTCTGCCATCGGCCACCTGGTTGCACAGGGTATCTTTAGCACATCCAGGCAGACTTTGGTGTTGGCGTTGAAGCAGACTTCGAAGATGTGAGGTGGCATGATGTGGGCCTCACTTGAAACTACACCAAAGGCTATAACTGTGGCCGGAAACTTTGTTTTCATAACCCTGGGCACGTCCTTGCTATTTGTGTCAATCCAGTGATGCATTTTGAGGGTGCTGGAAATGGTCCTGTTGTCATAACTTGGATTGGTAGAGAACATGAGTTGTACAATGGCACATCTCCGATCTCGCTTGTTGAACATTGTGTCACTTTCAGACATAATAGAAGTCTCCTATCACTCTTGGGACTTGTACACAATTGACCAACTAGTAGATGGTCTGCGACAAAAAAAACAAAAAAAAAACGGTTTTCATCAAATGGAAATGGAATCATGTCTTTTCTATGGCAACAATTTTATCATTCACCCTTTAATACAGTCACTAGCATAGCATAGATGAGAGGTTTGTCAATTGCCATCATGCATTCTTCTTCTCTGTCAGCTAGCCACTTAATCAGAATCTGTTTATTCTATTTCTATAGTCAGTGATGAGGTTTCCATCTTTTCTTTGGTCATTATTTTCTCAATACCAACCTCCAAAAATTTATTAATAAAGAGACAGAGGAGTTGGGTTTTTAAAATCTCTTCTTTATAGACATATAAATATATGCATAAAACACAACCTCCTTTCTCATAGATATGAGGCAGAAAGGAGGAGGGGGGGTCTACCTGTTCTCTCTCTCTGTTGGATCAGTTTTCTGCCTGTGACATCACTGGCAGAATACATAACTTGTAATGATAACAAATGGAAAATTCTACTAAATTTTTAACCTTGCATGGAAATTTACCACATTATTCCTATCTTTAAACTGCAATAGATGAGAAATCGATGCACGAAACAAACGAGGATAATAAGCCACTCTTTTTTTTTCTGTGTTTGGCTTACTTTTTCTCCTTTACTTTTCACTAAATCTTATCCTTAAGTGACCTTTGGGCCTTGATAAGCGGTGACTCACTTGTTAAAAAAAAAAAAAAAAAAATTTCTTTCATCATAGGATTTTTACAACCATTAAAAATCGTTCCAGTTCATACATTTCAGTGAAAACTGGCTTATTTCTGAAGTGATAAAGAGAGCTCAATCAGAATGGCAAAAGAAAAAAGGGGTAGCAAGCAAAACCATTTGTCTTTTAGCATTCGTCGGAATCGCATTTTGATATAAAAATCTAACGATGAAAGAGGTAAAAAGGAATGAAGGACAAAAAGCAAAAAAAAAACAAAAAAAAAAACAAACAAACAAAAAAGCATCAAACAAACAAACAAATCAAGAGTAAGAAAGAAAAAAAAGGAGTACCTTCTTATGCCCGTTCGTTTCACACATTGATTTATAATTAATGAGAAGGTACTTGCATCTAAATATTTTTACACTAAGAAAGTCCAAGAAGTATTGCTCAGATTACTAGAATCTTGAAAATGAAGCACCATTTAAAACTTGATTTTGAGATCATGGTCTAAACCATAAAAGCAAATCTGCTAAGCTCTGCATCTTATAATCCAGTGTGATACGTCACATCCAGAGCTTCCGGAATGCACAAAAATATCACAGCATTTGACTTTGATGTTTTATCTGTAAAACTTCATTATTTAAAACATTGGAAGAAAGTTTTGAAACCATTTTGATATTGAATTTAATGCTGGATTCGATAGAATTGGGTTTGTTTTTTTTTTGTTTAACAAAAAGAGAAAAAAAAAACACGTAAACAAACTAAAAAAAAGAGTTGTGAAAATTTTACTCACGGATAATGCGAGGAGTATAATCCTCTTCATCAGTGGCAATGCAGGTGATGCGTGGTCTCAGCGCCATGGTAGTAGGAATGACTTTGGCCAAAATGTCTGGGAGCGGCTCAAAGGTAACCAAGGATGTGTTGTCCCCATCTTGAACACCATTGCCTTCGGCATAAGAATCGCGCGGATTCTCTGGTTCATCTTCAAAACTCTTTGAAAGAAATCAATTTCAGATATCAGAAAGTGATGGAAATAAACATGGTTTAAGATTTATGAACAAACTACCAAGGAGATCCGATATTACCCAGGATCAACTAGTATTCCAGACTTCTAATAGTTTTATTGCCATTGAAATCAATGAAATCGTTCATTCTTCATTTACTATTAATCAAATATCTATTGAAATCCAAACTACAATAAGGGAAAAATATAATGAACTAACAAGGAGACCCGATGTTGGCCTGAATTGAATGATGGTCGACGAATATTCCATACTTCCAATACTTTCGTCATTGAAAGCAGTGAAATCGCCCATTTTTCAATCAAATCGATTAATTGCCTGCTCCAATTGGGGACCCATCATAGTGCACCGGGAAAAAGCTTCACATTCCTCCCCATAGTATCTCAATCCACAATACATTGGAATCTACATTGCACTGTAGAGAAACTACTGTTGATTTTATAAAATTATTTTTATATATAATGGCTTGAATTAATGTTTAAAATGCAAAGGTCACGCATCATGGTTCAATTGTGCTCTAAACAGAAACATTCATTTCAAACATGCTCCTGTTTTATCAAAGAACCTACTGTTGATTTTATATTCCAGGCCTTCTGCTTGTGCAGTGATAAAACTTCTCAAATGTACTTGTGATGTTAGGCTGTATAAAGGTGTTAACTTTTGTCAAAATCAGACTGTTTCTTCTTTCATCGGATTTTTTTGATTATCGATGTTCAATACTTATTGGAGGCTAGCCCAGTATCACAATATCTTAATATGGGAAATCACCTATACACATGATGCATAGCATGTGTTGGGGGTGCAAAACAAAATTGTGAAAGGCCTATAGGCTATACAAACTTAAAGAATTTGTTTTTATGTACGTTTTGGTTTCATGCTGATGAGCTACCCAGTTGATATAGTTATAATTAAGAACAATTATATACTTAAATAAGAGTTGAAAAAAAGATGTATGCAATTGTTGCCAATAAAACCCTAACATTTTGACATGAATAATAAAATGAGGGTCTATTCCTGGTAAAGCGGTACATTATAAAAAATATTTATAGCTCTAGTATTGCACTATTGAGCTTCCACAAAGAACTTTGATGTTATTCGCTTATATATTTGTTGATTGGTTGTTTTACGGCATATCAACCCTTTTCAGGTTATTTAATGTCAAATCCAGTGATTTTGAAAAACAATTTTTTAATAGAATATATTTGTTTTTTTCAAGTCGGTTTTTATTTAACCCATAGTTGGGATCGTAACAGGTACTACCACTCCGGGTTAGAGTGGACCTGGGAGCAATGGCAATTAAGGGATAGCTTCACACTTCTCAAAGCCCGCAAGCTGGGGGTATCACCATTGGATATAGCTTAAGGTCATTTCCATGACGCTTACGTATTTGAATACTATTCCAATTAATGATACATAATAGGATCATAGACAAAACAAAGCTGTATATTCGTAATGCTTCCTGTCAGAAGAGGGACTAGAGGGCTAAGTTGCAAACAGTTCAATGCAACATCTAGTTAAAGGTATAATTGCAAAATTATTTGCAACCCAGCTCCCTAGCCCCTCTTCTGATGAGAAGCATTAGGCTTCGAAATACCAAGGTATAAAAGAGCATACAACACCTTCGCCAATTTGTTTTTTCTTACTACATCAGCAAATAAATCTATATGTACCAATATATGGCTTTGTCTTGTTCTATTATTATATTTAAGCTCCACCCTACTTGTTGAGCTCCGCACATCTTGATAGGTCCATATTTGAATGTCGACACAAACCTTAATCCCCACCCCTTCTCTTCCGTCTTCTTCACATATATTAAAGACCATTTCCTTTTTATTTCTTATTCTTAATGGCATGTAATGTGACCGCCTGATAATTTTTTGTTTTTTGTGATTTCTGAATGTTTAATGATTTTCATTATGAACTAAGCTTTTGTATAAGCAAGGTCACCTAATGAGGTCTCTAGTTACTAGTAACTGGCTGACCGGAACATGCTCATGAATGTGTAGCAACATTAATGCTTATGTAAAACAAATAAAAAGTATATCCTATCCTACTTCGGTATTGAGCATTCTTATATAAACCTCATTAAAACTTCATTGGTTATTTTACTTCTGGAAAATATTAACCTGGATATATATATATATATATATATATATATCCAGGTTAACAGTAGCAATAATAATAATAATAAATTATACAATATTATATAAAATAAAGGAAAAATAATATATATATAAAACCAAAGCTTACAACAGAAATAATAAAAAAAATAAATAAATAAAATAAAATTACCCCCAACTGACCCTGCCCTGTTTCTGCAGTCCAGTCGCGTTCTTTTCCACCATCTTGAATCCACTTTTGTCTTTTGAAAAAGAGAGGTCCCTTTCTCTCGAAATTAATCAAAGTTCCATACCACCCACGGACTTTACATACACCGGACATACCAGCAACTTGGTTATAAATAATTATACATTGAGGCGAAGAAAGATAGACGAATAAAGGCTAGACACTCCTCTACTCAAGCACACCCGTCTACATTTGTTTGTTTTTCTTTCTTTACTTTCATAATTCCGGTCTTTCCCCGCATTGTCTTTGACTTTAAAAAAAAAAAATGTTTTAATTATATATATATATATATATATATATATATATATATATATATATATATATATATATATATATATATATATGCACACAAACACACACTTTTATGGTTTTCTTGTGAATGTTTTTCAGTTATAGTAGGATAGATAATAATATAAATAGTACAATACCAAATATGCTTAATTTGTCTGATGCTCAATGATATTCAGATACTATATATATATATAGATATATATATATATATATTTTAAAGTTCAATTCACAATTTATGAACATTTGAAACCCTTTATCCTCGAGTGGCCTCTGGGCCTTGATAAGTGGTGACTCCATTGTAAAAAAACATTCAAACGTTCATGACTTTACATGTCACAGTCAAAAACATACCTTTGATTTTGATAATTTTCGCGGTTGGTCAGGTTTTATTTATTTATTTTTCCCCTTGTCGGAGACATATATGTATGTTATTGTACATTAAAAGCAGGATTTAAGTATGCTTCGAACATCCAAGTAAGCTACATCATAATATAAGAGTTTTGACAATGCTAAAATGTTTTTAAATGTCATTGGCTGTTGAAATAGTTTCATAGGTTTCAAAAGTTTGAGGTTGTTCACAAGAAATATGGAGTCATTTATTTGTAAGAAAGTCTGTTTGTGGTAGAAAACTTACTTTGAAAGGAGGAGACTTTCCAAAACAGGAACATCCAAAGACTAGGAACACAACGCAAGCCAACAAGGCCACAGAAACGAATACTGTCAGTTCCAGCATCGTCAATGGCTAATCAAACAAAAACACTTTCCGGATCCAACCCATCTGAAAAGGAAAAGTGAAATAAATAGACATTTTGTTTTTTTTATTTATAAGAGTTTGAGCAAACATACAACATGTTATGTAATGGGTGGTATTAAGATGACATATGTATTATTCTTTGTTGTTGACTGTTCGTATTAGGAAGAGTCTTAGTATGTTCATGTGTGTGATCATGTTGTGAGATGCTAGATTTTATATATATTCATTGTGAGTGTTCATATTGTTGAGAGATGGAGACAGGGTACATATAAAGAGAGACAGTTCTAATATATAAAACGAGACAGACAGGTACAGATTACTACAGGAGAACCAAGCCTGTAATTTAATGAGAGGAGATTTATGAATATCTTGATAGATAGACCGAGAGTGCGTTTGACATTTACATTTTGACAGTTGTACATTTTTATAAACACAAAGTTCATATTAATACAATTTCACTTTACCTTTGTTTTGGAAGAATGACAACACAAGACGGCAGTTATAAAAACACATGATGATACGTTTATTTCTTCGACCGGTCGGACATGATTCTGTATTTCAGGCATCCAAAGTTGTTTACATGGTTACCTCTAAACCTCTCGCTTCCTAGAGGGTGCCTTGACTAATGGAGAATCGGTCTGATCTGACTGATCTCTAACTAACTTCGAACTCTTTCCTATATTGAGAAATCACACGTATGTCTGGTCAACGTGACCACAACTCACGTGTTTCCAACATGCGCGATTTGCACGTTTTGAAACCGTTTCCGACGACCAGGAAATTTCCCATTCTCTTTGTTGTTTTACAAAGGAATTTAACCTACTTGTCTTATTCTGTAACCGATATTTTATTATGCATTCTTTCAAAGAATTGTGAATAGTTTTTCCATCCAAATTATATTTATTAAATATTTTAACAGAATCAACAATTTAACTGGACATTTAAACCTATTGTTCTTTAAAACTTATCTCCAGGGTTCAATCCTTGTTTTAGCTGATATCATTTTCATTTAACTAATTCTCTTTTATTTTTAACTTACATGAAAAGGGGACAGCTCTTTTCATGTAACACAATATACTAGGGATGTTCCAGAAGTAATGCCTCCTATGAATTTATTCCACCCGAATGGATCAAATTGCATTGTTATTGATGACTGAACTTATGGATTCATCACCTGAAAATTTCATCTCTGCTGCAGATATTGATAGTGTGAGACTAAGAAAGCAACCTCTGTCATGGGCGTGCATCAGAAGCAGAGATGCATCATCGAATTCCTGGCAAAAGTACATTGAGAATGGCAGTGTAAAAAAATGAATTTAGGAGCACAAAAAGCTTACTCGTTTTAATGGTACCACTCTTTTCTTCGTAGTTCTTTAATTTTTTGAGTAAAAAAAAAATTTGGAACAACCATATAATCAAGTGAAAAAAAAAGCAACCATGTTATAAAACATCAAGTGAAAATAACTCTTTAATTTTATTGTTAATAGTACATTTAATATATGTATACAATAGGGAAAACATAAAATATATCATTAAAGCAAGCAAGTCCTCACACAACTTCTTTTTCCTCAGAACAGACTTTGTGAGCCTAACACTGCACTATCGTTACTTTCATAGCAGGTGCTCGTCTGAGCTTCAATCTATCGTCCCACCCTATGTTGCATATGGAGCTAGGACAATGTTGATAAAACAGAGGTGTGCCCACATGCACATTCAGATAGATTATTTTGATCTACATTCTTGTGTCCCATAAAATGACCAGAATTGTAATTATCACTGAAAACAAAGAAAGGTTTACATTCCAGATTGGGAGGTTAGAAATTGCGCAATGCAAAATAAAAAGGAGCAATGTAATATTTTAATATTTACATTGATTGATGTCTTTATAAGACAGTACATAAAGAACTGAGAAAACCAACCCTTACAGCTAAGCACCTCTCTTTGTTGATAGGCAAAAGTTAATTGTAAATAAATTTCTATGTTGACAAATTCGTCTGTGACGATTTTGAGATCAACAAAAGAATTGTCAGGTGTATATATAATTTCGCAAGCATTTGGAAAGTACAAGCTAAAAAATCATATATGCATTCAACAATGCAACACCTGCATAGCTTTCACAAAACTCATTTATCAATCAACAATTTTCCCCACTTTCTATTCATGCCTAAATCGAAACAAATTTTACCAACAAAGTTTCTTTCTCAGAACTATCTATCAACAGAACTGTTCCACAGCTAGCTACAATATGGCAGTCTTCAATATAAACACTTTCTTGTTGAGCTGTCCCCTTAAATAATTAAATTCTACCTTCCACCACAAACGATCACTATGCTACTTTCTTGGCAACTACTGTGCACTCATTAACCCTTATCCTCACGTGGCCTTTAGACCTTGATAAGTGGTGACTCCTTTGTAAAAATCTTAAAGTCTGACACATATTCACTTTTATTATATAGACTAGCTGTACATACTTGTATGTGTAAATAAAAATACTTCATAAACTCTTGTTTTCATTATATTGTCTTTTAGTCCTCACATTCCATGAGCGTTGTTTCTGACAAAGGGGATAAAATTGCTGTTTTCTGGGTCGGAATCTATCTTACACTTATCATTTGCTAGTTTTTGATCTCCCAGGTAGTATTTTTTTTTTTTTGTAGATCATTACATCAAGTGGCTTTATGCCATGTCAGGAGTTGTTATTGTATAAAAAAAAAACTTCAGATATTTAAACATCTATAGAAAAAAAGCTGTTATGTATTTGGAAGGCAATGATTATTTGGACTACTGTTATGGATATTCCCTTTGAAAGTTTGAATCCCTTGTCACCAAGTTATTGTGGTCCTTGGAGGATCACTAAGGAAAACTCGGACACGAAGAGGAGTTAGAAAAGGTAAAATATATTGAAACAAAAAAAAGCATATACAAAAAGTAATCCTCGCAGTAAGTATCACCATGGCAAACTATAAAAGTACACTGACCACACCAAGACTCATAACTTTTAAGTTAATTTAGTTTGGAAGAGTTCATCTTTAGTGCATGGCGGAGTGCTCACAACAACTACTAGTAGTAGTAGTAGTCGTCGTAATCAATTATGATTTTTCACACAAATCATTATTAATGATTGCTCACCAATGATAATCAATAGTGTTTCCTAGAGTTTGTTTGATAAGTCTCCCTAGATTTCCAGCTTGCCCCGTCTCATTCGATAACCATTGCAGCTGATTATGCACTATCGCAACATATAAGACATTATTTAATCGGCTTCTTTCTCTATCCACTAATTTTGCTTTTTTGTTGCACTCTTTATGTTTTCATTTTTTCATTCAATCAAACATTAAATTTATCAGTAATTTTTGTTGATTAAATTAAATTACAGTCTTCCTTTTGTAACAAACTGACAGGACCCAACAACTAGGAATGATTACTATGCTAGTACATATTTAAGAATCTGAGTAGGGTACAATGAAAACAAAAAAAGCAGATTCTAAAGAGCGACTGGTAAAATATTGTTTTGAATTTATTTTGTTCTGACAACTGCAGCAGATGATGGAAAGATGAGAAGTTGATTTTGCTGTCTAGTTGTCGTTGCTTGCAAAGAAACATGGTAGATACTCAAAATTGCGTTCTATACCAAAATCAAGATTTATTTCTAAGCAACATGGTATATGCAGCAATTCTACCACATTTACACATTGTGGTGACCAGAACAAATTTTCTCCCTCCCTTATAACCATACGGGGCTTATTCTTATAGATAACGATAACTTCCCTTGATAAAGGCTCCATATGACGTTACATATTTCAGCAGAGAGATAGGGGAGTTCAATTGATTTTTTTTTTTTTTTTTTGTTGATTCTCAGGAAGAGATGTCATGTTGAATTAGGTGTGTCCAGTTGGACTAAAAAGGCCAAGAAATCTCATTTTCAGGTCTGTTTTCATTAGAAAACGAAGAAGATCATTGCAAACCTCCCCCTCCTCACCCCCTCCCCTTTAATAAACCTGTGTCACTAGCTTGATAATATTATATGGAGGAAGAATTGTTGGAATTGAGCAACAATTTTGAACCAGATCAACTAGTGGACAATAATATGTTTTGAACCCATGTTCACAGCTGCATTGAATGTTTTTTCAGTGAAATATTTTTCATAATACTATGAATTTATCATGTTGATATATAAGTAAATCTGAATTTTATCTACAATTTGAAATTAATTTTTTTTACGCACAATAACTTAACGTAGACATGCCTAATAATATATTGCAGGTTTTTTCCTTAGTTATTAAAAAAGTTATTGCTATGAATCAATATTTGCTAAACAAAAGAAAATATGATAACAAAAGAGCAGAGGAATGTGAGTCATTCTTTGTTCGTCTGCCATTGGAAACTTCCACAGGAAACAAATATTAAAAAGTAAAACCTGCTTTAATTTGAATGTGTAATGAGGATTGAAGCAGACAAATAACAATCATGTTAGAAATCAGATAAATAAAAAATCTGAAACAGAACTGTATAAGTGTGATTGTGTGAGAAACAAGACGGGGCGACGCGGCCGCCAGAGACGAGACGGGGCGACGCGGCCGCCAGAGACGAGACGGGGCGACGCGGCCGCCAGAGACGAGGCGACGCGGCCGCCAGAGACGAGACGGGGCGACGCGGCCGCCAGAGACGAGACGGGGCGACGCGGCCGCCAGAGACGAGACGGGGCGACGCGGCCGCCAGAGACGAGACGGGGCGACGCGGCCGCCAGAGACGAGACGGGGCGACGCGGCCGCCAGAGACGAGACGGGGCGACGCGGCCGCCAGAGACGAGACGGGGCGACGCGGCCGCCAGAGACGAGACGGGGCGACGCGGCCGCCAGAGATGAGACGGATTTTAGAGAAAGGAAAAATGAATGCAAGTGCTAGAAAAGATTAAGATGGATAATATATTCTTTATTTCGTTTCAGTATTTACTTCTGTATTCAACGAATGAATAAAATTATGCAGAAGTATAAAATCAGCTGTACTCATGTCTTGAAGGCACATGAAGTCTTAGCGGATATGTATAGGTTCTTAGGAATGTGAATGAATATCGTTTAGTTTCAAATTTTGTTATTTGTATCAAGTTAAAAAAGAATCACTTGAATTCGAAATGGTAATAATATAGCGCAGATAATGTTTACACTAGTTAAATTTTTTTTTTTCTGTTTGAAAGCAAGAAACTTGTGTTTCTGCACATAAGTTTCTTGCTTTCAATCAGAAAAAAAAAACGTAATAATGATAATGTAGAAGTTATTATTTGAAAGTGATCATCTGTTCTTTTTAATTCTCTCCCAGTCGATATCCAAATACCATTATGGAGAGAAAGTGTTTGCTACCTCTCTTATGGAAAATGTATTTAGGTGAAGCAGATATCTTGAAATAAATCTAATAACTGTAAGAATATTTGTAAAAACACGTCAAAAATTTAACTCCTGCAGTAATTTTTAAAAGCAATTGTAAAATCTATAAATTCTAAATATAAAAACCAAAAATGAAAAAAAATGATTTATATGAAAATGTGAATTTGTCAAAAGGTATCATTTTGGCAACGTATACCGCCTCATCTACAAATGTTTAATAAAAACTTGAAGGCTGTAAAGAAATCCTCAGGGAATAGCAAGACCAGAGGAATCCGCTTACATTTACCTGACGTAGCAAACTGACCCTTCTCTACTAAAAACATTTAATTAAAAAAAGCAAAAAATGAGAACAAAATCTTAAAATGTGGTAATTCAGTGAGAACACAAAAAAGAACTTAGAAAAATGTTCAGTTCATTCAAGTTTATCTTTCAGATTAAAAAAAAAAAAAAAAGTTAACAGTCAAAGGGGACCCGAAGGCTTATGGTCGTCTTCAAGTCTAATGTAAACAAGTTCTTGATGAGCCGTTCCCCTTAAGTAATCCAATTTATCAAATTTCCACTAACAATTACTACAACATGGTCCCATTGACCACTGTATGCTTATTAATCCTTATCCTCGAGTGGCCTCCGGGCCATGATAAGTGATGACCCACTTGTCAAAAAAAAAAAAAAAAAAAAAAAAAGGTGTGGAGACAGGTTCCCACGCTTTTAACATGCTTACTCCACTTATTCTTAATCGTTCACCTTATAACGCTGAGTGTTTAGCAAGGGGGAGGGGGGCATTAAATAACATTTTTTTTTGCCTTTGGTATGACTATCAAGGATTGAACCCCAATCTTTAATTAACGAACATAAAATATTATGCCAAATGAGCCAATAATTTTTATTTTAAAAAAGTATTGTTTGTTTTAACTTCATGAATAGAAATCTATTTTTCATTGCGTGCATTAATTAAGAGATGTATAAAAAAAATAAAAAAAGAAGTATATGTCTACTAATAAAAAATAATAAGCGATAGTTTTCTTCAAAAGAAAATGGATTATTCATAAAAGAAATGATTGTAAATCATGCTTTGACAATGCCTTGACCTTTACTAGAATCCATTGTTTATTCATGTTGAGGGAATGATAACTGCCGGTTCCAATGTAAGACAAAGAAGTACAATGGATCCGTGGGTTGCAAAGTGGACGTGTGAGTAGTGAAGATATTTTGAAAATGTGAAACAGTTTCTTATGTCGAATGGCTGCACAAGACGTTAACTGTAGAAGAAAAAAAATTTCAGAACTCCTTTTCACTAACGCTGCAATTTGTACCAACTTCTCAATTTAAACCATAATTCACAATATCAACTCAACATCTATGATCTCTCTCAGCCCTCAAAAACTCGACTTCCTGTCTTCTCCAATTCATCATATGTATATCCGCTATTTCCCTCATATGCAAAATAATACCATATGTACGAGGGGGCCATTCAATAAGTTTCCAGACTTTTTTGTACAGGCATTTAAAATTGTCATAGGCTCTTGAAAATTCAAAATGTTATTGTTATACATCTTACGAGATGACTGATCAATTTTTATGATTTCAGGTTCAAATGAACAACTACAGCAGGAATTGGCATACACTCTATTAAAGCCTAATTGTCACAGCTGGTAAATTTCAAAATTGCAATCTAGACATAAGAACAGACGCAATAAAATGCTGTTTAAACTTGGAAAAAATGCCACAGAAATGTATGGAATGCTTCAGACTGCTTTTGGGCCATCTTGCATGAATCGAGCATCATTTTTTGAGTGGTCAAGGAAGGCAGGGAGTCTGTGAGAGATGATAAGAGATGTGGAAGGAGTAAGGAAGTCAGAGTTGATTGGCCAAATAAAGAATTTCATGGATAAGGATAGTCGTGTGTCTATAGAGACAATAAGTGCACAGTTTGCTGTCAGTGTGGGAACTGTACACAATTATTCATGAGGAACTGAAGATGTGGAAGATTTGCATGAGGTTTTTTCCAGGGGTGCTCAGAGAAGACCAGAAAGAAAGACATTGTCATTGGCCTTCCAGAAGTTGTCAGAACTGTACAAGTGCATTGCAGCCAAAGGAGATTACTTCAAAGGGAACTAGAGTTTCATGTGTGTACTATCAAAAGTGCCCATACGAAACTGGAAACTTATTGAAGGCACCTCATAGTTGATATTATTATTTCCATTGTATTTTAGTTGTAATTTTTTTTGTTTTTTTTGTTTTGTGTGTGTGTGTGTGTGTGTGTGTGTGTGTGTGTGTGTGTGTGTGTGTGTGTGTGTGTGTGTGTGTGTGTGCGCGCGCGAGCAAAATAAGGTTCAAATGTAATTGTTTTATTGTTTATTGATTTCGACCAGATGTTGCGTGGTCAAAATATCAGTTTCATGTCATTCTGAAAACTCAAAATCACAGAATAGTTTTGATTTGTACTGAATAAGAGCGAAAATCAAAAATCGAATTTCAATTAAAACCAGTGGTATGTACGTAATTGTCAAGTCAAAATTAGCATATCCCAAAAATGACAAAAAATGATAAACTAGAAAATTTATTAATGTAAATAGTTTTTGCACCTTCATTAACGGAACGTATTCGGTGTATTAAGAAATATTTCCCAAAGATAAATATTTAAAACCCATGAATTAAAACGAGGTTATTAAGAGTGCTCAATAAAAAAAAGAACCAAATACATTATTTTTATTCATATAGACAAATATTGAACATGCTAATGTTTCGAAGCAATTGGTTTATTAAAAAACCAACCGTTCCTCATCAGGCGAGAGAAATAAAGTTTATTTGCTATTCAAAGCATCTGGTTCTTAAATGAAAAAAGTGAAACATATGTGCATATATATGTGTATTGGTTTTGCTAGGTTTGTTGACACGTATACACATATTTATGTGTAAGTATCATTACAAATCCTTTCTTATAACTCTCTATTAACCCCCCTTTCGTTGACATCTTAATTTAAACGTTTCTAAACTTGGCATATTGTTTTAACCCCTTCCCTTTCTTACAGTAATGTAATGTAACTATACTGACCCCTTTCGTATTCCTTACGCCTTTCGGTTCTTCTTTTTTCTTTCCTTTTCTTTCTCTTTTTTTAGCTGTCAATGCCTTTTTCTTCTGATATCTTTCTAGTCTTTTATCTTAAGTTTTGGCATCCCCCTTCCCCACATCATCTATTTTTAAGTCTAAAATGTCACTTAGTACCACCCCTCCCACTTCAAGTTAGCTATTTAATATTTTATTCTTTTTATAAATAAAAAATGTTCAACTTCTTCATTTAAGAACAAGATGCTTTGAATAGCAGATACAAACTTTATTTCTCTCACCTGATGAGGACCGGTTGTTTTTTTAATAAACCAATTGCTTCGAAACATTAGCATGTTCAGTGTAGCGAGTATGTAATTATATATATATATATATATATATATATATATATATATAGAGAGAGAGAGAGAGAGAGAGATAAACCTGATAATGGGGAACTGTTTTAGGTTCCCATATCAAGCTCTCTTCAGCCGATCTATCTCAGGGGATTATCCATTATCAAGATTTTATGTATAGATATTGGAGACATGTATAGTTGTGTAGTTGGATAATTCTAAAATACACTTGCCTTTGCTGTTTCTAATATCGATTTACATTGATGCTAATAGAGTTACAATCTTTTTTATACACAGTTTCATATACTAGCTGGACCAAAGAAATGATTTGCGGCTATTTTAAATGGTACTTCTTTTATCGTAAATTGAATTCATTAATAAGAAAAAAATTAAAATAAAATGGTAAGGTAAACCCAGGTTTGAACACAGGATCATTCGATCTGTAATCGAATGATCTACCACTGAGCTATATCTCCAGATATCGATAATTCTTTTTCTTAAGAAATCATTACTAAGATTTTATCATCTCCCTTGGCGATGAACGTATAAAAATTCTCCTATAAAAATTTTTCTTTTTTATCTATAAGAAAAAAAAACTATTTTTAGGATCGGATTTTTTCAATTTTCGATACTTATTAGAGGAATTTCTGTATAAAACATATCTAAGAACACTGCCAGACATAAATTACCTTTGTGTGAAATTTGATAGGTTCAGGCTCAGCTGTTTCGGAACCTATAAAGGAGGAACCCACACATACAAAGTGAACTTTTATTTATTTATATATAAGTTATAAAATATATATGGCGATTAAGCTACACTAAATATTCCGCGTTTCATCCACTCTAGGATTCTTCAGGCTTATGCGAGAATTTGTGGTTGTCTCACGTTTTTTATACATGCACCTTCTATTAAGTTTTTAGTTAGCCAATCAGCTTTCTAGTATCCACCGCGCACTTCCTAATCAGCCAATGAGCAGGCACTTGCAGGACAAAGGCCCATTTGACCTCCGGTTGACCTGTTCCTTTGTGTGTGCTATTTAGCATAGATATCTAGTGTCTTGACCTGTTTTAAATCTAGGTTAAGTTTTTTTTTTTTGTTAGTTTATATATGTGATAGTTTATGTATATGCATGTTTATTTTTTTATTTATTTTCTATTGTCTTTGTTAGTTTTAAAACTATTTTGTATCGCTATCCTAGAGTAAATTTTATCCTGTGAACACAGTTGTTTGCTATTTCTCTCCTACAGTTTAATAGATGCTGGGGTTCTTTAAAGTATAGAATAGCAAATTTTTCATGAAAGCATAATCTACATGGATCGTCTAGGTCTCTACATGTGTTTGCTTGTCTTGCTATTTTCCATTCGACTACCAGCAAACATCCGCTTTCCTTGAGTTCCCAGTATTTGTTTTCATATGTTGTTTTCACACGTTTTTTATTATTGAATGTACTTTTGTGGTCATAATATCAAGTTTTGAAATCTAAGGAAGTCATACCTACGTAATATTTCTTGTTATTCGGGGTTTCTTTCGCAAATTATTATATCAATCAGTGAATCTATTATGCCCTTAACTCATCAGAAGCAACAATCAATCCATCATTTTTTTCTGGTGAGTTAAGGGCATAATAGATTCACTGATTGATATACTAATTAAGTGATTGATTTTGTCCTACGAAACAGATACTGTCAAGAATTGTAAATGTCAGCTGAATTAAAGGAATAAATTATAAGTTGGTCAACATCATGAATTTTGGAATATAGTTTTTTGCCATTTATTCACTTTATTGCTCTGCAATTACATTGGGCTTCTTAAATAAGGATTGATATATATTATAAGAATATATATTTCTACAGAAATATATATATATATATTAGCATTCGGACGATTAATCGGAATTAGAAATCGGAAGATTTGGGGGTATCTGAATCGGTATCGGAAAAATTGGTGCCTATTTTCCGATGCCAAACCGATTCTTTTAATTATCTTTTTTTTTTTTATTTGATTTTGTTTAAACCAAAATCTTCCACTGCTGGTAATAATGATAAAATAGTAAATATTTATTGATATAAAAATACCAGTAAAGCTAAAATCGATAGATCATCCCCCAATAGCGTATTTTGATGTTTAGGAAAATATCTGCATATTTAACATACGTTTTTACTAAAATCGGGGAAATAACAATCTGATAGTTAAATAATTAGAAATTTATAAAGAATAAAAATCAGAATCGGTAATTGTATCGGAATCGGGAAAAATATTGAAATCGTCCCATCACTATATATGACATATACTTAACTATGTTATTGCTGTTATAAAGACTATTGCTACAGGCTGCCGGCATTAGCCAAATATAAACTACATTGAAAGACTATATAAATCTATACAGGTTTCATGTTTTTCTGATCATACTAGCAGGATGTGAAATATTTTCAACATGAATATTTTTTTACTTTATTGTCTACTAGAAGATGTACCCAGTGTTGCCTGGTATTAAACGTAACTTTAAATTCCTTTTTAAAAAAAATGAAGTAAAAAAAAAAAAAAAAAAAAAAGAAACGGAGACACGTGCATGCAAGTATTATGTTTTTTCGAAACAGTTCACGTTTTGTACGTTAAAAAAAAAAAAAAAAAAAAAAAAAGTAAATACTCGGGCTGAGATCGAAACCAAAACCAAAAGACAGCAGTGATTTATTCAAGGTGTCATCTTCGTAACCAGTTTATCAAGTCTTCGTCGCAGTTAAGATTGAAATTCGATACAACGCATTAAGTGATATTTCAGAAATCAGCTGGGAATTGGAATCTAATAGCTGGACTGAATGTCTGAGATTTTATCACGCCATTATGAGGCATTTTCTGAATTGATTATTACATTTTAGGAACACTCACGCACAAACATATATATATATATATATATATATATATATATATATATATATATATATATATATATATTATATAATGGCTGTATAGATTAGTTTCCTAGATGTAAATCCAATGAAACCGTGTGATTATTAAAGAGTGCTCAATGGAGAACAGAGCTGGTATATAGTCTGTTTATCATACAAACATTATTGGTTACATATGTGCATACATGTTTCAGTGGAATCCTAATTTAAGAAGACCACCTAAAAACGTGATATTTTTTTGGTCTGATAAGGTGGTATCTTTGAATTAAGACTCCACTGAAACATGTATGCACATATGTAACCAATAATGTTTGTATAATAAACATTATATATATATATATATATATATATATATATTTGAGAATAGAAATAGTATTCCGACGAGATATAGAGACTTAAAAAAAAAATAAAATAAGGAACAAATTAAGTTATATGTCCAACGTTTCGTCTTTATTGTAAGACTTCTATACAATGTTAAAAAAAATTTTAATCTCTTCACAACGCTATAACTTTCTTTTTGAATTTCCAACAACTTTTCCCGTTCTGAAATAGAACAAAGTCATACTTTTCATTACAATAAACATTTACAAGGCATTTATATATCGCTACACATTCATGAGCATATTTCGGTCAGCCATTTCCAACTAGAGACCTCCACAAGCGATGCTGCCTCTACTTCTGTATAAGCAGTATCGCTTGAAGAGGTCTAGTTATTTGTAACTGGCTGACTGAAACATGCTCATGAACGTGTAGCGGCATATTAATACTCATGTAAAACAAATAAAAAGTATATTCTGTCCTACTTCAGCACTTTTGTATGAACCTCATTAAAAATTTATTGGTTGCTCTACAAAAAAAAAAAAAATATTAACCTGGAATAAATATATAAATATATCAAAAGTTAGTGAGAGGGAAGCCTAACAAAGTACTTGATTTAGGAAATTTCAAAAATAAGAGCTTAATATTCATTCATATATGTGTTACATCGGTAACGTCGGTTTCGAATTCAAACTAATCGCTTATGTCTGTTCCTTAGCTTCTGTCTTCCCAGATATATATATATTTTGACGCGTAGGAATACAAAAAGTCTTTTGAAATAAAAACAAGAATGTTTCCTTCAAAAGCACATGATTTTCGACCGATCTTCCTCAGTAATCCGAGGAAGATCGAAGGATCGGTTGAAAATTATGTGCTTTTGAAGGAAACATTCTTGTTTTTTTTTTTCAAAAGACTTTTTGTATTCCTACACGTCAACACCTAGGAAATAAATACAGAAAAGATAAACATTTATATATTTTTCGGATTTTTTATTCATACATATTTAAATATATATATATATATATACAGAAAGACAGACACACACACACACACACACACACACACACACAGACGTTAAAAACGTTTAAAAATAAATGCTTAAATTTCAACAGTATTTCTCGCGGTTAATGGTGGCCAATGGATTAGGTCCTTGCTAATGAAGCCAGAGATGGCTTTTGTTGCCGGGTTTGAATCTATCGACCGATGTTAAATCGTGACACCATGCATTGATGATTCCTGAAAGGATGGAACACTAGTGTCTGTAGGTATTTAATAATTATTATGGTAAATAATATATATATACTACCCCCCCCCAGGGATACAGACATTCATCCATAACCATTTGTCTCACTGAACTCTGGACTATGTAATTTCCACAAGAATAGCTCAGACATGACCAAATACAAGTCGTAAGTAATTCTTAATTATATTAATATCGTCTCTGAGAATTGAACCTATATTAAAGAAAGTGTTCCATTCGAAATTCCATCCAAGTTCAACAAGACGCATAAGTCGGAGGTTACATCGGCTGAAACGTTGAGAGACTAACATCCAGGATGTGAACAGTAGTCCCAATAATACAAAGTATCAGTCCTCATTTAAAAACTTCCAGAGCATAAACTGCTTCTTACCTACATGGCACATCTCGAGAATAAAAATAAAATGTAATCATATTTCAACATCAATGAAAAAAAAAAAAAAATTAAATTTCAATTTTCTTACATTTCTACCAGTGCATTCCTCATTAGTACAAACTTCATTGAATTCAATTTTTTTTCCTAAAATCTCATCTGAAAGATTCCATAAGATAGTTTCATTGTGCTTATAAACTCAAAGTTTGTCAATATTATTTTAAAGCTATTCAAACTACTTACAAGGTGAAATGATAAAATTGTCGCCCTAGAAAAGACGATATGATTCCATTTCCGCTTGATGAAAACCGGTTTTCTTTTTTGTTTCAGACTATCTACTATTTGGTCAATTGTGTACAAATCCCAAGAGCGATAGAAGCTTTCTATCATGTCTGAAAGTGACAATGTTCAACAAGCAAAATCGGAGATGTGTCACTGTACTACTCATGCTCTCTGCCGATTCAATGACAACAGAACCATTTCCAGCACCTCCAAAATGCATTGCTGGATTGCTATGAATAACAGGGACATGCCCCTTATGATGAAAACAAAGTTTCCAGCCACAGTTATGGTCTTTGGTATGGTTTCACATGAGAGCCACATCACGCCACCTCACATCTTTGAAGTTGGCTTGAAAGTTAACACCAAAGTGTACCTGGATATGCTAAAGAGTGTGGTGATTCCGTGGTGCAATTAGGCGGCCGCTGGCAGACCCTGGATGCGATAGTAGGACATGGCGCCGGCCCATAAGTCCAAAGAGACTTTGGCTTGGCTTCAAAAGGAGTACTTAGACACTGTACACTTCTCTCATTGGTACCCCTCCTCCCCAGACCTGAACCCGCTGGACTACTTTGTTTGGTTATACGTCGAGAACATCATCAATATGACCTCCCACAACAATAAAGCCAGCCTGATTGCCACCATCCGCCGAGTATTTGCTGAGTTCCTGCTGGCACTTGTGGAAAAGGCATGCTCCCAGTTCCAGACTTGTATCGAGGCAGTGATTGAGGCTGAAGATGGCTACATTAAATAGATGTCATCTTTACTACATAATCAAGTTAGATAAATTGATTTTTTTCAATAAAAGTTTTAAAATAAAGCTGTAGCGTGGTTTTCTTTAGGGCGACACTTTTATCGTTGCATTGCGTAGAATTTTGATATTCCCTGGCAACTTGTTCTGCTCATGTTTGTTGAAGGTGAGCAAACAAACAAGATTTTCTTAGAAATATAAGAAAACAAGTGTCCATAGTTATAGTTAGCAGTAGCGTTATTAATAAAATAAAATAAATGGGTTTAGGCTCGACTCTGTAAGCTTGGCACTACGAATGAGTAATTATGTAATAGTTAAGTAGACATAGTTTGTATATGATCACAGAAAATACAAATGAGTTGGGGGGGGGGTAATGGTAGTTTGCATGAATGGGTTTATTAACCTATAACTGATGTGTGATTCTAAAACAACCAATCACAATGTCCTAAAAAAAAAAAAAAAAAAAAAACTAGTATTTCATTTGCTACAAATGTTTGTTGTAACCTACATATGAAACTATTCCAAGAATTCCATTCTGAACAACTTGTAAAGATAGCAAAGAAATAGAAATAGGAGTGACATGATTTGTTTGTTTTCATACAAACATCGTTATTGCTTTTGTCACTAAGCTACTTATTTGAAATCATGGACTCACCCTAATAATGATAAGATAAAGAGACATGAAAATATGGTTTTTTTTGTTGTTGTTTTTTTTTGTTTATTTACTTGGAAGTTACCACTTATCAAGGCTCAAAGGCAACTCAAGGTTAAGGGTTAATAAATGTAATAGTGAGTATTTGAAGCAAAAGTGACAGTAATTGTTTTACTTTATCCATTCCTCTCATCACATTTCTTCAAATAAGAAATCAGACTGAACACACACATATATTCATTTTTACAACAAACAGTTCAGCCCAGCTTTGCTCTGGCCCTATGTACTGTTCATAACTTCATGTGCATGCATATATATATATATATATATATATATATATATATATAAGTTTGACTCATGTCCAGGTAACCTACATTTAAAATTTCAAGTGTTTAGACCCAAAATTGGCGGAGGAGTTTAGTAGAGTCTGCAAAGGTCAACTCTGTAAACTTCGACCTCTTGTCAGCCAAATTTTTGGCCAAAAACGATTAAAAAGCTTGCTGCATGTCTGAATACACTTTATGTAAAATTTCAAATGTTTAGAACCAAAATTTGCTGAATAGTTTGCTAGAGATCACAAAGGTCAAATCTTTTCAACTTTGACCCCTTGGTAGCAAAATTTTCGACCAAAAACCGATTAAAAAGCTTGCCCTATGTCTGAATACACTTTATGTAAAATTTCAAATGTTTAGACCAAAAATTGGCTGAGAGGTCAATTTTTTTTAAACTTTGACCCTAATTTTGACCCCTTAACATTTATTGTTTTGGGCTCAAATCAAGTTAAGTTTGATCCATGTTCAAGGAACCTACATTTAAAATCGCAAGTGTTTAGACTCAAAATTGGCGGAGTTTTCAAAGGTCAAATCGTTGAACTTTAACAGCCAAATTTCTGGCTGAAAACCGATTAAAAAGATTTTCCCAAATCTCAATACTCCTTATGTCAAATCTAAAGTCTGTAGACTGAAAATTGACAGAGTAATTTGGTAGAGAAATGTACACACAAACAATTTCACTTTTATAGATATACTAGCATGTGTATCGGTATTCTATCGGGAAAAAAAGTGGTAGTAGGAAGGCAGGTTCGAACCCATACTGTGAAGGAGGAAAAGAACAGGAAAAAAACGTGACGTCTTTACTGTTACGACCACCGCCAAACCAGAAGTGATGTAGGTTTAAATTAAGGCTAGACAATTGAAAAGAGGTGATGACTTTCGAAAATATCGGCGAAAAAAGCGACCCCTCTCTGTAGAAAAGTGCCCAGTTGAGGGTGAAGAAATTAATGTTTAGCCAATTTTTCGGTCGTCTGAAGGGTTGAGCTTCAAAACGATACTGATCTTGTGAAAATCCGTCACCTCTATCGAAAGTTTTAGGCAGACATGCAAACATACATACATACATTTATATATTGGCAGCTCAAATTTTCGACCCAAACCGATTAAAAGCTTGCCCTATCTCTGAATACCATTTATGTAAAATTTCAAATGTTTAGACCAGAAATTGTCTGAGAAATTTGGTAGAGACCGCAGAGGTTAAATTTTTTTTAAACTTTGACCCTTATTATGGCCCCTTAACATTTATTGTTTTTGGCTCAAATTAAGTTAAATCCATGTCCAAGGAACCTATATCTAAAATTTCAAGTGTTTAGACCCAAAATTGGCAGAGGAGTTTGGTAGAGTTCTCAAAGGTCAAATCGTTGAACTTTGACCCCTTAAAAGCCAAATTTCTGTCCGAAAACAGATTACAAAGATTTTCCCAAATCTCAATACTCTGTATATCAAATTTCGAGTCTGTAGACTGAAAATTGACAGAGTTATTGTGTAGGGAAATTTGCACAGACAAACAGACACTTTCACTTTTATAGATAGATATAGGCTAGTGGGGGAAGGAGGAGTGCCCATTCTTGCCGGTCATAAAATATGCTTTAATATGCTATAATTCCTGCAGATTTTGTATTTATTATTAAAGAGTCAATTCTCTATTGAATATATATATATATATACACACATATACACACACACACACATATATATATATATCCACACAAGGTGAGGCAAAATTAGTTATATTAATGCAATTCTTTGTAACCTAACCTAGCCACCTACTTTTGGATCACCCTTTATGTAGTACCGATTTTAAAAGTTTTTTTAACATTCCCTCCTTTAGCACTCAAGCCGTGTTCCCTACTGTTTGAACTAATCCGACAGATAGATAAGAAAAATGTAAAATTAAACGACTTCTAGCTATGATTGAATTTGCACATGCGTAAAACTAATAGAACTGTATTGGCAAGTTGGAATGAACATTTTTAATTTCAACTTGCCAACATATTTCTGTAAGCATTATTTATCCATCCAAACAAAGATTTTACTCATCATAAACCATCGTTGGCGTATGATAACGATTTCCTGTTAATTTCAGTGTTATGCGACTAGTAGTATAAGAGTTTATCACACATATAAAGTTTTACTTATAAAGATTAACCCACAAGTATTCATATCAATCCGTTAAATATTCGCAAAAAGTGATATTCAGATCAAACTTATATACAAATGGAAAACCTGGGGAACTGGAGAGGCATTTTCAGAAACTCTAATATTGTGAATGATGAGTTCTCAGAATTTGGTCACCTGACCATGTCAAAAACACAGTTGTTCAGAGAGCAAAGCTTCTACCAATCACAGAAGACAACTTTTCAATATATATATATATATTATTCCTTAATTGGAATTCATTTTTGAGATGAGCATTATATATTTATTTTTATTTCGGACTATTATTCTCATCTTTATTAGTTGCTGTTTTTGATCTTTTATTGGTTTTTTAAAGAGGAGAATTAATAGTCCGAAATAAAAAAAATTAATATATAATGCTCATCTCAAAAATGAATTCCAATTAAGGAATAATATATATATATATATATATATATATATATATATACACCAATCGGTACGGACCCGACTATAGAAGATCAGATAAATAAACGTGGATTTATAAGATCAAAGAATCCAACCTTGATCGCCCTTCGGGGCCCGTGGCGCAGTTGATAGAGACGTTGAATCTCTACAGTTCCAGATGAACATTGTCTGAAGATAGCGATTTCAATCCCACCCAAAGCATGCCAGAGGTTAATTGGCCAAAATGTGGTGAGACGGCAACAACTACGGATGGCAGTGATGGCTGAGAATGCAGTTAGGAGATTCGAAGTTCATATCCGTCGCGGTTACCACCTGACGAAGGCCAGAGGAATAGTTGGCCGAAACGTTGTGAATAAACAAAACCAATAAAAGATCAAAAACAACAACTAATAAAGATGAGAATAATAGTCTGAAATAAAAATAAATTGATAACTTTTCAAGTTCAGCTATACCCTCAATTTCAACCCCGGAGTGTTCTAGCATGCAATCATATAGATCAAAAGTCTAATCACAAGGTAATCGGCTGAAGACATTACTCTCTACTGTCAATGTGAATTTTGAACTCATGTAACTCACTGACATCTATGGCCTTCATTGGTAGTATAGAATGGCTCAAAACTGCAGCGATATACCGTCTTTTCAAATTGATACGAATCAGCTCAATTCACTCAAGAGGATAGTCATGAAAAGTACAACAAACAAATTTAGAGTTGACTTTTGTGGAAGAATTTATATTGAAAAAAAATCAAAAACACAAATTTCAATCAAAGTAGAATTTAATAAGATTTTTTTTTTTTCATTGTTATCAATTTTTGTTTATTTCCCTGTCCTTCCGTGGGGAAATAGATCCTCATGATTTTGTGTCACCTGATCTGTACAAATAATATTAGTTTTTATGACTTTAATGCAAGTCTTTGTTGATTTAACACTATATTATAATGTTAGTCATAAGTTTGATGGATTCTCTTTTAAAACAAGAATCAGTTCAATCTATATTATAATAAACAAAGATCTATATGAATTGCTCTGCAAACTGATAATAGATCAAAAATACGTGCAGTAAAAGCAGAGATATGATAGACTTAACAGACGAAATTTTCAGAGTTTCAAAAGTTTCAATATTATGAGTCAATCTGAATAGGGATTTAGTTAGCATTAGTGTAACAAATCTCAGGATTCCACTGTTGAGTCATCATAGCAGCGTAGTGTTTTTACATGGTGGCATTTGCCAATTCTGCAGACAACAAAAAAAATGAAGATCTCTTCTAGATTAGCCAGGGCATTTCTGATAGGAATCCGTCCACATCTCTTTAATTCCAAAAATTTTGTAAAATGTTCCAGTAGAAGATGTACTGTTTATGTATTTTTAACAAAAAAAATCATCCACAATTACGTTTGGTTAAAATATAAAATAATTTTTTTTTTTCAAAATGGCAGATGTTTAATTTAATTCAATTTAAATGAAGGGAGATAATTCAGTTTGTTGTACTGGATTGGTCGCACAGCTTTTCCACATTTAAAACATACAATAAAACTATAATTCGACAAATTCTATTTTTTACTTTTTATTTTATTTTTTTTACTAGATAATTTTTTGTAATCTATACTAATTTCGCCATGATGTTTAAGTACATAATGTTTTCACCTGAAATGTGATAGACCACTAATGTAAACACAGAAAATTCTAGTTGAATGACTTACCTTGAATGATTTTAAAAACTTTTTACAATGTACAGCTAAGTTTGCTGATCTTCAAATAGTTTTAAAATCCACTGAAATATATAAAAAAAAAAAAAAAAGAAAGAAAGAATTTAATTAAAAACTCAAACATTTTTTTCTAATTTCAATATAGAAACCAAGACATAAAAGGTTTTGATAAAACATTCACCGGTAACAATTCACTTGAGTTAAGAAAACATGCGGGCGAATGCATTTCTTGAGGATATGGTTGCAAACTTTTCCACTAAGTTTTCTTAAGAATAATAGAAACATCTACGATTTGTTCATTTATGTCCAACCTCTTGAATTATAAAGTCATCAGAATAGAAAGGATACCTTCTTGGCATTAATATAGAGTGGAACTAACACAAAGAAATAGAATCTCTCATATATAATCCAAGGTTATTATTTTTCAGAGGTTAAGTAACTAATAAAGTTTAACAAGGTTAATACAAGAGTGCTCAATGCCAAAGTAGGGCAAGATATGATAATAAACTTTGCTTTCATATAAGCTGTATTACCTATCGTATATTATAGAGTCATGATTTCAAAATTAGTAAAAAAAGTATTTGGGTACCATCAGCTAGAATCGAAACAAACTGTAGCATTCAAAGCTGGTGACGTTACCACTGTACCAAAGTAACACGCATATGAACTGATTAAAAAGTAAAAATAAACTGAGATAAATGTACAAAATTTATAACAATTTTTTCAATTTTTACCCATTTTTTGACCCCTTAAAAACTATTTTAACTGGCTAAAGACCCATAAAAAGAACAGTCCGTAAAAAATCCAATCATTTGAGGCCCCTAGTTTCGGAAGAGATAGAGTTTGAAAATATGGAGACAAACAGACATAGCCTTTTATATATATATATATATATATATACTAGCGGGGGCAGGGGTACCCGGCATTGCCCGGGTGTTTGTAGGTGTGTGTATGGGGGGGGGTATGTAATTAATAACCCTGCTTAAATATTATAAAAAAGACGATGTAAAAAAAAAAAACCCAAAACCAAAACGGAAAAAAATAAATAAAACTGTGTATGGGGGAGGGGAAATTAAAGAATAAGCGAAGTAATAAAAAAAAAAAAAAACGTTGCCCGGGTGTTTAAAGGTGTAAAAGAATAAAAAATTGTTTTGGTCGGGAGGAGGGATTGAACCCAGAAGCCTTGACGCAGAGGTGGACACCAAAGTCAACTACTTAACGGTCTCGACCACGAATGAGAGTAATTGATTAGCATGTTAAGTTAAGGTTTATAAAGCTAAAAGACGTTTGATTGACAGGAAGACGCTAAATGAGGTCATTGCGGGATCGTTATTTTTAGTTTTCACTTCCCCCAGATGATGGTGGGAAGGGGGGGGGGAGCAGCGCGAAAGCCAAGAATAACGTTTTAATTTAATTTCACTAAATTTTACTAAAATGCAGGACAAACAAGGGACAGAGCGAAATAGCGCGAATTTCATAAAAGTCGACGTAAATAAATCTAGAGACGACCTGCGTTCCCAAATCCTACATATTATGATATAGGGGTTATATAAACAGTTGTAAGCGATAGTAACGAACCCAGGACCGTGTGCGAGAAAAGCCTTTGCCAGACATACACAAAATGGTCACACACATTTTGCCTTTTATATATATATAGATGTGTGTGTGTGTGTGTGCTCGCGCGTTTACATGTGTCTGACTGACGAGGAAATGATATAATTTCTAAACATTGAATTTCCCATTTCTTCTGAAATTGCCAGTATCAATATCTATTCCAAATTTCAAATTACGTGCGTGTGTGTATGTTATGAAAATATATGCAATTAAGCTATAGAGAATCTTATGAGGTCATCTCGTAAGAACTCATCAGAATAAATGCATAGAATTCGTGTCATGTTTGAATATATCCACACGGTATTTAATTTACTTGGCTAATCAAGCAGATTCATTTTTTTATTCCTGTCTAGGAGTTGAAGTGTTCATTAACAATTGGCCAAGCTCCATTCAGACAAAGGTTTGACTAACATACTTCCTATTTTATTGGTCTGTTTTCTATAAGATGATGTACTTTTTTCTTTTGTTAGGTTAATAGTTGAGTATATCTTAATACATGCTTTTTATTAATAATTTTTTTTTTCTTATGTATTGTAATCTTAATTTTATTTTATGTATACAGTTGTTTGCTGTTTCACTTATACAATTTAATAACGTTTAGGAGTTCTTAAAGTTTAGAACTTCAAATTTCTCATTTAGACACAATTTAAATGGGTTGTCTAAATTTATATATGCACTAGTCTGTCATTATTTTTCACTTTGAGCTTTCTGTAATGAGTAACTAGAATTGTTTTTATTTTGCATTTTATGCTATTGAATGTGGACACATGAAATAATATATATATATATATATATATATATATATATATAGTAAGTTATAAAATATATATGGCAATTAAGCTATACAGAATATTCCGTGTTTCATCCACGCTAGGATTCATCTTACTACCTAGCTCTACCTACATATTGGGCACTGTTGAAGTAAATACTTCAAGTTTACACATAAATTTATATTTCTGTATATTAATTTTTGTGATTAAATTAAGTAATCATAAATAATATATATATATATATATATATATATTATATAAAACTTTGGACCATCCAAGCATTGTTGTTTGCTTGCTTGAATATGTGTGCAAATTCAACTGTCGTGTATGTGTATTACATTTAAATCTAGATAAGAAACCTGCACACTTACCATAAAGAATTGCTGAATTCAATGTCATAAGTAAAATAAGTGTTTAAATACAGCACTTATCTGATAGCTAAATGTTTTGGTTTCGATTCTAGCTGATGGCACCCAAGTCATTTCTTTTTAAAACCTTGAAATCACTACTATATATCGAGTACAATATAATACTCAATAGAAAATTTGTTCTATAATAAATACGAAATTTGCATAAATTAAAATATATTGTATTTAAGCATATTTTACAACCGGGCAACGCCAGGTAGTGTGCTAGTATATATATATATATATATATATATATATATATTAATGTTGGAACGATTAATCGGAATCTGTATTCCATCTGGAAAATTTGTGCCTATTTTCCGATGCCTAAGAACGATTCCCTTAATGATTGTTTTTAATTGATTTTGTTAAAAGCAAAGTATTCCACTGCTTGTAATAATGATAAACTAATAAATATTTATTAATTTTAAACAACCAGTAAAACTAAAAATCTTTAGATTATCCCCCACAAGTGTGTTTTTTACGTTTTAGAAAATATATGCACATTTAACGTGTGTTTTTACGGTAACCGGAAAAAATAACTTTGTAGCTAAATATTTAGAAATTTATAAAGAATCAGAATCGGTAATTGTATCGGAATAGGGAACACACACAAGTAGGTGAAGATAAATGAAATTAGCATATTACTTATATCAGTTTCAAGAATTCAAACATATATGATGTCTGATCGTTTCTAGAAGTCAAGCAAGATATAAATTATTTGCAAGTGCAACAATTCCATACGGTGTCAAATAATCGTTTAATTTTTTTTTTAAATCTAAAAATAAATTTAAAAAAAAATAACCAAAATAAAAACACTTGAAAAAGAATCTGCAGCGATATAAACTGTACAATCATCGAATACAGAAGAAAATGAATATAATATGAATAAAAGGAAATTAAATTTTTATTATTATGCAATTATAACATTTATCAATCAATGTATATAAAATAAAAATATTTTCTTTTTCCATATATTAACGGTTTGTTGGAGGTATCTACATCAAAGGAATACAAGTGCTTTGAATTCGTCAGCACATTCCATTAAAATACGTGTAACATTCCATTAAAATTCCATTAAAATACTTGTAACATTCCATTAAAATACTTGTAACATTCCATTAAAATACTTGTAACATTCCATTAAAATACTTGTAACATAGGTACAGAGATGCCACATTTCCGCGATGAGACAGAAGCTAGAATTTGGTTGTTAGTGAGTGACCTATTAGGTCGGCAACTCTTGAACCCTGTCTAGGTTGGTTGGTTGTTTTACGGCATATCAACCCTTTTCGGGTTATTTAATGCCGAATCCAAAGATTTTGAAGAAAAATGTTTTAATAGAATATATTTGCTGTTTTCAAGTCGGTTTCTATTTAACCCATAATTGGGACCTTAACAGGTACTACCACTCCGGGTCAGAGTGGACCTGGGAGCAAGGGCAATTAAAGGGTGGCTCCACACTCTCCAAAGCCCGTAAGCTGGGGCCTCACCACTGGATATAGTTTAAGGTCATATCCAGGACCCCCTGTCTAGGAGTAAGAAACTAGTGGCAGATGCTCCAACCCAGATTTGGCAACAATATTGCATGCCTGGGCAAATAGGATACTCTCATGTATGAGTAATATTCTAGCATGATAATGTTCACAAACATAAGTAAATGAAATACATTACATGAAGTATATTTTATTCACATATACTTATGAACATTTTTTTTTAATCAACAAGTTTGAAAAGATCAAGCAATCTGAAAGAAAAAAAAAATCATTGAAAAAAATAGAAAAGTAGCTTTATAAAAATCCTCTAAGCAACTATTACTCACATTTTTTTTTTTTTTTTTTTTTTTTTTTTTTACCAGAGAAAGATTTTTCCCCCTTAAAATCCACAATAGCGTTGAAATCATAGACAATCGATTAAACCAGAAGGTGAGAAAATTACAGACTATTACAAAGCTGAAGGATCTCGGGTGGGAGTGAGATCAACATAATGAATTCTGGAGACAAGTTATACCACTGTTTGGTCAAGAAAAGGAAGTGGGGGGGGGAGTCAGCATCTTTGGAGTGAAGCAACAAAACTTAAATGACAAAAAAAAAAAAAGAAAAAAAAGAAAAAAGAAATAGTTGCTAGAGTCAGTATGCGAAATAAGAGAAAGAAAACCGTCAAGCTTAATCATAAGATGTTTTGTTCAAGTGGAAAAAATATTTTGAGGAGATTGTGTGAAGGGGGGGGGGGATAATCATAATAATCATAATTCAGTAAAACCGAATAGATATCAAGTGGTTATTGCAGACAATTTGAGAAGAGCTAACAGCTGATCCACTCTTGAATGTCATCAATTTAGAAAGATAAAAGAAAAGTTTTATTAATATGTTGCTATTCAAACATCCAATGTCAGGGATTTAAATTACAGTTGGGAGAAGAAAAATAAAACAATTCCAATATGAATAAAATAAAAATAAGTTAAAAAATAAATTTAAATTAAAAATATCTTATTAGATATGTCCTTGAATTTCAAAGAGCCCCCCCCTCCTTATCTGTCAGTTGTGCTCAATTTTTTTGATAAAACAATATTTTAAAAACTACACTGCATAAAAACTGGCGAGTTCATTGTGACATTATGAATTAAGGTTACACTGACTTAAGTTTTTTGAAGTTTACTTTTATTCAAAAAAAAAAAAAACAAAAGTGAAAAAGCTATTTTCTTTGGTTTGTCAAACTTAAATTTTAAATTGCATCAAAAATAGCCAATCAGATTGAATGGACACAACTTAAGAAAAAAACATTATGACTTTATGAACTGCTTTTGTATACAATTTCATATTTAGTATGACATAAAAAAAATATTACAAAAAGAGAAAATCCTAATGATTTATTTGGATATCCAAATAAATCATTAAGATTTTCATCAGTTTAACGTTCATTTTTTAGAAACCGACTTTTAAACTAACATATAGCTGACAAAATCTTCATTATTTCTCTCAAGTTCTTATCGCTACAGTCGGTGTTTTTCTTGATCTATCAGCTGACCTTTCCCTACCTCAAGACTTATTTTAAAAGCCATTGCATTATAGTGTACGTGTAAACAATTCATAAATATGATGTACAAAAGGCCATTTCTAGTAAAGATTTTCATTAACAATTGTATTTTTCCTCGTTGTGTGCGTATATATATATATATATATATATATATATATATATATGTGTGTGTGTGTGTGTGCGTGCGTGTGTATGTACTCGCAGGGTGACTCGACGTTGCCCAGGATTGAATGATGATCAACGAATGTTTCACACTCCCATATTTTTATCGTCATCGAAATCGGTCAAATCGCCTATTTTTCAATCAAATCGGTGCATCAGGAGGAAGTTTCACATGCCTCCCCGCAGTGACTTAGTCCACAATACATAGTAGTCTACATTGCACTGTAGAGAACCTGTGGTTGATTTTATAAAATTATTTTATATATAATGGCTTGAATTAAAGTTCCACATGCAAAAGTCGAGTTTAATTGTACTCTAAGCAGAAACATTCATTTTGAACGCGCCCTTGTCATATCAAAGAGCCTACTGTTGATTTTATATGTCTAGCCTTACTGCTTGTGCAGTGATAACAGCTTGATTTAAGTTTAACTTGAAAAAGTCAAGTATCATGGTGCAATTGTTTTAGACAAAAACATTCATACTAAACACACCCTTGTCATATCAAAGAACCTGCTGATCTTATATGTCGAGCCTTTTCACTTGTGTGGTAATAAAACCTCAATGCACTTGTGATGTTAGGCTATGTAAAGTGTTAACTTTGGTCAAAATCGTCTGTTCCTTCTTTCATCAGATTATTTGGATTTTGATACTTATCGAAGACATTCAGATACAAAACCTATCTAAGAACACTGCCAAGCACATAAAGTACCTTCGTATAAATTTTTATAAAAATCGGTTCAGACATTTTTGGAGTCCATGGAGAACAAACTCATAAAATATAAAATAATATATAAGGTCATTCCAAAAGTAGAGCCTCCTATTATTTTTAACTCAAAAAATTGAAGATCTACAAAGACGGAAGTGGTACTGTAAAAACGAGCAAACTTTTCTACATAGTCACTATTCTCAATGCACTTTTGCCAAGAATTCAAGGATGTATCTCTGCTTCTGATGCACGACCATGACAGTGGTTGTTTTCTTAGTCTCACACCGTCAATATCTGCAACAGAGAAATGAAACTTTCAGATCATGAATGCATAAGTTCAGTCATAATGCAATTCGCAATCTCCTCTGATCCATTTGGGCAGAATAAAATATAGGGGGCATTACTTTTGGTACATTCCTTTATATATATATATATATATATATATATATTAAAAAAAGGGTAACTATAAACATGGCGCCAAAGTATATATATATATGTTTTTATTTGTTTTTGTTAGCGATACTTTCTTGAATGAATTCAAGTATTTATACGAAAGTGCATTTTTACCTAAATGCTTGTTGGGAATAATTTTCCCATCGACCAATCTAGTACCCCCTTTTAATGGGGAGCAGCATATATATTTTTAAAATACAATTATCCACCGACACGCGTTTCGTCGTCCACGACTCGTCAGAGTGGCTGAATCTAGTGAGTTAGGGTTAGTCAAGTCTCACTAGATTCAGCCACTCTGATGAGTCGTGGACGACGAAACGCGTGTCGGTGGATAATTGTATTTTAAAAATAATATATGTATATATATATATCTCGCACATACATACATATTAACAGGGAAACTCGACCTTGCCCAGGATTGAATAAAGATCAACGAATGTTCCACACTTTTTCAATCAAATCGATTGATTGCCTGCTCTAGTCGGTGACCCACTGCTGTGCACCAGGAGGAAGCATCACATGCCTCCCTGCAGTGACTTCGTCCAAAATAAACCGTAGTCTACATTGCACTGTAGAGAACTTACTGTTGATTTTATAAAATGATTTTTATATATAATGGTTTGAATTAAAGTTTAAAATGCAAAAGTCAGTATCATGGTTCATTTGTGCTCTAAACATTCATTTTAAACGCATCCTTCTTATCAAAGAATCTCCTGCTTGTGCAATAAAACTTTTCAAATTCACTTGTCATGTTAGGCTGTATAAGGGTCTAAAAGTTCACCAAAATAAGACTGTTCTTTCTTTAATTGGATTTTTTTGGATTATCGATACAAATCGGAGGCATTCTGATACTAAACCTATTTCAGAACACTCCCAGACACAAAGTACATTTGTGTGAAATTTAAAAAAAACAAAAAACATCCTAGTCGTTTCGGAGTCCATAGAGAATCAACTCATACACAAAGTGCCATTATATATATATATATATATACATTCACACACACACACACACACACACACACACACACACATTAGTATGAAGACCCGACGTTGTCCAGGATTAAATGATGATCAACGAATGTTTTACAATCCCATGTCTTATTGTCATTGAAATCGGTGAAATCCATTTTTCAATCAAATCAATTAATTGCCTGCTCTAGTTTAGGACTCATCACAATGCATTGGGAGGAAGCTTCACATGCTTCTGCACAGTGACTTAATAAGCAATTGTAGTTTACATTGCACTGTAGAGAATTTACTGTTGATTTTATAAAATTTTATTTATATAATGGCTTGAATTAGAGTTTAAAATGCAAAAGTCAAGTATCATGGTTCAATTCTGTTCTAAACAGAAACATTTATTTTGAATGCGCCCCTGTCATATTAAAGAACCCACTGTTGAATTTATATGCTAGGTCTTTCTGTTTGAGTAATAAAACTTCTAAAATGCATTTGTGATGTTAGGCTGTATAAGGTCTTAACTTTGGTCAAAATCACCCGTTCCTTCTTTAATTGGATTTTTTTGATTATCGATACTTATCAAAGACATTCCGATACAAAACCTGCAAAGCAGATAAAGTACTTTAGTGTGAAATTAAAAAAAATTTTTTTAAATCGTCCCAGCCATTTTCGAGTTCATAGGGAACGAACTCACAAGTTCCTTTCATACATAATTACATACATACATATATATATATGTGTGTGTGTGCGTGTGATTGTATTGTTGTTTCCTAAAGGTTAATCAAGTGAAACTCCAGTGTTTGTAAAGTAGTGCCCAATAGCACATAGAGCAGTATTATAGAGTAAATTTCTTTCTTTATACAAACATTGGCTACATATGTGCATACATGTTTCAAGTGCAATTTCATCCAATATCTAGCATTCTGAAGCCATCTGATCAACTGAATTTCCAGTTAATCTGGAAGACTGAGGAGACTTTGAATGAGATTGCAACTGAAACATGTATGTACATATGTAGCTAATAATGCTTGTATAAATAAAGAAATTCATGCTATATATACATGTGTGTGTGTGACTGTTCTCCATGCTTCCGTTCAGTCTTGAAAGACAACGGATACCCCTGTAGGGGCAGTAGCGTGTGTAATTGTGAGGCAAGGGTTGCGCAATCTCCAGCCACACTTCTCCTGAATCGGCACTGTTTGAGTCCAGTGGCAAGAAGACCAGGACGACTGGAAACAATGCCAAGATAAGCAGAGAGCACTACAGCACTTGAAAGTTCCAAATGGTCACCCATTTAGTACTGACCAGGTTCAACATTGCTTAACTTCCGTGATCCAGCGGGAATCAGTGTGTCAACATGATTATGATGTAACTGTTCTATTTTCTATAGTATTCAGCAAGTTGGGATTAAGTAGCTAACAGTTACACACACACACACAATAACAAAACTGCTCAAGGGTGCATCTCCTTCAACCCTAAACCCACTTTATACACACCTCACCTTCATATTATTCTGACCAAGTATCGGATAACTATACATTAGAGTTAAAATATTTGAAAGAATATCCTTGCAAACTCTTATGCTGAGAAAATGCACAGGCCTCACCCTCAAATATTAAAATTTCAGAAAAGAGAACAAAGCAAATGTTTAATTGAAGGAAATCTGATTTTTCATAAACAAGTAGATGAAAGATTAAATCAGCTTATCCATCGATCCCATTGCTGCAACCAATTATGCTAGGCATTTTTTTAATTAAATTCAATTTTATTAACATTTACATCTATTCAATGTTAGCCGCCTTCAACCTCAATCACCACCTTGATACGAGTCCAGAATTGGGAGCATGCCTTTTCTATAAGTGCTTACAAAAGCTCAGCAAATACTCAGCGGATGGCAGTGATCAGGCTGGCTTCGGTGTTGTTGGAGGTCATGTTAGTGATTTTCTTGACCTATAGCCAAACAAAGTAGTTTAGCGGGTTCAAGTCGGGATAGGAGGGGACCAGTGAGAGAAGGCTACAAATTCATAGCACTCCTGAAGCAAAGCCTGGGTCTCTTTGAACTTGTGGGCCGGCATCGAGTCCTGCTGCCACACTCAGGGTCTGCCAGTGGCCATATGATTGCACCAGGGTATAACCACTTTTCAGCACATCCAGGTATACTTTGGTATTGACTTTCAAGCCAATTTCGAAGATGGGAGGTGGCATGAAATGGCCCTCACTTAAAACTACAAAGACCATAACTGTGGCCAGAAACTGTTTTCATTACCCTGGACACCTCCCTGTTATTTGTGGCAATCCAGCGATGCATTTTGAGGGTGCTGGCAATGGTCCTGTTGTCATAACTTGGATCAGTAGAGAGCAGGAGTTGTATAGTGGCGCATCTCCAATCTCACTTGTTGATCATAGCGTCACTTTCAGACATGATAGAAGACTCCTATCGTTCTTATGATTTGTACACAACTGGCCAACTAGTAAATGGTCTGCAACAAAAACTAAAAATCGTTTTTCATCAAGTGGAAATGGAATCATGTCGTTTTTTCTAGGACAACAATTTTATCGTTCCATCTTGTATTTTTAATAATAAATCCTCAATCTTTTTGTTTACATTGAAAAAATAAATAAATAAACATAGTAGTATACACGACAAATTACTTACGTGTGTTCCGTTCAAGTCAGTGGAGTATGGTTCTGATTTGATCTAAGAAATACAAAGGGTTCTTGGCCTTCAGGCCAGGATCAAAGTGGAGTATCTATTCTGATACTGCACTTTATTTTTTTTCACTTCGCTTTTTTGGTCTCGGTTAGTGGAGGAGAAATCCTTCATGACTGATAATTTTATTATTTTTGTTACTAACCAGAATGCCCCCTTTTTAGGGAGTTAGTCTTCCCTCCCACATTAAAAACCGACCTTGTGTCTAACTCTGCCCTCGTTATGACGCAAGAAACAATTTTTTTTTTTAAATACATTCTCTCTAGCACACCTTTGGTCATATGTGTGAGTGTGAGGGGAAAATAGCTAGCCGTTTGGTGCGCCTACGCAAGGTAATGTCAGTAAATATGATCACGGAAGATATGGCACCCATCCTTTTTTAGGGAAGGAGGGGGAGTTTGCTGGATTTTCCACTATTATCTGATGTCATGTCTAAATTTGCTGCAGTGGGAGTCAGATAAATATGCATAAATAGGTTTTCATAAACAAACTGACAATGAATAAAGCAAACAATATTCCGGTATTGTAAAGTGAAAGAAGTTTAAAAACCAGATCAACTGACGAAACGTCACAGTAGAAATGTTTGAACCTGCGTCTACATGCGTTCATTGGACAAGTTGTAATCGTCTGCTTGCCATCTTTCTTTGAATTTGGTATTTCATTGCGACACTGGCCGTAGACTAAAACCTGTATCAGTCAAGTTTAGACTCAGCAACACTATTTTTATTTTTAAGTCACACTGACACTGTTACAAAGCCACTAACACATATGCAAATGACCAAGCAGTGGTACGAGTGTGACATCACAGTGGGATTAAAGAAAGAAAAAGGTTTCTTTGTTTCTTTTGTTGGATTTTATGGCATGTCAATCCTTTGGATCATTTTATGCCGATTATCTATGGGTTTAGAGGCCTTTATTCCCTGCTGTAGTTGACATATGAGTAATATGTTCTTTTTTTAAAGTTTTTGATAAAGGCTAATTTTTTTTTTAAGTTATGAAAGTATAGTGTGGAGTTTGTTTTTCGCAAATAGATTCTTAATGATTTTTCACTTTATATAAACTATTCCGCGTTGTTATAAAGTCAGTGCACTCAAGTAGAATTTGTTGAATTGTGAGTGGAGTTTGACATGGTATACAAATGGGTTAATTTTCTTTTTTCAAAAGATATGAGTGGTTTAAATGAATATGTTCCATTTTTATTCTTGCGAGTGCGACTTCTTTTCTATTTAGTCAAGACCATTCCTCAGACAGACATGATTATATATATATATATATATATATATATATATATAGAGAGAGAGAGAGCGCTCCATTCACTGCCCCCCCCCCACCAATCTTTCACGAAAAACACCCGACTAGCTGAAACCACTGTCAATAATTTTCCCCACTCTTTATCCGTGCCTAAATCAAAATGTAGATTCCATGAACAAAGCTTTCTTAGAAATGCACGCCTGTGGAACTCTCGGCCGCTTGCCTGTCCCCCCCCCCCGAATTCAACTTGGATGTCTTCAAGTCCAACACAAACAAATTTCTGATGAACCGCCCCCTTAAGTAATGACACCTTATCAAATCCCCAATACTAACTATTACTACGATATTATCCCATTGATTACTGTACACACAATAACCCTTATCCCCCGAGTGGCTCCTGGGCCTTGATAAGTGGTGGCCCCATGTAAAAAATTTAAAAAAAAAAAAAAATGTAGATATAAAAGAGAGACAGAGATATGCGCATACTTTTTTTTACTTATATATTCATTGGATTATTACTAAAATAGTTATCCACAGACACTTGTTTCTCCATATCTATGTCTCATCAGCATGGCTGATTATATTGAGACTCAAACCCAGAACCATGGACTATGATCGGGTGCGTATACCACTACACTATGGAACCTCAGTTGTAATTGCGTACTATTTTATTTGAACTGAAATAGCTAATGCGCCACAGGTCCTTGTGGAAAATAAAGGGTTTCATTTGAAATTCCTTCCAGATTCCCGAGTTTGACAGAAACATTCCCGAGTTCGACAAGATACACCTAAAGAAGGTTAGAGGTTACCTTGACCGAAACATTGTGAAAATGACACTCAAGATGAGACCAGTAGTCCAATGAATCCAAATAATAGGAATAACAAATCCTCATCTCAAAAAATCAGAAACATAATATTCTGTCTCAACTGTTTTAATAAATTGAATGAAGGTTTTTGAGTTGTTCAATGCTCTAAGTTATTTATATTTTCAAATATTTATTCATGAGTTTGGTTTGGTTGTTTTGTATACTAAAATTGTTTTTATTTTTGCAGAACATGATTGAGTTTTGTAAAGAAAAACTATCAATATTTGGCATATTTTAGGTCAGGAAACTAATATCTTCAGACAGTCGGATCCAGTAGCATAAGGAAAAGGAAGATATTTTCTTCCCTATCAATGCGATGGTTACAGACTTGGAGTATTTATCTACGTCCTTTGTAGCAAGTTAGAGACAAGGTCAGATGTGGGTTAAGTTTGAAAATCATTTCTGCACAACAACTGGATTTGAACCTGGCATACTCAGGTTTTCAGCGCATGTCATTAACCACTTACCACGGCGCTCTCTCCTCCTCCTAAGTAAATGAGACCATTTAAGTATTGGATTGCAAGCAGAAGTAGAAACATCTGGTAAATGAATATATTTATACAAGAAGAATAACGTTGCTTATCAAGCAAAGTATTGTTGAGGATTGGGTTTCATCATGAAACTGATTATTCATTATTAATAGTGTTGAAAAAAGAATAACAATTCAAATTATTTGGATTCATCAAACTACTGTTCTCATCTTGAGTGGCATTTTCATAATGTTTCGGTTGATGTAACCTCCGACCTTCTTCGTGTATATCTTATCAAACTCTGGAATGTTTCTGTCAAACTCGAGCATTTGAACAGAATTTCAAACAGGACCTTTATTTACTTCACGGGGGTAGCATGCTCTTGTTCCATCAGCCATGACTGGATAGAGGCCCTAAGTAATTTGTAATTGTATATTTCAGTCGCCTATATATAGAATTGAACCTTAAACCTTCAGGAGAATATCACTTTTACAATTGATTTTTCCAAGTATTTTAACTACTACGCCATGGGTCCTTGTAGAAAACAAAGAGTTCCGTTTTAAATTCTGTCTATATTCCTGAGCTTGACAGAAACATTCCCGAGTTCAGCAAGATACACCTGAAGAAGGTTGGATGTTACATCAACCGAAACGTTGTGAAAATGAGACTCAAGATGAGAACAGTAGTCCAAAGAATAAATAACGAATCCTCATCTCAAAAATTCAGAAACGTAATATTCTGTTTCAACTGTTTAATAAATTGGAGGGGGGGGGGATAAGACATATCAACCAGTTTTGAGTTTTTTAATGCTGAATCCATTAATTTGGGAAAAGGCATATGCTTTAAGTTATTTATATTTTCAAATATTTATTAATGGAGTTTGGTTTGTATATTTTGTATAGTAAAAATGTTTTTGACTTTGCAAAACATGATTGAGTTTTTTAAAGAAAAAAATATCAATATTTGGCATGTTTTAGATCAAGAAACCAATATCTTACAACAGTCTGATCCTGTAGCACGATAAGGAAAAGGGAGATATTTTCTTCCCTATCACTGTGATGGTTACAGACTTGAAGTATTTATCTACATCCTTTTTTAGCAAGTTAGAGACAAGGTCAGATGTGGGTTAAGTTCAAAAATCACTTCTGCAGAACAACTGGATTTGAACCTGGCATACTCAGGTTTTCAGCACATGTCATTAACCACTTACCAACGCGCCCCCTTCTCCACCTAAGTAAATGAGACCATTTAAGTATTGGATTGCAAGCAGAAGTGGAAACATCTGTTAAATGAATATATTTTTACAAGAAGAATAACGTTGTTTATCAACCATTGTTATCAAAGTATTGTTCAGGATTGGCTTTCATCATGAAACTGATTATTATTGATAGTGTTGAAAAAGAATAACAATCTAGTATATAAGTATGTGTGTTTGTATGTCTGCTAAAAACTTGTCATCCGCATCAAACCGGCATTAACCTAGTAATGTTAGAAAGAGCGATCTCTTGGACACATAATATCAAAAACTTTGAAAACATCGTCAATTATTTCATGTAAAAATGTCGTTTTATTTGAAGGGGGAGGAGTCAAATAAAAATCTTGGTTTCAACACTTGTTTATCGTGCATACGGAAACGGTCGATTCGTGGTTTCATTTTAAAAAGCTAAATTTGCAATGTGATAACATCGGTAGTCATCTTGGTTCAATTTATATTGTGTTCACTTACGAGCTTAACTTTTGCAAGTTTGCATACAGCATGTGGTATTTATTTTTCTTTGAATAACGTTTTCTCTCTCCTATATTTTAAACTTGTCAACTTTCTTACATGCACCCACCACACAGCATTTTTTTTTCTTTTTTTTTTAATAACAAGATTGCACTCAAATCCGGTTTTTTTTTGGGGGGGGACTATTATAATATATACAAAATCTCCATAAATTAAAATATCATATTTAACCATATTTTACGACCGAATAAGGTTGTCTCCCCTGCCCGCTAGTTGAAATATAAACAAATCTAATATTGAAGCAACAGGATATAATTCAAATAGGCTTTATTAAACAGTCTAATATCTCTGGAGAAGGCTGCAAATCATTTCTTCGTTTGCATATTTTAAAACTAAACATTAATCAGAAGTGACTTTTCCAGAGGATTCATCGTCAAGCCCAAATATCAGCTGACATGATACTGTAAACAAACACAGATGGAATTTGATGAACAACATTATAATTATTTTTTTATTTTTTATTTTTTTTTTTCCAAATTAGTTCACCGGGCAAATTATTCCTTGTAATATATAATAATCAATAGAGGATTGATTCTCTAATAATACATATGCAATCTGTATAAATTAAAATACCACGTTTAAGCGTATTGTACGACCGTGCAACGCCTATATATAAATATGTATATACACTTGTGTGTGCATAATAATTGAAGTCAATGCTTATATAACTAAATAGCTTCTTTCACCTTCTGATAAGAAAATTCCCTTGTGATAACTTCTTAAAATTGAGCCCTGTTTGGGAACTAAAAACAAAAGGAATCAACTAGTGTTATGCACATTCACAACTTCCGGTCGTTTGAATACTCTCCGACTGCTTTTTGTTGTGTTCCCCATTTAGCATTTATAGGTGTTTAATTTCCATTAATTCCCATGGTAATTGTTGCTAGCCTAGAGGTAAGGTCTTAGCAAATGGAGCCAAAGGTGACTTTGTACTCGGGTTTGAATTCTTCGACCAGCAGTAACCATCACTGTCTGGTGTGATGATTGATAGACCATGAAACAATAGTGTTTGGAGATATAAAAATAATTACTAATACATATGTTTTTTTCTTTTGAGACGGCAAAGTTGAAATTAAAATTACAATTTCAGTCATATGATCCTTTGGTTCATGCATATAGTGAAATCTTGGGCTCTAATTTACAAAAACCCTAAACTTAAATTAGCCTGTATTTCGGCAATAATACATCAAAAGTCTTCCACATGATCCATTGTGTCTGGTTTATCAGCATCGACATGGAACTTGACATATCGCCAAAGAAAATAATCTAGTGAGGTTAAATAGCACAAACGTGGTGGCCAGTTGATACGTTCGTAGTTTGAAATTATTCGTTCCTCAAATCTAAATAAAATAAATTGGTAAACCTGGTTAGGGGTCATTCCTTCATGATGAATTGCTAAACCAAACTGAACTCAAAATAACTGACAGTTGCCAAATCTACTATGAAAGAAAATAGAGCTATCAATTTAAAGTTTGCCGCCTTCTGAGGCAGCAACTTTAAATCGACAACTATTTTCTTAAACAAAAAAACAATTTAATTGGCAACTATTTTTCTTTAAAAAAAACAAAAAATAAATAAATAAATAAAACAGGTTTTATATATATATATATATATATATATACACAAACACACATATACACACACACACACACACATATATACACACACACACACATATATATATATATACACACACACACACATATAGATATAGATATATATTAGTAAGTTTTGAAAAGACATGGCAATTAAAGCACACATATTTTCAAAACATATACATATTAAGTTTGGAAAATATATATGGCTTAATTGCCGCATATATTTTCAAAACTATTTACCTAGCTTTACTTACGTATTGAGCACTGTTAAAGTAAATACTGAACAAAAGATACATTGAATTTTATGCAGATACATGAAATAATTATACATGTATACTAGCAGGGAGACCCGAGGTTATCCAGGATTGAATGAGGATCAATAAATGTTCCACCCTCCCATATTTGTAATGTCATTAAAATCTGTGAAATCGCCCATTTTTTTTTTTTTTTTTTTTTTTGTTTTAATCAAATCAATTGGTTGCCTACTCTAGTTGGGGGCCCCACCCCACAGTGTACCAGAAAGAAGCCTCACATGCCTTCCCGCAGTGACTTAGTCCACAATACATTGCAATCTACATTACACTGTAGAGAACCTAATGTTGATTTTATAAAATTATCTGTAAATAATGGCTTCACTTAAAGTTTAAAATGCAAACGTCAAGTATCATGGTTCCATTGTGCTCTAAAAAGAAACAAATTTGAAATGCGCCCATCTTATAACAGAATTTACAGTTGATTTTATATACCGGGCGTTACTACTTGTGCGTTAATAAAACTTCTCAAATGCACTTGTAATGTTAGGTTGCATAAAAGTGTTAAGTTTGATCAAAATCGGACTACTTTCTTTAATCAGATTTTTTCGATTTTTCAATACTTTTCAGATGTATTCCAATACAAAACCTATGCAAAAAGACTCCCAAACACATTAAGTACCTTTGTGTGAAATTTCACAAAAATCGGCCCAGCCGTTTCAGAATCCATAGGGAACGAACTCACACACAGACAAAGTTCCTTTTATATACAAGTAGAGATATATATGAGAAAGAGAAAAAGACCTGACAGGAAGGGAATAGTGATGCGAATTGGAATCATGGTGAAGAAATTAGGAGAAACCAAATCCAAAATTCCTACTTAGCAATAATGTCACTTCCTGTTGCGTAGAATAATTTTACACACAGCAAGAATTCTGCACAATAATTATTTGGATGTTTGTAATCAAAAGCCACACCCAGAATGATTTAAAAGACACACCTGTGTAATTCCGCAGAGAATAATAATGCTATGCAAAAATAAGAAAATCTTCATCCCAAGTCGGAACCTAAGCAAAACATTGTTCATCAACGTACCTCATATATTAGCTGGGCGCCTGGTATTGCCTGGTCGTACAATACGCTTAAACAGGACATTTTAATTTATGCAGCTTGCGTATGTATTATTATGGAATCAATCCTCTATTGATTATTAAATATTACGAGGAATAATTTGCCCGGTGGACTACTTTGTAAAAAAAAAAAAATTAAAAACTTCAAAATGATAATGTCGTTCATCAAATTCTGTCTGTGTTTATTTACAATATCACATCAGCTGATATTTGGACTTTACGATCTTAAAAATAGTCCTTTTCTTATAGATAAACAAGAAGAATTTTTGCAGGTGAATATTTTATGTTATGCCAGCAAAGGTTACACCAGTGTAACGTAAAATATTCCCCTGTAAAAATTCTTTATCTATAAGAGAAGACATTCTTAATACCAGATTTTTTTCGATTTTCGATACTTATCAAATGAATTTCTGTACAAAACATATCTAAGAACACTGCCAGACATATAAATTAGCTTTGTGTGAAATTTGCAAAAGATGAGGAAGGAACTCACACACACAAAGTGACTTTTATATAATATAGATATATCCTGACAGAGAATATAAGTACACATACCTGTGCAAAGGGGCAATATCTTAGTATATATATTCTAAAAAATATGGTGAGTAACACGAGTACATTGTCTTTTTTTTTTGTAAAATTTACTATTTAAGGTGCAACTCTAAAAATTAGTATATAAGAAATGAAACAAATTAGATACAAAAATTTAGAGAAAAGAATTGCTCTACATAAAATTTTTATCTCTATTATATAAAAGTTACTTTGTGTGTGCGAGTTCCTTCTTTATAGGTTATGAAACGGCCGAGACTATCTTTTGCAAATTTCACACAAAGCTAATTTATGTCTGCCAGTAATCTTAAATGTTTTATATAGAAATTTATCTGATAATATCAAAAAATAAAAAACCAGATCTTAAAAATAGCTTTTCACTCTTATAGATAAAATAGAATAATTTTTACAGGAAGTTATTTTTTGTTACACTGGCCAAAGGGAGATAATAAAATTTCAGCAAATTCCTTCTTAAAAAAAAAAAACAAACAAAAAAAAACAGAAGGCTTCATTTCTAGGGCAATTGCTCGACATATCAAAGGCCTTCGATAAGGTTTACCAAAAGGCCTACTTCACAAGATTTCCAGCTACGGTATTACTGGAAATGTTTTCTCAATAATTAAATCATTTCTCTCTGATAGGTTCATAAGAGTAGTGGTTGATGGGCAGAAATCAGAGGCCCACAGTATTAATGCTGGAGTCTCCCAGGGGTCCATACTGGGCCCAACTCTCTTCCTGATCTACAATGATCTTCCAAAACACATACTTAAATCATTTGTTGACATCTATGCTGATGACACGACCATCTACGGCAACACATCAAAGGCCGTAAATGACAAAGCTCTTTCTGATTCCCTCTCCTTAGATCTTGATCGCGTGGTTCAGTGGGGGAAGAGATGGTTGGTTACTTTTAATGCATCTAAAACCAAGCTTCTAACTTTATATCATCAACGCTCTGTTCCTCATCTAGCATCAATTGAAATGGATGGCTCTCGTCTTAGGGAGGCTTCATGTTTTGACAAGCTCCTGGGTTTAACCTTTACTCCTGATCTGAAATGCAACACGTATATCAAGTCTGTTTCCTGGGCCGCTAGGAAAATGGTGGGATCCTTCTACCGCTCCAGAAGATATCTCACTACTGATGCAATTCTCTATCTATATAAAAGTCAAGTACATCCAAAGATGGAGTACTATTGCCACATCTGGGTTGGAGCTTCAAAAAACAGCCTATCCTGCCTTGACAAAAAATTTAAAAATTGCTGCAAATCATTTCTTCGTTTGTATATTTTAAAACTAAACATTAATCAGAAGTGACTTTTCCAGGGCATTCATCGTCAAGCCCAAATATCAGCTGACATGATATTGTAAACAAATGCAGACGGAATTTGAGGAACAACATTATCATTATTTTTTTATTTATTTATTTTTTTTTTCGAATTAGTCACTGGGAAAATTATTTCTCTTAATATATAATATTCAACAGAGGATTGATTCTCTAATAATACATACGCAATCTGCATAAATTAAAATATCATGCGTAAGCATATTGTATGACCAGGCAACGCCGGGCTGCCAACTAGTACTAATACATTTTAAAAAGTTACAGTGCAATATGTTCGTGCTTGGTAAAATTCTAAACTATTTAACTTATGAATTATGGAATGTGTATTCTAGAAAACAGATGCACATTATTACATATACATATATATATATATATATATATATATATATATATATCTCCAAGCTATGAGAGGAGTCAAATGAATCTTGTGGCTTACAAAATATTGTTGGGAGGAAATATTTCTATATAAGTCAATCTCAGCCAAATAAAATTGTTCAATATACAAGATAGAGCAAAAGTAAAGATTATAGGATTTATATTTAAATTTTGTACAGTAAAAATATAGAAATACTATAATTTTTAAACATTTAAATATGGTTTGATTTTGTTGATACTCCCGAAATTACTTAAATATATACTAGCATGGATGCTCGGCGTTGTCCGGGTGTTTGGAGGTGTGTGTTGAGCAAAAAAAAAAAAAAAAAAAGAAAAGGTGGTAGTAGGAAGCCAGGCTCAAACACGTACCCGAAGGAGGAAAAGAATGTGAAAAAAACGTGACGTCTTTGCTGTTACGAACACTGCCAAACTGGAATTGACGTAGGTTTAAATTAAAGCTAGACAATCGAAAAAAGGGGATGACTTTCGAAAATATCAGCGAAAAAAGCCACCCCTCTCTGTAGAAAAGTGCCCAGTTGAGGGTGAAGAAAATGTTTTTAGCCAATTTTTCAGTATTTGTTGTCTGAAGGGTCGAGCTTCAAAACGATACTGATCTTGTGAAAATCCGTCGCCTCTGTCGAAAGTTTTAGGCAGACATGCAAACATACATACATACATACATACATTTATATATTGGTAACTAAACTTTTTCGACTCAAACCGATTAAAAAGCTTGCCCTATCACTGAATACCATTTATGTAAAATTTCAAATGTTTAGACCAGAAATTGTCTGAGTAATTTGGTAGAGACCGCAGAGGTCAATTCTTTTTTTAACTTTGACCCCTATTATGACCCCTTAACATTTATTGTTTTAGGCTCAAATCAAGTTATTAAGTTAGATCCATGTCCAAGGAACCTATATAAAAAATTTCAAGTATTTAGACCGAAAATTGGCGGAGGAGTTTGGTAGAGTTCTCAAAGGTCAAATCGTGGAACTTTGACCCCCTTAACAGCCAAATTTCTGGCCGAAAATGTATTATAAAGATTTTCCCAAATCTCAGTACCCTGTATATTAACTTTCGAGTCTGTAGACTGAAAATTGACAGAGTTACTGTGTAGGGAAATGTAGACAGACACACAGACAGACACTTTCATAGATATATAGATTTATATTTAAGTAAGAATTCATCTAGTCTGGTGGAGTATCCAGCTTCATGTTATTACTTGAAGCAAGTGCATCATTCTTTGTAAAAACCAGTGTTGGTTAGCTATACAGAGATCTTATTTGGGCTGTGAATACTATGTGATTTTTAATATTTGGCCAAGGTTTATTTGTAGAGAAAAGTATTCTCATGTCATCACTTTACAGAGAGACCTTAAACACCAATGTCCAGTAGGCATTTTCAAATTTTCACCAGCCGTGGGCAAATAGTTCCACTGACAAAAAGCACTGCAATACCTTTCTTCTCCTGTAGCTATGCTGCCTCCAACCGTATTGGCTTGCCTTTCTGTCAAACTGTGTCTACAGCATCACGTGGGGGACCCTGGTAACTGGACAAACCTAGGTCTCCTTATCACCTGTTCAGGCCTGCATCTGGTGAGGCAACTCTAGCTTTGACTTTATATGCAGTGAACCAGACTAGATGCAGAACGCCATTGTCTCATGAGACAGGTTATCATCATCAGTAGGTATTCAACCATTTTTCTGTCAAATCAGGACATACTTTTACAATAACTTTGTGTTTAGAATCCTTATTTCAAATTTGATAATACATCGCATGATTTTGATACTACAAAATGTCTAAAATTTAAGGCTTAAGCTTTAGGGGTCTTAAGCAATATTCCCTGATTTTCGATTTCTTTTTACTTGGTGTCTAATGATTATGGATCAAATTTAATGGAAATCTGAAGATTTGAACGAGTGTTTTTTACCCATATTAAATCGTACAAAATTCAGAAATATTTGAATTTTCATGAAGAACTTCCACACCCTTTTTCACAAAACTAAAATAAATATAGCTAACATTACAACCCCTTACACAAAGCAGCTGTGTTCCAAAATGCATAAGTGGTGAACCAAATACCGTCTGGCTCTCACCAGATCACCAATGTTAAGCAATGATGAACCTGGCCAGTACTAGATGAGTCACCATTTGGGAAGGCTAAGCGCTGTATGTACTGTGCAGAGTCATAGAAATTTCCAGGTTGGTATATGGGGGTGCGTTTAACACACTGGGGAAGATGCACTCCCGAATCAATATGGAAAGCAACGGGGAAACTACTGGCTTTACTTGTCCTACCAAAATTACCATGGCTCTACAATTGGAGAACCATGGTCGCCAATGCTGTTAAAAACAGCCGGGCCGCTGATGATGTTTTTATTCTGTTTTTCTCTGGCATTTTATACATCGTTTCATTAAAATGGACAAAATTTTCTACTAAAACAGAAATCATTCTTGTAAGCGAGACAAAAAAAGACAAAGATTTTTGGTGCAGATGTAATATAGTTTCAGCTCTTCAATTTATTGCCACCCTTCGTCGCCATGATAGTGACGACGAGGGGAGAGATAATGCCAGTTCATCAACGTCAGAGGCTAAACTCAAACTGTTTTATTTTGCATGCCTCCAGCTGCGGGTGGAAACCAGCAGGCTTTCAGTGTGCATGTCAGTGGTGTGCTAATCACCAGTGTATTAATACACTCACCAAATTACAAATCGACAGAATGCAAAAACAAAAAAGTAGATATTTTATATAACTGTTACACTGTAATTGAACTGAGACTGAAAAATAAAAGACCAATATATCATTAATAAAGGTTTTAATTACAAATGAATACTACAAAAACAACTATGTCTTCAGCAGAGTGACTAACAGGTTCATTTGGTGGGGGGGAGGGGGAGACATAATGTATATATTAATACACTTATTCACTTCGACCATTATCATCCTGAACATTCCTTAAAACAAAAATGGAATATTCCAAACCGCACCAACCGTTATTATGTTGAATTCTCTTAGAATAAAAATGGAGTATTCTAAAATGCCCAATAAACAACTGTTTCAAATAGATAAGTTAGTAATCACCAACCAGTGTCTGATGGGTGCAGATCACAATACTAAGTTAATTATCGCCAAATTATCGGATTATTAAGAAACGATAGTGACATAATTTTTACTGATTTACAAATTACTTCAATTAAATTAAAATCTCTAGAGAAAAGTGATGCCTCACTATAGTTCTATTTCTTGCAATCATATATCTCAAGCAGTTCTCCATATCTGTTAACCAAAATATTTTAAATTTTTAATTCACGGTCTGATTGGAACTAATATTGCAATAATTATTTTATTAAAGAACATTGCATCGTTTGCTTATGTGATGAGGTTTTTGAACTACCGTGGAATTTCCACGGGTTCTACTAGTTTATAATATTACGGTTAATTGGTTAAGGAATAAACCCTACACATAAGCATATAAACATGTGCATATACAAAAGGTGTTCCAAAAGTAATGCCTACTAATTCTTATTCTGTCTGCAAAGATTAGAGATTGTAAACTGCATTGTTATGATGACTAAACTTATGCATTCATGACCTGAAAGTTACATCTCTCTGTTAATGGTGTGAGAATAAACAAACACTTCCTGTCATGAACATGATTGGGTTTTGCAAAGGGAAAAGATGAAAAAAATAATAAAAAAGTACTGGCACTTGGAAATTCGTATTTGAATTTTATTATAGAGCTTAGAAAGGAAATTAAAATAACAAAGCATGTTTGCGTTTTTTTCGGGAAAGATGATTTACAAAAAAAAAACCCTGATGAATTTAGACTCTTCTTTATTCTTTAAGATAAGCAAAACAAAAAAAAATTATTTCTGTTGGGCGCGAACTCACATAACTTCAGTTAGTAAGTGAACGCCTTTTCGATGGGTCCACGAGGATACAGATATCATAATGTCGGAAATTTAGCTACTTAAAACAGAAGAATATATTGCCGGTTCACGCATGCGCAGTTTGCAAACTGCGTCGAAAGCAAGGTTTTTATCTTACCTCCCTCTCAAACAAAATGACAATTCTACACAAAATAATCAACACTTTTCCAATTTTTCAATATTTTTTGTCCAGGAGGTCGTTCTTTCTAATGATGCCGTGTTTGTGCCAGTATGATGCAGATGATGAAAGTATTTAGCGGACACACACACACTTTGAGATTTATTTAATAGTAGATGAAATGTCTGTATTGATAGCTAATTTGGCAGCTGTAGATAAATTTATAGGTCAAGCAAACATTAGCAAAGATTTTCAGCCCAAGTCTTGACAACATGGGCATTTCAAGTTAATGAATGTGAAAATAGTCGAGTCAATTGACATTTCTCCAAACAGGTAAAGTAAATAGGTTTATAGACATTTACTTATCAACTGAAGATAACGTCAGTTTCGCTTTCTTTAAATATACTTGAACCATAATTATATGTTTGAGCTACGTCACAACAGAAGATTTCATGCTTTTTGTTCCAAATCAAAGAAAAGTAACTCTGTAAGAATGGAGAGTTACCTTTCAAAAGAAAAAAAAAAAAAATGGTGGCCATTCGAAAATAATCTCTAGCTTCTGGACATAGCATTTTATGAAAGAAATGAAATTAAATTTTTGTTCTTAACACGCTGCAATGAAAAAAAATTGATTTTAAAGAAAGGAAGCTATTGATGACAAAGAAACTATAAAGCTATTGACTTTATCTATAAAAGTTAGAATGTGTGTGTGTGTGTGTGTGTGTGTGTGTGTGTGTGTGTGTGTGTGTGTGTGTGTGTGAGGACACTTCTCAATCTACCTACATACTCAACAAATTTTTTATCTAGAGACTTGAAATTTGGTATATAGGATATTCAGACAAGTGGAATTTTTTTTTTTTTAATCGGTTTTCATCCGGAAAAAAATGATACTAAGGGGATCAAAATTGAAAAATTGGTATGTGGAGGGTGATTGTATTTTTATCTATTTTCAACTTTTTCATGACTGCGCATGCATGAAGCGTGGCAGCTTCCTTAAGTATAAGTTTGTTTGAAAAAACTTTTTAAAGACCATGTTAAGCTGGTCTATTAGTTCTTATACTTTATTAAATGGTTTTGGGTTATAGTTTGGATCTCAGCTCGAAAATCTTTTTTAATTTATAAAAAGTGAACTTGATTGAGATTGTCGGACTGACTTCCTCATCTTGGTTGTTATTGTCACAACGTTTCGGCCGTTTTGCCCTCCGGCCTTCGTCAGGTGAACGGTTTGTTAGGAGTCTCGAACCCAACCCTTTATTATTATTACGGGGGTACCGTGTTCGGACTCCAGCTAGGCTTTGGGACATAGTTGCTGATTCTCTGTTTTTCAATGTTACTTTTTCACTGCCTTCGTTCAGGATTGAACTCAGCACCTTTGGGTAACTGTAAACTTTGATACAACGTCTAGGACCACTCGGCCATATGTCACTATGACGAAGGCCGGAGGGCAAAACGGCCGAAACGTTGTGACAATAACAACCAAGATGAGGAAGTCAGTCCGACAATCTCAATCAATGAAAACAACTCATCTCAAAAATACAGACAATTACTAAAAAGTGAACTGTTTAGAAAAAAAACAATGCTTGCATGCATATTTCCGTTTCTTTCCATTTTTTTTCTTTATTTTTATTTATTTTTTTCTTTAAAAGGAATTTAACGTTACGTTTAATATGTACGGTATTTCTGTTTATAATAAATGAGTTCTGCATAAATTAAAATATAATATTTATGCGTATTTTATGACCGAGCAATGCTGGGTGGCCTGCTATTTTTTATATATTAGAAATTATTTGGGTACCTAATTTTTTTCTCAGCTAAAAATGATGAATTTAATCAAACTCAAAAATGAAACATGAGAAACAAAGAGAAGCAAATTGTAATTTTAATATTTTGGGATATCTATTTTTATTTTTTAATTTTCTAATAATGCAAAAAAAAAAAAATTAGAGATGAAACTTGCAGTCTGTAAAAAATGTACATATATTTTTTAAAATAAAAAATATACATATATTTTTTAAAATAAAAAATGTACATATATTTTTTAAAATAAAAAATGTACATATATTTTTAAAAATAAAAAATGTACATATATTTTTAAAAATAAAATACGTACATATATTTTTAAAAATAAAATACGTACATATATTTTTAAAAATAAAATACGTACATATATTTTTAAAAATAAAATACGTACATATATTTTTAAAAATAAAATATGTACATATATTTTTAAAAATAAAATATGTACATATATTTTTAAACATAAAATATGTACATTTATTTTTAAACATAAAATATGTACATTTATTTTTAAACATAAAATATGTACATATATTTTTAAACATAAAATATGTACATATATTTTTAAACATAAAATATGTACATATATTTTTTAAAATAAAATATGTACATATATTTTTAAAAATAAAATATGTACATATATTTTTTTAAATAAAATATGTACATATATTTTTTAAAATAAAATATGTACATATATTTTTTTAAATAAAATATGTACATATATTTTTTTAAATAAAATATGTACATATATTTTTTTAAATAAAATATGTACATATATTTTTTAAAATAAAATATGTACATATATTTTTTAAAATAAAATATGTACATATATTTTTTAAAATAAAATATGTACATATATTTTTTAAAATAAAATATGTACATATATTTTTTAAAATAAAATATGTACATATATTTTTTTTAAAGTAAAATTTTTTTTTTTTTAAAGTAAAATATGTGTTAAAAATATACAAGTTGAAGTTTACGCGGATTTGTGCAAATAAAAAGAAATAAAATTTGCATTCTTACGCCTAAGACCCAATGATGTTGGTTCGTTCGTCCAGATTGAATGATGGAAGTGAAAATAAAGTGTCTAGAATCACAATTTGATGGCTGGTGGTGGGGGGAGAGAGAGAGAGAGAGAGCGACAGACAGAGTTGAGAAGAAAGAGAAGAATAGGGGGAGGAGCAAAAGCGTATAGTTGAGACTATGAATAAGTTTCTTCTTCAGAAAAATCCAGAAAAGAACACGAGAGGAAATTATTTAATCAGCAGGGAAAAGATAAAACCAAATAATTACAAGCTCAATGAAGCAGAACTATCTTGAGAAAAAAAAAGAAAAAAAGAGCTCTATTCAATCTTTTTTTTTTTTAATCACTTCCCAAAGAAGGCACAGAACCACTTAGTCATGAGGGGCTACAATTTGGGACCGAATTTGCACAGATATTATTTATAGAGTTGAGCAATGAGATGTCTGTTCACATTACATTTGAATTTCTGCACGTCAAGAGAAGTAGGGCTCAAGAGGGAATTCTAAAGTGTAGCAGTCTGAGAGAAAAAGTTATTCAAGTAGAAGGCTTTATGGCATTTAGGGATCTCTACAGTGTAGGGGTGGGATTTTGCTGCTTGTCAAGTTTATCAAGGGTATTGTCGTCAAGGAGGTACTAGTGTTCGGAGTTCGTGAGAGCAGTTGCAATCTGCATGGTGAACGACAAAAATACTATCTCAAGCTTAAGCACAATAAACCCACCGCCATGCAAACAAAGCCTTTCATTGATATGCGAGGACATTTAAAAGTATTTCTCAACAGCAAACAAGAAATAAACAAGTAAAAAAAAGGAAGTTTCTGTAATGAATATGAGTACATCCGGGGGGAGGGGGGTCCTCACAAGAATATGATTGGCTGGTTAAACCATAAATATGGCCTGACAGAGCAGCTTGGGAGAAACACTGAAAGATATGCTAAAAGCCTAACACTAACTATGACCACGAACACCCATTTAGAATGACGACTTATACAGTTCTATTACTTGAATACTGTAACCAAAACCACTCAGCTACTTTAAACAAATATATTCCTTTCACAGGTAGCAGTTGCTTCACCAAATTGAGGGGAGAAACATAACGCCCTAGTAAGTACAGACCCATCTGCTGTCTCACGACATACAAGCTCTTCACTGGACTGGTTGAAGGCAGCATCTATCAACACCACTTGTCTGATAGATACCTGGCAAAAGAACAAGCGGGGTACAGGAGGAAGTGTTTAGGCATCAAGGACCAGTTGGTAAGGCCATCGTTGAGCACTATAGGAACCTAATATCATGGATCAATTACCAAAAGGCATTATGATAATGTACCCCACGTGTGGTTACTGTGGTGCCTTGATTGATCCATCCAGTAATCAAAGAGATCATGGCTGTACATCTAAAAATGTTGCAAACAATCATGGCATTACTTTTCTGAATTTTTTAGATGACGATTGGTTATTAGTATTATTTGGATTCATCGGACTACTGTTCTCATCTTGAGTGTGATTTTCACAATGCAAGACCCGAAGTGCAGTGGTTTAAGTACTTGGAAAATCAATTGTAAAAAGTGAAAGTTCAATCCTCAGTGTGGGCGACCAAAAAATACAATGGTGAATTACTTAGGACCTCTATCCAGTCATGGCTGATGGAACAAGAGCATGCTACCCCCATGAAGTAAATACAGGGTTCCGCTCAAAATTATGTCCAAATTTCTGAGTTTGACAGAAACATTCCCCGAGTTCGACAAGACACTGGGTGAAGCTAGGAGGTTATATCAACCAAAATGTTGTGAAAATCAGACTCAAGATGAGAACAGTAGTCAGATGAATCCAAATAATTTGAATCATGATATTAAGCATATTAAGCCACACTAATGGAACTATTAAAATCCCTAACATCAAGACCAGAAGAGGAATCTTCCAAGGAGAGAGCCTATCTTCTTTACTCTTCTGTTTGGCGATAGATCCATTAAGCAAGTTATTCAACAAAAACTGGAGTGCCTAAAATCCGAGTCATAGCCGCCAACAAAACCCAAACAAGAGTCAATCAGCTGCTCTTCATGGATGACCTCAAGTTGTATTCCAATCTAGAAGCTTACTTAAATCGACTTTTGCAGCTCGTACACAACTTCTCCAGAGATATAGGAATGAAGTTTGGTTTGGAAAAAATGTGCTAAGTTCTCCATCAGAACTGGGAAGAAAGTCCAAATAGAAATATACAGCTTAATGGAGTATTTTAATGGTAGATGCTCCGACGAACTACCAGCCCTTGATGTAAATAACCCTGACAAACCTGACAAGCAGCAAAGTCCAAACCCTACACAGTCAAGATCCCTAGATGTAAAAAAGCCTTCTACTCTAATAGTTTCTTCCCCAGAACTGCTAGACTTTGGAACTCTCTTCCGGTTTCCTGCTTCCCCAACTGTAGTGGCATGCAGAAGTGTAATATGGACAGACATCTTGCTGCTTAACTCCCTACATAGTATTCCTGCAACCTATATCCCTGAAAGTAGCCCTTTACATCAAAGTGGCACTGTGCATTGTTTGGGATAAAAATGCAATAATTAAAAAAAAAAAAAAAAAGATATCAAGGACCTAAAAGAACAGTATAAATACAAATACCTTGGCATAGAAGAGAACAATCCAATTCGACATGCCAAGATGAGAGAAAAAATTGGCAGTGAATATATATATGTAAGGAAAATCTGAAAAACAGAGCTTATTAAAAAGAAAAAAAAAAGAAAAAGAAAAAGCTAACTACCATTAACCAACTAGCCATGCCAGTGATTACATACAGCTTTGGCTTTGTTAACTGGCTACAAAAATTCATAAACAGAATGCAGACACTAAAATGCAGAAAATGTTAACACTACCGAAACCAGTGTCTGCCAAGGCTGTATATAACCAAAGGAGCAGGAGTTATCGGTCTATCAGAAATTCACCATCAACATCGTGCCACCGAGCAAAATCTAACAAGCTCCCAAAATCCAAACCCCAAAATGGTACATCAACATTATGAAACAAGAGCCAGCATAAAAACTTCTATCACAAAACTGGCCAAACATTTTGGACAAGACCCTCTTGCAAACGAGATAGAATCAGAAAAAAGTCTGGTACAGAAATAGCCCAAAAGAAATCGACAAAAATACACCAAAGACTTCCATTACAAAAAAAAACAGGAAAAATGAGCCAACTAACAGCGTGCCAAATATTTTTCTGGGTGAATTCACCCATATTTATATAGAGAAAGAAGGGTCTATTAAAAAGATAACCGCTTCACTATGATCAGAAGAGGATTATAATTGTTGCCCAACCAAGTCTTGGTGACCAATGTTTTAAGATGAGTGGTCTCAGCAATAACAAGTGCAGGTTCTGCCATACAGAAGTAGACAGTGTGAGATCAAGCTGTGAGGTTTTATTGGAGACCGGCTACTACACAATACGACACAATGGAGGGTGTAAATATCCTTACAGGACAACCTGTAAAACATTGCATGTTTTATTAAATGTATGAAACGTTTATTAGTTTAATCCAAATATTTCTGTGTTACATTTGCTTATTTTCATGTTATTCTTTACTAAACCCTTCCATGTCTTGTCAGTATTATATTTGAAATGTCAGTATTATATTTGAACTGTCAGTATTATATTTGAAATGTCAGCATCCATGAACAAACATTTAATGTTATTGAATGTTCCTTTTAGACATCTCCGACTAATATTTTTCCTCCTGTGAAAATAACTCCTGTATGCAACTATTTACTTTCATTTTTAAGTTAATATGTGAAATTTGGACAAAATTACCTGGACTAATTTTTTTTTTTTTCATAAAAATGTCAATGTTATTAAATTTGTTGCTTAAAAATCATGCTAAAACAGAATCTATTTAAAGGAGAGTAAAAACTGGATCTTGGGTTTACTTCCAGCATCCATGGAACTCTCGCTTCCCTTATTTTGTCCTTTAGTTCTCACATTCCATGAGTGATGTTTCTGACAAAAAGGGGAAGAATTTCAATTTAATTCTGACAAAGAGGGAAGAATTGCTGTTTTCTAGGTCAGAATCTATTCCATCTAACACTTATCATTGGCAAGTACTATTATATTTTTTAGTTTCTTACATAAAGTAATTTTTTTTTTCAAAATTTTTACATAAAACAGAAACTAATTATTCCATGTGAAAGAGATTGCAATTTTTCAAATTTATCAGATCTTTATCTCCACTCTTACATAAAAGTCATTTTGTGTGTGAGAGAGAATTCCTCATAGGTTCCAAAACGATTGAGCATATCTTCTGCAAATTTCATTCAAACGTAATTTATGCTTGGCAGTGTTTTTAGATATGTTTTGTGGAGAAATTAATCCCATAAGTATCGAAAATAGAAAAAAATCTCATCTTAAAAATAGCTTTTCTCTCATAGATAAAAAAAGAATTTTTACAGGGGAATATTTTACGTTACACCAGCCAAGAGAAATAATAAAATCTCAGCAATTCATTTCTTCTTAAAAATAAAAACATACATTGTCAGTGGTAAAGCATTTACCTACAGATCAAATGAGCCCCTGTTCAAGCCCGGATATACCTCACCATTTTATTTGTATTTTTTTTCTTATTAATGAGTTTAATTTACAATAAAAGGAGAGGTATCATTTAAAATTGCAACAAATCATTTCTTCGTTTGCATATTTTAACTATAAACATTAATTAGAAGTGACTTTTCCAGCGCATTCATCATCAAGCTCAAATATCAGGTGACATGAGATTGTAAACAAACACAGACGAAATTTGATTAATGACAACATCATTATTACTTATAAATAACAAGACAAGTTATTCTTCATATATATAATAATCAATAGAAGATTAATTCTGCATAAATTAAAATATCATGTTTAAGCATATTTTACGACTGGGCAATGCCAGGTTTCTAGCTAGTACTCTAAACATTTCTTAAATGATTTAATTATTGCATTGATAAAGTATACAGTCAAAAAGCATTTCAATATTTTAGGATGCACTAGCAGGGAAACTCAACGTTGTTCGGAATTGAATGAGGGTCAACAAATGTTCCACTTTTTCATACTTTTATTGTCATTTGAAATTGGTGAAATCGCCCATTTTTCAATTCGATTGATTGCCTGCTCTGGTTAGGAACCCCCCGGCAGTGTACAGAGAGGAAGCTTCAAATGCCCCCCCCCCACAGTGACAGTCCACAAGACATTGTAGTCTACATTGCACTGTAGAGAATCTACTGCTGATTTTTTAAAAATTATTTGTGAATAATGGCTGGATTAAAATTTCAAATGCAGAAGTTCATGTTCCAATTGTGCTCTAAACAGAAACATTCATTTCGAACGCGTCCCTGAAAAGAATCTACAGTTGATTTTATAAGCTAGGCCTTTCTGCTTGTGCAGTGATAAAACTTTTAAGAATATCAAAACCATGTAATTAGAGGGAGCATAAAGTAATTATGTACGTATATGGCTATCAACATCGTACAGAAATTTGATAGACAAACCTTTGATTTGATTTGTAAGATTAAAGACAATTCGATTCTAACTTTGAAAATAGTACAAGATCGAATTTGTTTTATGCGTACGACTGCATGTGGCAACAAACTCATGTTAATACATCACTTTTTTTCTCAACTTGATGGTGAGACGACGACAACTATGGATGGCAGTAATTGCTGAGAATGCAGTTAGGAGATTCGGAGTTCCTATCCCATCGCAATTACCGCCTGACGAATGCCAGAGGAATAGTTGGCCGAAACGTTGTGAAACAACAACTAAGAAAGATGAGGATAATAGTCTGCAATAAATAAATTAATGAATAATACTCATCTCAATAATGGATTCCAATTAAATAATATATACACTACTCCAATGTCCGCTCAGTTCTAGAGTAGTAGTACCTTTTTCAGTTCAGAGTTAAACAGAAGCTATCATTTACAATCTATTCATTTACAAAATATCAGCCTTCAAAACAAATCAATCGACAAACCAATATTTATAGTTTAAGCATTAACCCTTTATGACCCAAATTATGATGTAGATGATTAAAAAGAAATTTATTGTTAATTTTAGTTGAAAGGGTAATACTATGATTTTAAAACGGTTTTAGTGTTAATTTTATGACCTAAATTGTGATGTAGATGATTAAAAAGACATTTTTTTAATTTTAGTTAGTTTAAAGGGTAATGATACTATGATTGTCTTCAAACTAGAAAAATTATAAAGTTCAATAGTTAAACTACCACTGAGGACTTTTACATTTAATTAACTTACCGTAATTATTATCCATAGTGCTTGAAAATAGTGTGTTTATGACAACAAATGAAATCCTCCATCCTCTAAAACGGATGCCTCATACTGAATGTAAGCAATGGACAGTTGCAATCTACCCAGATAATGAACTAATACGTGCAAGGCATGTTTGAATCAATTCCCACTTTATTTATGCCGTTAAATTCATTTATTTACGACTGAACGAATTAGTTCAACCAGGTCAGAATTGATCCAATAACAGTTGGCATGCCATAAAACCCAACCATATTATTTTTGAGATTTGAAAGGTCACAAAGTCATAGATCTGAAGGAGTTATCGTTGATGACCAACCAAAGCATAAACAATGTACACATGAAAACTTGAACATTAAATAAAGCCTGACTTCCTTGGCCTATGTAATAAAATGGATCTTTTGTGAAGGAGACAATGCTTTCTGTTATGTAATGATTTGCGGTTGAAAACCTGTGTGTGAAAATTGTATTTATTGGAAATATCTGTTTTCTATCTAGTTGGATATTCGAGTCAAATAAGGCAACTCAATACATAAAGAAAGTGTGTCACTAACACAAACACTTGAAAAATTTCAAGCATTTTGATTGAATAAGGCCAATGGTTTGGCTTTCACAAGTTTCAATGCAGAAACAAATGTTGATTCTTATCTATCTCTTCTATTACATGAAAGTCACTTTGGGTGTGTGTGCGAGTTCCTCATAGGTTCCAAAACGGTTGATTCTATCTTTTGCAAATTTCACACAAAGCTAATTTATATCTGTCTGGCAGTGTTCTTAGATATGTTTTGTACAGAAATTCATTTGATAAGTATCGAAAATCAAAAAAATCCAATCTTAAAAATTATTGGATTTTTTTTCAATTTTCGATACTTATTGGATAAATAAATAACTGTCTTATTTTTTTATTGTCAAGAAAAAAAAATAACAATAACGTCATTCATCAAATTCTGTGCGTGCTTGTTTACAATATCACGTCAGCTGATATTTGGTCTTGATAATCTTAAAAATATAGTCTTTCTTCTCTTATAGATAAAAAAAGTTTTACAGGGGAATATTTTACATTACACCGGATTTTTCATTTATTAATTTGTTTTGTAAATTAGTCCATCGAGCAAATTATTCTTCGTAATATACAATAATCAATAGAGAATTGATTCTATAATAATACATACGCAATCTGCATAAATTGAAATATCATGTTTAAACGTATTGTACGACCAGGCAATGCCGAGCATCCAGCTAGTAATGTGTATACCCCCTAAAAAAAAATAAATAAAAAGTTAATATTTTCGCATTGTTTAGTAATATACAATAATCATTAGAGGATTGATTCTATAATAATATATATGCAATCTGCATAAATTAAAATATCATGTTTAAGCATATTGTACGACTGGGCAACGCCAGGCAGCCAGCTAGTCGGAAATAAAAGTAGGATAAATATTGCATCAAACTTCTTTAAATTGAAGAGCAGATTTGCATAATTGATATTTAATTTGTTTCTTAAATTTTTCTCCGTTGGAGTCATGGCTTCTGGAGAGTTTGCTGAATGCTAATTTCATAAGGAAAATAATGTTTAAAGTTATCTTATTCATTTATTAATTTTTGCGCTAATCAAATAAACAAATCTTTGTATCATTTGGATTCTTCAAACTACTGCTCTCAGTCTCTCTCTCTCATATATATATATATATATATATATATATATATAATATGAACATTGTCTATTTTCCTTAAAATGCAGGCCTTATATCTGGTAAAAAAAAAAAAAAGAAAAAAGTATAACATGCTCTGGTATAACATTTATCAATTTTCAGTTTAAATATGGAACCCTGACTTTAGAGCCAATCAAGAGTCAGAAATAATTCTTTTACCAGAGAAAATAAAATTGAAATAATAAATCAGATTTAAATACACACCGATTCTGTTGCTAATGCATACAACAGACTTATCCTGGAGATTTTCAAAACCTGCTTCAAATGATTAAATGAGGTTTTATAACCTGGCTTAAAAGTTCGTGGCAAACATATACTTCAGTTTCTAAATGAGTTTAACAGGCTTTAATAACCAACATTCTTGACTAGAATTTTGAATAAATAATCGTGGAAGACCAATTTAAAAAGTAAAAATAATTCAAATGAAACCAGTTTTAAGACAGAATGAAACATGTGAAAGTTGGATACATAATTAAATCGAAATAAACGTCTGCTAATGGCGTTAAAACTAAAATAAAACCTGCACAGAATTTAAGTGTTCAGAAATATTAACAGAAATTACTTGACCTACATAAACAAGAATCGTGATTTTTTTTTTAAATGTTCAATCAATCTTGAACTTTTAGCAATGAAATTATTCAAACTCAAGTGTGATAGACTAAATATTGAGACAGACAACACTTGAGAGACGCATCTAAAATGAAATTCTCCAGCCATTAAAATGTTTTCAAAATTTTTATATGATTTTTACTTTTTTCATATATCCTCCATTGTATAATAAAGATCAGTGTGTATTTTTGTGTATATATATTGTGTTAGTGACACACTTTCTTTGAGTTGTTTTATTCGACTCTAATATCCAACTATATAGAAAACAGATATTTCCAATAAATACAACTTGGTCAAGTGGTATTCGTCAATTCACTGGTCAGATACCTTGTTATACACATACACATCCCTATTCCAGTTACTTTGTTCCAAGAACTGCAGACTTGTGGAAATTTTCCTGCTGTTTTCCTCTATTCTATAGCATTAATTTTTTCAATAGATTTGGCATTATTAATGTGGAGCAGAATGTTGGGTCTTTAAGAAATTCAACAAGAGGAAAATTGCTGCTTTTGAATTGTAGTACTATCGTAGACTTGTTCGTGTAAGCTGCGTGGATAAACACGTATATAAATGGGCTCTGGAGAAGATTAGCTACAATGTAGCTAATCTTCTCCAGAGCCCATTTATATACGTTTGAGAAAATACATGCACATTTAACATGTTTTTATTGTTTTTTTGTTTTTTGTTTTTTCAGTAATTGGGGGTAAAAATAACTCTTTATTTAAATATTTACTGATTTATAAAGAATCCAAAATCTTATCGGAATTGGGAATTTTGTGTGGAATCTGTAATTGGAATCGATGAGAAAATATTAGAATCGTCCCATCGCTAATATATATATATATATATATATATATATATATATATATATATATATATATAATTATACTTCGGAATAGTTTTTTATTTGACAATCAGTGGTTATGTAAACGTGAGATTGTAGGTTTACAAAATATTACTGGCAGCAATATTCTATAAGTTATCCCATCTAAACAAGAATTGCTCGATATGCAAGATAGAGAAAATAATTTAATATATATATATATATATATATATATATATATAGTAAGTTATAAAATATATGTAGCTAAGCTACATATATTTTATAACTTACTATATATTAAATTATTTTCTCTATCTTGCATATCGAGCAATTCTTGTTTAGATGGGATAACTTATAGAATATTGCTGCCAGTAATATTTTGTAAACCTACAATCTCACGTTTACATAACCACTGATTGTCAAATAAAAAACTATTCCGAAGTATAATTATATATATATATATATATATATATATATATTAGCGATGGGACGATTCTAATATTTTCTCATCGATTCCAATTACAGATTCCACACAAAATTCCCAATTCCGATAAGATTTTGGATTCTTTATAAATCAGTAAATATTTAAATAAAGAGTTATTTTTACCCCCAATTACTGAAAAAAAACAAAAAAAAAAACAATAAAAACATGTTAAATGTGCATGTATTTTCTCAAACGCAAAAGCAAATTTGTGGAGGATGATCTATAGTTTTTTTTTTGTTTTACTGGTTGTTTAAACTCAATATATAGTTTTTTAATATTACTACCAACAGTGGAAGATTTTGTTTTAAACAAAATCAGATGAAAAAAAATACAATTAAAAAAATCGTTTTTGGCATCAGAAAATAGGCACAATTTTTTCCAATTCCGATACTCCAAAAAGTTCCTATTTTGCCAATTTTGATTAATTGTCCCAAAACCATTATTTATAATATATATATATATATAAGGCAAATGCGCACAAGAGTTTTTGTAAGTCCAATAAAGACTTTTTCGCTTAAGTGTTTATATACCCCCTAGATAATAATATCTATGATTTGCGCGTCGCGTCTAGATTTATTTACAGCGACTTTTACAAAATTATTGCTATTTTAGCTTCTCACGTGTTGATTTGGCTTTTTCGTATAAAAGCGAAACTGATATGAAACTAAGGTGCAATTCTCGGCCTATGGGCCGGGAGCGTCCAGAAAGCAATAGACGTTTGGTCAATGTTGGTTTTCACCGTCATATCAGATAATTGCTTTCATTTGGACACTCCCCTATTAAAGGGGAGCGAGCTGGTTTTCCCAGCACGTTGGGCTAACAAAACCAGACAAAGTTGGGTAAAAAACAAACCCAAACAAACTACCCGGCAGTTAAAATTAAGTGCGCAATTTACTTTCCTTTGACCTAATTAATTTCGCCACGCACCTGCCATCCACAAACGTTAAATTGAAATTGCTTTCACTTACTTTCCTTTCATGGGCGAGCAGGTAACTTATCAAGGTTTTCACCTCAATGTTCGGGTTCGATCCTACCTACGTACCAAAACTTTTTTATATTTTTTTCCGATTTTTCAAACAAGTTTTTTTTTTTTTTACTTTTTCTTTTTACATCATATTCGTTGTCGTTTTTTTTCCCCAATTTTTCAAAAGAAATTTAACAGGTTTTGAATCGACACCGCCCCCCCCTCATAAACACCCGGGCAACGCCGGGTACCCCCGTTAGTATTATTTATGAGAAAATATTCTTATTCAAAATATGCTTACTCAATTAGATTTCATCCTTTATTTATACCAATCCTTTAATTTATTAAACTCATAATTACAGAGCATATACAAATAAATGACAAAAAGTTTACATTTCAAATTTCATCTTTTGTCCATCTTACCGTTTATTTCTTTCAGCATGTTAAAATGTTCAATTCTCTCTCTCATATATATATATATATATATATATATACATACATACTTACATACATACACACACACACACACACTCCTATAAACTCGTTTTTCAAGTGTGTGTATTGATATTCATATTAAAATCCCTTTCTCTGTTTATTTAATAAAATACAATTTTGTTATGTATGGGGCGTGGAATTGCATTCACTAGCAGAAGATCTAGCTAATTTGCATATTCTATTACGTGTAATTATATTAATGCAGATGTTCTACATGATTTATACTTGCATAATATTTGCGTAAAAAGTTTATAGCAAACACAAAATTCTTTCCATATATATTTAGGTATAAACATATTTTTGTTTAAAAAATTTTGCCTACCAAACTCCTCCTAGAGTTTTTGGTCTACAGACATGAAACTTCACATATAAGATATTTGAATCCATGCGAAACTTTATATTTAGGTTTTAGCCCGGAAAAATCAGTGCAAAAGCGAAAAAAAAAATTAAATTTGCCAGGTGACGGTAAAACACTGCCATTAGGAACGCATAACGTAGTAGCTATTGGTGCATGTTTTAATTTTTAGCCTTGCAGTAAATATGTCTTCATGGCCCAGTCATTGGCAGCAGAGGCAAAAATAAGTCATAAGCTGAACGTTTTGGTTTCGATTCTTGGTGGTGGCATACGAGTTTTTAAAACTTTTTAAATCATTACTAAATCCAAATAATCCAAAATAATCTATAATATAAATCTCACCTGTTTGTTTAAATGTATGCATATATGTGTGTAGGTTTTTGTCTGCCTATAACTTTCGACAGGCGACGGATTTTCACGAGATCGGTATCGTTGTAAAGCCGACTATTCGGACGACAAATACGGAAAAATTGGCTAAAAACATTAATCACTTTACCCTCAACTAAGCCTTTTTTCGCCACTGTTTTCAAAAGCCATTCTCTCTTTTCGATTGACTAGCTTTAATTTAAACCTAAATCACTTCCGATTTGGGATGGGCAAAACAGCAAAGAAGTCACTTTTTTTTCATGTTCTTCTCCTTCGCAATATGGTTCGAGCCTGCCTGCCTACAATCACTTCTTTTTTTTTTTGCTTAACACACATACAAACACCCGGGCAACGCTGGGCACCTATGCTAGTATATATATAAAAGTGAAATTGTCTCTGTGTGTGTGTGTGTCTGCCTGTGTGTGTACATTTCCCTACCAAATTACTCTGTCAATTTTCAGTCTCTCTCTTTCGGGCAATTCATCAATTTCGACGATGACACAGGGGTCAGTTAGTGTCCATGTCGAAGGTGCGATGTGAGTCCGATCGGAGCTCCTCTTGAGTGCAGATATCATGCCACGGCTTTCAGTCCATCAAACCTGCCGGTACGCCCTCACTCCATTGCCACGGGACTTTCCCCTCTCCCAGCCTAGGCAAAGTAGGAATAAGCAGCTTGCCCAGTACTGCTAGCATCCTCTCCGCTGAAAGCAAAAGTATAGAAGCAAGGACGGGCCAGGACAGTCTGCACACATGCAATCAGCCACATCTGATGGCTGAGGCAGACCCGAATAGAGTTGTACATCACCCTTGTTGACTGCGTTGGCACTGCGGTGCTGGTTCATCCGCTGCAATTCCTTCCTCAGCCATCAAGAGCATTGTTGACCAGGCTTGGATTTTTGTGACCCTAACTAGGGGGGCTAGTGGGTACTACACCTTGCCCAAGGGTGACCCAGCACTGCAACAATTAGTGACATTCTCCCCAAAACCCTGGAGCTCCCCCACCAGGGCCTCGTTGTTGGATGTAGTTTTACATCATACCCAGGACATTTTCAGTCTACAGACTCGAGATTTGACATAAGGAGTATTGAAATGTTGGTTTTCGGCCAGAAATTTGACTGTCAAGGTGTCAAAGTTCAATGATTTGACTTTTGAAAACTAAATTTTAGGTGTAGGTTCCTTGGACATGGATCCAAATTTGAACTTGATTTGAACCCAAAGCAATAAATGTTAAATGGTCAAAATTGGGGTCAAACTTAAAAAATTTTATCTCTCAGCCAATTTTTGGTCTAAGCATTTGAAATTTTACACAAAGCATATTCAGAAAAATGACCGAAAAGTTGGCTACCAAGGGGTCAAAGTTCAAAAGATTTTACCTTTGCGGTCTCTAACAAACTATTCATCAAACTTTGGGTCTAAAGATTTGAAATTTTACATATATTGTATTCAGACATGCAGCAAGCTTTTTAATCAGATTTGGGGCGAAAATTTGGCTGCCAAGAGGTCAAAGTTGAAAGAGTTGACCTTTGCAGACTCTACCAAACTCCTCAGCCAATTTTGGGTATAAACACTTGAAATTTTAGATGCAGATCACCTGGACATGTGTCAAACTTAATATATATATATATGTACATACATACATACATACATACATATGCACATAAAGTTATGAACAGTACATAGGGCCCGAGCAAAGCTGGACTGAACTGCTAGTATATATATGTACATATTATATGAATTCAAAAAATTTTTTCAAGTTTACAAATTGAATAATTCTGTAAACTTAAAGTATAAATATGAATATGACAATCCTAAGCAGATGAAAAGTTCAACATTCGAGATAGAGCATCGATATAAGAAATTCAGTATAAACTCTAAATTAGAAATTACAATTTATTATTCAATAATGAATACAAGTTGAAACTTAAAATTTTACCTACTAGCATGGGTGCCCGGCGTTGCCCGGGTGTTTGGAGATTTGTGTTGAGCAAAAAAAAAAAATAAATAAAAATAAAGTGGTAGTAGGAAGGCAGGCTCGAACCCGTAATGCAAAGGAGGAAAAGAACGGGGGAAAAAAATGTGACGTCTTTGTTGTTACGACCACCACCAAACCAGAAGTGACGTACGTTTAAATTAAGGCTAGACAATCGAAAAGAGGGGATGAATTTCGAAAATATCGGCGAAAAAAGTGACTCCTCCCTGTAGAAAAGTGCCCAGTTGAGGGTGAAGAAATTAATATTTTTAGCCAATTTTTCGGTATTTGTCGTCTGAAGGGTCGAGCTTCAAAACGATACTGATCTTGTGAAAATCTGTCGCCTCTGTCGAAAGTTTTAGGCAGACATGCAAACATACATAGATTTATATATTGATAGCTCAAATTTTCGACCCAAACTGATTAAAAAGCTTGCCCTATCTCTGAATACCCTTTATGTAAAATTTCAAGTGTTTAGACCAGAAATTGTCTGAGTAATTTGGTAGAGACTGCAGAGGTCAATATTTTTAACTTTGACCCCTTAAAATTTATTGTTTTGGGCTCAAATTGAGTCATTAAGTTAGATCCATGTTCAAGGAACCTATATCTAAAATTTCAATTGTTTATACCCAAAATTGGCGGAGGAGTTTGATAGAGTTCTCAAAGGTCAAATCGTTGAACTTTGACTCCTTTAACAGCCAAATTTCTGGCCGAAAATGGATTACAAAGATTTTCCCAAATCTCAGTACCCTGTATATCCAATTTCGAATCTGTAGACTGAAAATTGACAGAGTTTCACTTTTCTAGATATACTAGCCAGCCCGGTGTTGCCCGGGTGTTTGGAGGTGTATGTTCAGCAAAAAAAAGTGTAAGTAGGAAGGCAGGCTCAAACCTGTATCGCAAAGGAGGAAAAGAACGGGGGGGAAAAAAACCTAACGTCTATGCCGTTATGACCATCGCCAAACCGGAAGTGACTTATGTTTAAATTAAGGCTAGACAATCTAGACAAGAGGATGACTTACGAAAATATCGGCGAAAAAAGGCGACCCCCCCCCTGTAGAAAAGTGCCCAGTTGAGGGTGAAGATATTAATGATTTTAGCCTATTTTTCGATATTTGTCGTCTGCAAGGTTGAACTTTAAAATGATACTGATCTTGTAAAAATCCGTTGCCTTTGTTGAAAATTTTAGGCAGATATGCAAACATACATACATACATTTATATATTGGTAACTAAACATTTTCGACCCAAACTGATTAAAACGCTTGCCCTATCTCTGAATACCATTTATGTAAAATTTCAAGTGTTTAGACCAGAAATTGTCTGAGTAATTTGGTAGAGACCTAAGAGATTTTTTTTTTTTTTTTTTTTTTAACTTTGACCCCTATTATGACCCCTTAACATTCGTTTTGGGCTCAAATCAAGTTAGATCCATGTCCAAGGAAACTATATCTAAAATTTCAAGTGTTTATACCCAAAATTGGCGGAGGAGTTTGGTAGAGTTCTCAAAGGTCAAATCGTTAAACTTTAACCCCTTAACAGACAAATTTCTGGCCGAAAACCGATCACATAGATTTTCCCAAATCTCAGTGCCCTGTATATCAAATTTTGAGTCTGTAGACTGAAAATTGAGAGAGTTATTGCGTAGGGAAATGTACATACACACACAGACAGCCACACAGATACGTTCACTTTTATAGATATAGATAGATTACATGGAGTTTCAAAGAAGAGCTCTTATCCTCAGAGGCAAGTAGTTAGCAAAATGATATTTTATTTCATTTGCATCTCTACATCTAACTAATCAACATTTTCTTTGGATTGTCCAATCTTAATACCTAGGCGATGTGTTCCGAATATCGTTTTGACAAAAACTTGCAACTGTAAATAATAGTCAAATGTACCAAATGGTCATTTAAATAATTATAAAGCTAACAGGAACCTGTGTATCAAAGCAACAAACTTTGAATTGTCAGAAAGAAAAGTTAAAAGTATGATGTTGGAAAGGTCATTTTTGGCAAATAGATATACAGGATTAATTCATGTCAGATCAATCCAATGAATTATAACGGTCGAATAAAATGTCCTTAGGATATGGTTATAGTGACAATACCATCACAGAAGTGGCGTTTCAAGTGGTCACAAATTATACATAACAACCGAATAGGATATCAATCTGTTGCTGGTCAGGTCAAGAATAATCAACCTGTCGAATCCTAGGTGTGCTTCTCCTTCCTAACAACCAACCATAACCGTCACAGAGAATAAAGACATTGTTATAGTTTTATACATCAGCGTGATGTAGTCCTAAACACAGTAATATCCTATATACTAAATTTCAAGTCTGTAGATCAAAAATTCATTGAGTATATAGGTTGAGAAGTGTTCTCACACATACACATTCTCACTTTTATAGATATATAGATTATAGCATAACTAAGCTGGGTAAACGACAACTACAATCTTAAAAATTACATCCTTTACATATTTATCATTAAAAGGAGTATAATCGTTTTAAGTGTGGAAATCCCATCAAGTCAAAACATCACACAGAAACTAAGCAGTGACAATTGTGTTAATATCATAGATAATCTTTATAATCCTCTTTAGCCGATAATGCCCGGGAGTTAAGGTTTGTTATCGATAGATTTTTTTTTTTTTTTTTTTTTCTTGCTTTTCAAAAATTCAGAGTTGCATTATCTTCATTTTCTAATGAGTGGGTCGAAGATTTAAAGAATGTTCTTTATTACGTAGAGACAAAGAGATATATTTAATTTTTTTAGTCTCTGACAAACGGAGAGAAGACCTATATATTCACTCTTGTCTGTTCGTCTGTCCACACTTTTCTCAATAACTTCGCCTTGCAATTTTTTGAAATTTTGCACAAACATTAAACATGATACAAGTAAAAAAGTAACAGAATGGATTTTTCGGGAAGACTCCTGTTGCCTCCCTAGGACTTTCTTTCGGGTTAAAACTGCAAAAATTGACATTTTTGTGCTTATTTTAAAAAAATTGGATTTTTATAAATCTTTCTGAAAAGTTATAACTAACTGATTTCTATATAATTGTGTTTGCCTATACTTCGCAATAACTCTAGGGTGTGCCCCTGGGGCTCTTAGAGCTAATAAAACAATGCCATTTTGGGAACTATTTTACCATATTTTTCCAAAATTTTCTGTGTATGTCTATTTAGCAGTTTTGCATGGTGCTGAACTCAAATTTAAATATTTTATAGCCTTGATGACTTTTGGGGCTAAATGGGGAGATGACAAATGATGAACTTAATCATTTTTTTTTTTTTTGCATGGTGCAAAACTCAAATTTACATATGTTCAGGCCTAAAACTGAAAATTTAGTATATAGGATAGTTGAACAAATGGAAAACTTTAATTGCTTTTCATCCGGAAAAAGGGCTACTAGGTGGTCAAAATTAAAAAATTGGTATATGGGGGGGGTTATCAAATTTTTATCGATTTGCTGTTTCATGAGTGCACCGTTTGTTCATTTTCACCACGATTTTACGTCCCCTGGGGACTTTTTGGGCTAAATGGGAATGGAGGGGATGCTGAACTTAGTCTTTTTTTTTATGCCTCATTCACTGTGCACTCACGGGGGACCATGCATGCTTCACTTGTTAAATTTAATGAACAAACATTCATTTATCAAAAATTCTTCATTGGAGTAAACATTGGCCGAAACAAGAAATAAAACAATTTTGCGATGAAGTTTTTGTTCCCTGTATCAAAAAATTAAAAATTGTGTTGTTAAAAAATTTATATTCGGATTAGAAATTTGTATTTGAATTATATAAAAAAAAAAAAATTATATATATATATATATATATATATATATATATAGTAATGTGATTGATAATTTAAAATTTAAAAATCAAATTATAATTAAATTAAAAATCTGTTTCATAAGAAGGAACAACAACAAAATCAATTATTTGTACGATCGTTTTGGAAAACAGTGTTTTTATTGTGGTATACATCAAGTTACGGACAATAATTATTACATATACTTTTTTAATAAACAAGGTTTCCTCATCATCAAATTGTGAAGGGTTTTTATTAAATTTAAAAGACACCACAAATAAACCTAGTATCTCTGAAGGCCCACAATATGTTGCTCGCCTCATTTTTGTCTAATTTAATATTTTTTATATTTTGCACCTGCTCTTCTTGTCATCTACTAAAGTATATCCAGGTATTTTTATCCTTTTCCATGTGGTTGCTATCTTTCTAAAATCAAAAAGAGAGCCGATAACTGTTAAAGTAGAAGTTTAATTTATGTCCTCGCAGTAGTTTTGTATGGCTTTGATTGTTTCACATGAACTAAACAACTAGCCAATCGCATGGAGGTGTTTCAAAGTCACATAATGATCGAAAAAAAAAATTTTTTTTTAAATATAAAAAAAATCCACCCTTTGTCAAACTACTTCCCTACTCCCTCTATTTAATAAAATCAAAACTTTTTGGTCATGTCAAATGATCAACGACTGGCCTGTCAAAGTTATGCTTTGAGGATATGTTAGAAGGTAAAAGAAGCAGACGAAAGCCAGACCTTTAGAACTGAATTTTACTTAGTACTTTATCAATTATACCACAGATTCTTGCAAGGTTACATCGGTCAAAACGTTGTGCAAATAACATTTAAGATAAGATCAGTAGTCCGAAGAATCCAAATAATATAAATTACTAATATATTACAAAACCAATGTTCTTGCTGTAAATTTATCAATTATTTTATTTTACGACTAGGCAAGGCTGGGCATCTTCCCTCCAACCACTAGTTGCCTTTTCTATGGCGACAATTTTATCGTCCTACCCTGTACAAATTTATTTTACCTAAACTTTGCTGTTTGAAAGTGCAAAGTAATAACCCACACTTCATAGATAAAGACAAAGTCATCTAATATTTTCCTGTGGTGCCACTATGGACAATCAATCTAGTGTGATCAAACTATAAATTACAAGTCTATTAAAAAATCATAAATCTATTACGAATTGTTACAGAAATAGGAGGCAAAAGCAATTTAAGAGAATGTTTGAAAACAGCCAATCAGAATCAGAATAGTAATCGACAGATTTTTTCCAGTTTTATTTTGCAACCTTCCTAACAATTATACAAGCCAGACTTTTCTATTTATGCTCAATTCACATTTATGGCTTCCCATAAAAAAATAAAAATAAAAAAAAATTTTCATGCATAAAAGTTTCCAGAAATTTTTTTTTCTGTTTTTAATGAATCCCACCTTATTTGGTTGACAATTTTTTTTTTCCATTTTTTTTTTTTTTGTGGAGTTAATGTGGATATTCGTTTTCATATTACAAAATGTATCGTTATTTTCATGGCAAGTGCTCGACTGAGCTCCAATCTATGGTTCCCCCCTCTTGCCAAACTTTCACAAGAAACACCCGTCTAGCAGAAAACACTATCACTAATTTCTCCCACTCTTTATCTGTGCCTAAACCTAAACGTAGATTCCATGATCAAAGCTTCTTTCTTAGAACTACACGCCTGTAGAATTGTCTTCCGTTTTCCTGCTTTCCAGCTGACTACAATATGGTTGTCTTCAAGTCTAACGTAAACAAGTTTTTGATGAGCCGTTCCATATAAGTTTACAAATTTACCAAATTTCCATTACTAACGGTTACTATATTGTTCAATTTCTACTGTACACTCTTTAACCCTTATCCTCTTGGCCTTGATAATGTGGTGATGCCTATGTAAAAAAAAAATTTTTTTTCTTTTTTAATGTGAGATATATATTTATTGGTGCCCGGAAAACTCGTCCCGGGAAAACTCGTCTCGGGAAAACTCGTCTCGGGAAAACTCGTCCCGGGAAAACTCGTCCCGGGAAAACTCGTCCCGGGAAAACTCGTCCCCTTTCGCTAGGTAGGAAAACTGGTCCCTTATTGAATAAATATCGATTGAAAACACATTTTATGATCGTTCTTGAAGGAGATATTGTTTTTTAAATAGACTATAGCCCCCCCCCATAATATTTAAAAAAAAATGATTTTACTTGTTTAATGTTTTTTTTTTTTTTTAAATAAAATCGATTTTCTAAGTGTCCGTTTTCTACCTAACTGGCTAAGTTCTTAGTGGTTTCACTTATTTTAAAGCGTTTATTATGTTCATAAACGAGACCGCATATTTTTTATACTAATATAAAAAGAATTTACTTATTTACTGTTGTTATAAAAGGGTAAAATCGAGTTTTCTACTTCGCCGACTATGTTGTGTGTTGTTTAATTTATTTGGAATCGTTTATTCAGTAAAGAAAAAAAACACACAGAAAACAAACAAAAAACATGTCGAGTGTTACGTGAGAACGAGAAATAATGTCCGGTATATCACATCTTAAGAGTCTTGATAATCGCTAAAAAATAGAAAATTAAAGAAATTACTGAGGGAGATTTGGTTTTAAAAGGAAAATAATAAATTTTAGGGTTGTATTACTGTACACATAGATTCGAAAAAGTTGTCAAAAAAACAAATATATAACAAATAAATGTTATCAGAGGCAAGATAAGTTACTTTCCTACCAAACTGGATATATTTTTTGTGTTTTTATTCAATGTAACATGTTTATTCAGCTCGAAAAACATACAGTGTTTACCGATGTATTGGACAATTCAAAATGGCGGCCGACTCTCTCTTAAACGCGGTAAGTTCGGGAAAAGGTGTTATAAATAATAAACTAGACAAAATACTATTAAAAAAACACCGAATATATGTCAATATATGTCACGGTAATATATATTGAGCGAATTTCTAACAGGATTTTGTCTAGTTTATTATTTATAACACCTTTTCCCGAACTTACCGTGTTTAAGAGAGAGTCGGCCGCCATTTTGAATTTTCCAATACATCGGTAAACACTGCATGTTTTTCGAGCTGAATAAACATGTTAAATTGAATAAAAACACGAGAATTATATCCAGTTTGGTAGAAAAGTAACTTATCTTGCCTTTGATAACATTTATTTGTTATATATTTGTTTTTTAACTACTTTTTCGAATCTATGTGTACAGCAATACAAACCCAAATTTTAATATTTTTTAAAATATAATTTAGAGAGGGGGGGGGGTTAAAACTATATCTCCCTCCGAAAAACAACCAACAAAAAATGAAATTAAAAAGATTCTTGATAAACGATAGCGGAGTTTTCAATAAAATTGATTAATAAATTTATTTAGTGATTACTTTTTCTCTGAATGATTGATTTTAGAATTTTGAAGTAAAAATTAAAAAAATTAAAAATGAGTTAACGAGAGATTGTTAGCACATGGCATCTCTCGCGCCAAAAAAATATTTCGCTTTTAATTTATTAGTTAATTTTTGCAAAATTTTACAGGACGACAATAAATGTTGATAATTGATAAAATTATAATTTTAAATAACGCATGAGTGCATTTGGTATGAGAGAAAACGAAAACATAACAAAAAACTATCATAATTAAAAAACCAAAACAAAAAAGTAACGCTCCCAATTTTTAATTTTTTTGTTTTGTTTTTTTTTTATTGTTTTTATGACTCCAAAAAACATCGTTAAAATAAGAACCAAAAAAATTGTAATTAACTTTGTATGAACATAATAAACGCTTTAAAATAAGTGAAACCACTAAGAACTTAGCCAGTTAGGTAGAAAAAAAAAAAACATTAAACAAATAAAAATATTTTTTTTTAAATATTATGGGGGGGGGCTATAGTCTATTTTAAAAAGCAATATCTCCTTCAAGAACGATCATAAAATGTGTTTTCAATCGATATTTATTCAATAAGGGACCAGTTTTCCTACCTAGCGAAAGGAGACGAGTTTTCCCGAGACAAGTTTTCCCGAGACGAGTTTTCCTAAATTCATATTTATTACTAGCAGGCCTCTCGGTGTTGCCCAGTTGTAAAATACACTTAAATAGGATATTTTAATTCATACATATTACAATTAACTATCGATTATTACATTAAACCTAATATTTAGTAGTTAGATCAAAACTAAAAAAGATATATACATGACTCGGGTGCCATCAGCTAGAATCGAAACTAAAAGATACAACTCTTCACTCATGCCTCAGCCTCTGAGCCACGGCCATATATATATATATATATATATATATATATATATATATATATATATGTATATATATATATATATATGATAATTATTGATATATTATAAGCTCTATTTCCTATTTGGTATTATCTGGCTGAGATAATTTTATAAATGTTAATTCTTTAATATTTATAATTTACTTTAATTTTACCATTTTTGATCATTTTGGTAAATTCAATTGTAATTTTCATTATATATATATATATATATATATAATTTAAAGGAGATTATGATAATAGTCTAAAGAGCTAAGTGTATTTTAATGTAATAGTGAAATTACTAGTTTAATTAAAATACAGGAAATGCTCGTTGTAATTTAGATATATAATAAGCTCGATAGTTAAATGTCCTAGAGCTAATTCAATATTAAGTAATGTGATTTATAATTTAAAAGTTTTAAAATTTTTTAAATTTAACAATCAAAAATTTAATTAAATTAAAAATCAGTTTCATAAGAAGGAACAATAACAAAGTCAATTATCTGTACGATCGTTTCGGAAATCCGTGCTTTTTATTTGTGGTATACATGAAGTCACGTAGAATAATTATACATAGTTTTTTTGGTAAGCACGGTCTCCTCATCAGCAAATTTAGGAGGATTTCTATTGAATTGAAAAGACACCAAAAATAAACCTAGCATTAAAAGTAAGGCAGATGAATCTGAAAAATTGAAGCAAAAGGTTTGGATATAAAATTTATAAGAAAATTAATAAGAAAGTTTGTATAGGTTAGAGATAGAAATGAGTAGAAAAAATATATATATATTTTTGAATTTACATAATAAATTTGATTTAAAAATATATAGATATATAATTACCTTTTGGTTTTTCTCTTTTTGAAATCAGGAACTGTATTTAAAGTAGTCATTTAGATGTTTGCTATAGCTTTTTATTTTATTGAATGATGAATTTTAAAAGGGCGACGCTCGTGCAGTAAATTGTTTCCGTTAGCGTATTTTGATTTAGAGACGCTACAGTTAATATCTATAGAGAGAGAGTTTTTTTTTTTTTTTTTTTTTTTTTGCAAGTTTTTAAGGGGAGATAATTGTCATGGCTTTATTTATTATTTGATTTACGAGTCTAAGGGCGGTAATTGGTTTAACTTAATTTATTAAAAAAAAAAATAAAAATAAAAAAATCTATTTTTACTAATGAGTAATTTATAATAATTTAAGGTGGTTTATATTTATTAAATTTAAACCAACGTTTATATTTATTAAATTTAAACCAGGTCACTGATCTAGTTGGCCTTTTCCTTTTAAATGAAATACATTGTATACTCCATAAACAATTCAAACTTGAAGGAGGGCTATATAGAGATGATGCACTTTTCATAACGAATTCTACTAATAAAAATTATGAAAATGCAATTAAAGCTCTACATAAATTATTTAAAAATTATGGACTTAGTATAAAAATCGACCCTAATAAAAAAATTGTTAATTTCTTAGACATAACCTTAAATCTTGAAAATTCTACCTTTGAACCATACCATAAACCTAACCAATCACTTCTATATGTCCACAATCAATCAAACCACCCTAAATCAATATTAAAATCAATAGTTCCTAATATCGCTCTAAGAATTTCTAGACTGTCTTCTACTAAATCAATATTTACCAAAAATGAAAAATACTATAATGAAGCCCTTAAAAACTCTGGATATAATTCACAAATTAAATTCATAAATGAAAATGATAGAAACATAAACTGCATTAAAAATAAACCTATTAAGAGCGTAATAACATATAATATGGCAATGTCTTCCCGTATACGAGTTAAGAAAAATAACCAGGAGACAAAAAAAGATAAAACCAAACTACAAATATTAGATAATAATATAAATAAACAACAAACTAAAACCCGCAAACGTAAGAATAGACACAAGGAGATCCTATGGTTCAACCCCCCGTATTCCAAAAACCTAGAAACAAACATAGCTAGAGAATTTTTTAAAATATTAGATAAGAACTTTAAAGCCCCCCATAGATATAATAAGATTTTCAATAAGAACACAATTAAAGTCTCTTACTCTACTATGCCTAACCTTCATCAGAAAATAATTAGCTCTAATAATAATAAAATTAATAAACTACAAAATGCAACTATACAAAATACATCGGACTGTAACTGTAGAAGAAAAAATAAATGTCCCCTACAAGGCTCATGTAAAATTAAAAATGTTATCTATAGCTGCACAGTATCAAAAACTCCAAATATACAAGAACCTATCAACAGCCATAACTCAACTACCAGATTAAATAATAACACCAACTTAAATCAATCTACCGATCAATTATTAACCAACCCACCACATTATAATCCAACAATAGACCTAACGGAAAATAATCATAATAATCAAGAGGTAATATATATTGGTTCCACATCTGGCCCAATAAAACATAGAATTTCAACGCACAAACATTCTTTTAAAAATAACTCTCTATCAAACCAAACTACTCTATCCAACTATATTTGGCAACTAAAAAATAGCAATATTTCTTTCAACTTAAAATGGCAAATAATTGAGACTTGCAAATCATATAAACCAGGAGATAAATTTTGTATATTATGTGCAAAAGAAACCCTAAAAATTTTAAAATATGAAGATATAAAAAGCACAACCAAACTAGTTAATTCAAGACACGAGATTCTATCGTGCAATCATAAACGTTGGTTTAAATTTAATAAATATAAACCACCTTAAATTATTATAAATTACTCATTAGTAAAAATAGATTTTTTTTTTTTTTTTTTTTTTTTTTTTTTAATAAATTAAGTTAAACCAATTACCGCCCTTAGACTCGTAAATCAAATAATAAATAAAGCCATGACAATTATCTCCCCTTAAAAACTTGCAAAAAAAAAAAAAAAAAAAAAAAAAAAAAACTCTCTCTCTATAGATATTAACTGTAGCGTCTCTAAATCAAAATACGCTAACGGAAACAATTTACTGCACGAGCGTCGCCCTTTTAAAATTCATCATTCAATAAAATAAAAAGCTATAGCAAACATCTAAATGACTACTTTAAATACAGTTCCTGATTTCAAAAAGAGAAAAACCAAAAGGTAATTATATATCTATATATTTTTAAATCAAATTTATTATGTAAATTCAAAAATATATATATATTTTTTCTACTCATTTCTATCTCTAACCTATACAAACTTTCTTATTAATTTTCTTATAAATTTTATATCCAAACCTTTTGCTTCAATTTTTCAGATTCATCTGCCTTACTTTTAATGCTAGGTTTATTTTTGGTGTCTTTTCAATTCAATAGAAATCCTCCTAAATTTGCTGATGAGGAGACCGTGCTTACCAAAAAAACTATGTATAATTATTCTACGTGACTTCATGTATACCACAAATAAAAAGCACGGATTTCCGAAACGATCGTACAGATAATTGACTTTGTTATTGTTCCTTCTTATGAAACTGATTTTTAATTTAATTAAATTTTTGATTGTTAAATTTAAAAAATTTTAAAACTTTTAAATTATAAATCACATTACTTAATATATATATATATATATATATATATACTAGCATTTCAGCCCGGCGTTGCCCGGGTGTTTGGATGTGTATGTTGAGCAAAAAAAAAAAAAAAAGTGGTAGTAGGAAGGCAGGCTCGAACCCGTACCGCGAAGGAGGATAAGAACAGGAAAAAAACCCTGACGTCTTTGCTGTTACGACCACCACCAAACCGGAAGTGACTTATGTTTAAATTAAGTCTAGACAATCGAAAGGAGAGGATGATTTTCAAAGATATCTGCGAAAAAGCGACCCCCTCCCTCTCAAAGTGCCAATTTTTCAGTATTTGTCGTCTGAAAGGTCGAACTTCAAAACGATACTGATCTTGTAAAAATCAGTCGCCTCTGTCAAAAGTTTTAGGCAGACATGCATACATACACACATTTATATATTGGTAACTGAAAGTTTTCAACCCAAACTGATTAAAAAGCTTGCCCTATCTCTGAATACCATTTATGTAAAATTTCAAATGTTTAGACCAGAAATTGTCTGAGTAATTTGGTAGAGACCGCAGAGGTCAATATTTTTAAATTTTGACCCCTATTATGACCTCTTTAACATTTGTTTTGGGCTCAAATCAAGTTATTAGGTTAGATCCATGTCTAAGAAACCTATATCTAAGATTTCAATTGTTTAGACCCCAAATTGACAGAGGAGTTTGGTAGAGTTCTTAAAAGTCAAATCATTGAATTTTGACCCCTTAACAGCCAAATTTCTGGCCGAAAACCGATCACATAGATTTTCCCAAATCTCAGTATCCTGTATATCAAATTTCGAGTCTGTAGACTGAAAATTGACAGAGTTATTGCGAAGGAAAATGTACACAGACAGGCAGACACGTTCACTTTTATATATAGTCTTGGAAGTTTATAACCTTTAAAACTATACAAAAAAAAATTATTTTTTTTATTATTCGTTAGAAAACTTAAGTCAGTAAGTCATTCAATCACTGCATCAACTTGCTCTCTCTCTCTCTCGAATTCACTATAGTACCAGTAATAATTTATTTTTTAAGAGATCAGTTGTTTACCATGAAACACTGTTTCGGGGATTTAAAAACATATATATATATATATATATATATATATATATATATATATATATATATATAAATGTAATTCATCTGCCATTCCTTTTTTAAAAGATGGAATTGCCCGATACCAGAAGATTCAAGAAAGCAAGATTCAGAATTTTATAATACAAGCATCCATGTTTGCCCAGCCGGGCAAACTTGTGTCCTTGTACCGGAAAAATATCCAGTAAATAAAATGTTTAGTAAATCGTTATTTTTTATTTATTTATTTATTTTTTTGCATTTCCATACACCAAACATGGATATAAATATCACTAAAACATCTTCTGGGGCATAAGCTTCATTTTGAACCGTCTGCCTGCCTGCCTATCTCTCACTCACTCACAATAAATCGAACTTAAGGGAGATAATAACTTCCGGTGAATACCGGAAAAGTATCCAGTAAATAAAACGTTTAACAAATCGTTATTTTTTCGCATTTCCATACACAAAATATGGACATAAATATCACTAAAACATCTGCTGAGTCATAAGCTTCATTTCGGTACCTAACTTGCCTGAGCGGATTGCCTGTAGGCCGAGACAAACCGCGTCGCACACACAGACAGTACAAAAATTTATAATAGGATATATATATATATATATATATATATATATATATATATATATACTAGCTGTACATACCACGCGTTGCCAGGTAAAACAACATTGCCAGGTGGAGGGTTTAATCATATTCTATTTAAGATACACCAAATACCCTAAGTTGTTACGATTTTTCTGAAAGTTTACTAAATTTGGGATTTTTGGAAGCATAAAACACAGCCATCTTAAATTATGAAATTCAAATAAAATAAAAGAAAATAACTCATAGGTACTGCACTTAATATGAGTCGAATTGGCATGTTTAAGAGAAAGTATGATGACAGATTCCCTTCTGACTAACTAAAAATAAATAGAATGGTCGAATCTATGCTATATTAAAAATTAACTTGCTAAAAAAAATTAAAAATTAACTTGCATTCATGGACGAGAAAATCTATTAAATAAAGCAATCAATAAAAAAAAATATAAATTAAAAACCAAAATAAATATAATATTAACATTTGCATATAATAAAAAAAAGGAATGCATATCGCAAATAAACAACTTATCTGCTAAAAGCTATCTTCAATGCAAACTATTAAAGATAGTCTTAGCTTTGGATACGCTTCAGCGTTCAAAATTCTTTTAGATTAACCATCGAAAACGCTACTCTTGTTCCATAGTTGGTCTGGTGACGTTTTAAGGAATGCGAGATACAGGGAGGGTGGGAGGTAAAGAGAATAGAATTATCCAATCTATTTATGCTATATTAAAAATCAACTTGCTAGATATAATGAGTACATTCATGGATGAGAAAATCTATTAAATAAAGCAACCCCCCCCCCAAATTAAAAACTGAAATAAATATAATTAATATTATCATAGGTTAAATAAAATCTTTCTTCAATTCTTAAACGCAGCTAATAATTAAAAATAAATTAAATGTAAATTAAACTAAAAATAAATTAAGTAAATCAACTTTATATGATATTTCTAAATAAAATACATAAAACAATTCTATTACTAATTTCCAATTAAAATTTAGAGCTAATTATTAAAACAGATATTTTTTTCTTTGATGTCATATGCAAAAGAGATAACCTCTTGAATAGTATATATATATATATATATATATATATATATATACATACATATACACTAGTAAAAGTACCCGTCGTTGACTGGGTTCAAAAACAGCCTACAGAAAATGAATTTTGATTTATAAAAGTATGATAGGTTATGAAAAGGAAGGGTTGTAAAGAGATAGCTTCGAATTTGGGGGTATCAAAACCAAGCAAAATATGATGAAAGTAAAAATAAAATACATAAACCCCATAATATATTATACCATACCTGTTCACACTGAAACACTTATCACAATATTCTGTGGATCTATATTAAAAAACCTTGTTAAACTTTGTGACATATTTCCATTCTATGGCACGAACGAACACCTCATAATTTTATTATACCATATTTCTTCAAACTGAAACATGATTATCAAAGTATACTTACGCAGATAGATATGAAAAGTCTTTATTAAAGTTTGTGCCTACTTCCATTCTATAGAGGCCAGGCGCGAACGAAGACCCCCCACAATTTTATTATACCATCCCTATTTAAGTTAAAACATACTTATCAAATTATTATTATGTACATCTATATCAAAAACACTTGTAAACGTTTTTTTTTTTTTAATTTTTTATTTCCATACTTTGTGTACCAGGCGTGTACGCAGACCCCACAATTTTAATGAATCATCATTATGGCAGATCAAACATACTCATTCCTGTGTCTCGATACATCTATCATTATATGTGATCAGTTTTCTATAATAGTCAACCATATAGGAGCCTATTCCTGACCAGACACACACACATTCAGCTTGTATTATTCATATATATATATATATATATATATATATATATATATATATATATATAAGTGACAAAAGTCTATATTCCAAATTTCATGATGCTGACCATCTTACAATTTTTCCTTTAATTCAGTTGACATTTACACTTAACAGTATCTATTTTGTAGTACAAAACTTTATTATATCAATCAATGAATCTATTTTCCACTTAAAAAATATAAATAAAATAACCATCAATCCACCAAAAGGAAAAAAAATACGTTCGGGCATGATTAAAAAATCTGAAAATTGGAGAAACCGCAATAGCCTTATTTCCTTACTTATTTGTTCAATTTGAACTGAAGTTATATATATATATGACTTTTATGCATATAGTAATTATTAATTAATAAAATAATAATTAATATATATATATATATATATATATATATATATATATATATATATATATGTGTGTGTGTGTGTGTGTGTACACATTTTTAATCAATACATTTTTAATTTTATCAAAAAAAAAAAAAGAAAAGAAATTGAAATTTTTAGAATAGTATTTTTTAAATTTTCATATAATCTTTATATTAATAGAATTGTGGAATTATTTCTTACGTGTCAACATTATTGATAGTTATTTTAGTCAATTATTTCGTATTATATTATTGAAATAAACAATGCAATAGCATAAAGTACAGAAATTCACTTTAAAAAATCCCATTCAAAAAATAATTCAATTACAAAATTAAATCCACCAATCAAATTTCGTTTCTGGATAAACAAATAATTTTTCATTAATTTCATTGGAATAAAAAAAATTGGCTTCATGATCCTTCAAAATTTTCTAATTTTAAAATTCTTATAAAATTTTCAAGTATTAAACAATCAAAAGTTTCAGAAGCTATTTACATCCGATATTCTGGGGCAGTTGGATCAGCATTTTCCAACAAGTTCACCATGTTCCAAGCATGGCGGTAATCTTATACAAATTAAAATATTATTTTAATAAAATTTATATTATATTTCTCCTAGTCTGTCTGTGTTCCAGTTTTTTTTTTTTTGAAAACTACTCGACCGATCTGGCAGAAATTTTGTATGGACCATTCTTATGACAAGGTGCAGCGAACTAAGTATTATTGTATCTATTTGATGCATAACTAAGGATTAATAGGGATTAGTACTTAATCCAAAAATGAGCACAAGTTTAACAATCGATTTGACATAAAGCACTAATTCTCATCAACGGGTTATAACCTTTGCCCGTTTTTAATAGACTAAAGTCTAATAATCAGTTAATGAAACCCTAACATAATAATTTATCTTTGAAAATATTATAAATCATTCTTTTATTCTTACAAAAAGCAAAACAAATATGAAAATAAAAAGACACCCTGGCAACACCGGGTGGGTAGAGCTAGTTTAATATTTCATTGTTAAATTATCTTTTAAATGCTTCTTCCTTATTTGGTCAAAGAAAATCTGATTTTCTTTTCCTTGTGAGTAGGAGTTTGTTGGGAAAGGTGGTGGTATGAGGGGGCTGATTTTTTTTTTTCTTTTAGAAATAATGTTGTCAATGCTGCTTGCTTACTTTCTTGTCCCCAAACAGAATTTCTTGCATTTATATCTCCACCTCCTCAGGATTAAAAAAAAAAATAATACGTGTAGATTTTACACTTCCGGCACTACAGTTTATTATTCAATTTTACCATAACCCAACATACGTTAAATTTTATAGCAAAATGGGTGCGATAGTTTTTTTTAGAGGTAAAACGGGGGGAGGGGGTGACATTAAGAGACACCAAAGTAAATAGTTTTTTTTTTGTTTTTTTTTTAATGTAATTGATTATATAATGAAAAAAAAACTTAATTCCAATAAATTATACAAATTAAAGTTTGGTTAATTTTGTTGATTTTACAACATACAAACTCTTCAGGATTTTTAATGTCAGAACACAATTTCCTATGGAATACATTAATAGTTTACCCAAAGCTTCTCGGGTTCATACTATTCCTAATGATATCCGTAATTTAATGCAATAGACTCCGTAGAATCACACTGACATTTACCAGCATAAAAGATTATTCAGTCTTAGACTATCAGCCAATGAGAACTCAGAAAATGGACTTGCCAAAACTAAAACATAATACATTCTAGCCATCTTATAAACCAGCTTTCTGGGCTTCTATCAGTTTATTTAAGTTAAGCACTATTAAATTCAATAGAATCAACTGGCTTTGAGCCGAATATGATCGTTTTTGTTTTTTTTTAATTAAAGTTATAAACTTGCCATATTACTGTATTATCAAAAACTAAAAAAGTTGAACTATTTAAAACCAATTTTATTTCATGAATAGATTTTTAAGCTAAAATCATATTACATAAAAGTTAAATCAACATTTGAAATTTCTTTTATATAAATAAAAAAATAATTAAATAATTACTCCAGCATATTAAATTTTTAACGGAAATATAAATCTGAACTGTGTGGTACAAAGTAACTCCCTATTGTCGAGTGTTTGTAATCGATTATTAAAATATAATTATTCTAAGAGATGAATACAATTTGACAGCATTGTTTGGGTTTTTATTTAGAATTAAATATAAATTTGAAGCTTTCCAAACTGTATAATCAAAAGCAACTTCTGCCTAAAATAAAAATTCCTACTTTACACATTTCATTCTTCCTATTCTAACTAACAGAGCACATATGAAAGCAGCAGCAAAAGCAGCGTTTGAACACGTATGCAAATTGGCAAGTGTACTCGGGCTTGTGTCTGAAGAAAAAGAAAAAAAGGACACCACGTGCTCAGGAAGAAAAGGTTGACGCCGAAGGAGACGAATGTGTAAAGTGAAGGTAAATATCGGCCAGTTGAAGTCAGCATGTGGTTGGAAGAAAGAGAAATGTGTTCCAGGTTAGATGGACATGTAGCAGCAAGAAACTTTAAGTGGTGTTGAGACGGGAGAATAACGGTAATAATTGCGTTTGTTAAAAAAGAAAAAAATGCCGACCCGGATTTATTTATTTTTGCTTTCAATAATGCAAGACGGCGTGGGGGTCCAAGAGATGTTTGAACTGCAATGAACATGATTTGAGCATAATGGCCAAGTTACATAACTCTCAGAGAGAGAGAGAGAGAGAGAGAGAGAGAGACAGAGACAGAGACAGAGACAGAGAGAGAGATTTCCCAATTTTTTGTTCTTAATTGTAGTAGTAGTGGTAGTATTAATAGAATATTTATAAGTAGTATTCTTTTTTTCTATTATTACTATTATTTTTAACCTAAAAAATTACAGTTTCATTTTAATTATTATCTTACAGTTTTTACTGCTATTGCTTATATTTCATTAGCAGGGTTTAATTTCTTAATTTCTAGACCACCTCATTAAAAAAAAAAAAAAGATTCGTCTGGCAGGATTGCTTACTCTGTGAAACACATCAGAACAACTGTTGTTGTTGTTGTTGTTGTTGTTGTTAGGATTGATTAACGTGCTTTTCATGCCTTTTTTCCATTTCTTTTTTATTCACAGGTATCATTTCTGAACTTATCAACCAATGTATACAAACCTAACAAAAAACTCATTCTAAAAGGATTTCTTTATTTAATTACACCAGAACCAATGGTTTTAAAATTGATTGTAACATTCCTTCATAAATATTTTTTTTTCATTTCCTGTATTGTGGTTGGGTGCACATTTTTTTGTACAACGTTAACTCACCTGCCTTTTTCACGATTATGTTTTAGAGATTTTTTTTTCTTTCCTTAAACAGGCTACTAACCTGACAATGCGATTTTCGATTCAAAGTCATTATAAATCACTTCAAAACAAATTTACCTCAGTCTATAAGGATTTCTCCTTAATTGCAAAAACACCAGATATAATAGTTTTAGGGTTGATTTATTCATTAATTTCCTTTGTTGAAGGGAAGGTCACACACATATGCAAACTTTTTAAAAAGTTAACATTTTTACATTTCTGCTTAATGATTGCTTAAAATATTTCTTCATAAACATTTTTTATTATTTCATTATAGGGTGTGGAAGCACATTTTCTTATGTTAATTAACATGCTTTTTTAACATTGCCTTCTATAGATGGGGACTTCAATTCCCACTTCAGAAAACAAAACAATATTAGTTCAGTCTACGATAATGCCCTACATAATTATAGTTTCATTTGTTTTTGAGGAGGGAGTTTTTTCAATGAATGTTCTGGCTTTGTGCCATCTTTACATCAGGCAACGCCTGTACATGGGCTCTGCTAGCATTATATGTGTGTGTGTGAAAGGAAAACTCAACTAATATACTGAACGGATTTTTAATTTATAGACTTGAAATATGATTATAGGGTATTCAGACATGTGAAAAACTTTTTAATAGGTTATCTGGAAAAAAGGGATGCTAAGGGGTCAAAATTTAAAAAATTGTGCTGGGAGTCATCGGATTTTTTTGTTTGTCAACTGTTTCACGAGTGCGCATGCACGAATCTTTCACATGAAAGATTGCTTATGTTAATGATAAGTAGATTTGAAAACACTTTAAAGATTGTGTCAAGCTGACCTAATGGTTATCGTACTTAAATCACTGTCTTTAGGTTTTGGTTTAGATCTCAGCTCGAGTATTTATTTATTTTTTTTTTTTTGCAAAAAGTGAACTGTTTAGAAAAAAAAAATACTTGCATGCACGTATCTCAGTTTCTTTCTGTTTTTTTTTTTTTTTTACTTCATTTCTTTTTTAAAAGAATTTAATGTTATGTTTTATACCAGGCAACACCGGGTACATCTACTAGAGTATATATATATATATATATATATATATAAACACACACACACACGATGCTTATATATCAGAGATCCTGACCCGACCCCATCCCAGGATAGAGCAAGAAGAAATATGCACTTCTGGAAACTGTTGATAGGTACAGTTATGCCAAAAATGTGTCAATCAGAAAAATAGGTGAAGTTGGCAACCAACAATGTTAGATTAAAAAGAAAATCGTATTATACTTGATTATTTTTGCATAAAATAATAAAATGTTATTGTTTCACTGTTTTGAATTTGTTTTTAGTATTATGAATAATTATAAAACTATGTATTACTTCATAAATATTCATTGATTTTTTTTTTCTTTTTTAGAAAAAAGAATTTTTTATTTGACAGCATTTTTTGATTCACCCCAAAATACTATTTCAAGCTTAAGAGTGAACCAAAAGAAAATTTCATTCTTTAAATAAAATAACATTTTAAGCACATATTCATAAATATTTTAGACAGTTTTATTGAAAAGGAAAGGAAAACTTATTGCAATGACATGCCAACAAAATCGCCATTCAGAAACGCATATAAAAAGTCAAATGATCAGAAGAGTTGAAATATGATTGTCAACACCTCTTCCTCCCAACTCTCATGTATATATGTAAAAAAAGTCTTTTTTTGCTGTTCACTACTGAAAAATGTGAAACCTTTGCATGTATTTTAGTTATGAGAACTGAAAATCCATGCAGTGAGCAAGAAGTGATAAAGATAAAGTCAAATCGCCTAGTCTTTAAAAAAAAAAAAAAAAAACTTTAAAAGCTGCAAATACTATTTTCTATGATCTATACTTCATTTAAAAAAAAAAAAGGGGGGGTGGCGGATGATAATGCTTTTTAACATATGATTGGCCATGCTTCATTTTCAGCACCCTCAAAATGCAAATCCGGACGATTCAACGCTTGAGGGCACAGCTCAACAAAGTTTCCGGCCATGATTATAGTCTTTGGTGCGGCTTCAAGTGAGAGCCACATCATGCCACTTTACATCCATTCTATCAAAGTCAGCTCGAAAGTGGACACCAAAGTGTACCTGGATGTGCTGAAGAGTGTGGTGATACCCTAGTGCAATCAGGTCGCCACTTGCAAACCCTGGGTGTGGCAGCAGGAGTAAGCCTACAAAGAGACCCAGGCTTAGTTTCAGAAGGAGTGCTACGATTTTGTACTCTTCTCTCACTGGCCCACTCCCCTCTACTCCCTCAATCTTAACCCATTGGACTAATCAGTTTGGTCATACATTGAGAACATCACCAACATGATCTCCCACTTGATCACCCCCATCTGTCGAGTATTTGCCGAGCTTCCACCGGCGCTTGTGGAATTTATTTGAAGTTTTTCAATTTAATGTGCATGATATTGTGTGGCTATGCTTAGAAAAACAGTCTCTTTTTAAACAAAAAAAGGATATGTATCGATATGGTGGGCTTAATGTAAGGTTTTTAGTTGTCTTTCAAAAAAAAAAAAATCAAGAAATAAATTAAATAAAAAAAAACACACAGATAAAAACTTTAATAACTGAAATGTTTGCCCTATTATCAAATTGTGTTTCTGCTCGATTTCACATTCAAATCAGTTGTTTTTTTTCTATACTGATTTAATATCAAAAGTAAAATCTTGATTGATCTCTAATGTGCTCTGGTTCATTAAGATTAGTTATTGAAATTAATTTCATATGAACAGTCGAAGTTGCACTGTATCATTTTTGCACGTGTTTTTGAAAGGTAACGGGATTTTACCTAATATTTAAGTTGGTCTGATGTCAATTTTTTCATTTATCACCAAATGATCTGACATTTATAAAGATTTTTCACACGTTCAAAGTGTGCATTTTTATTAGACACCAAAATTTGACTTGTGACCAAATAGAACACTAAGACAACATCTGTTACTTGTCTCACTCCTAGACAGAAGTAAAAACAGTCACCAACCTAATAGATCCCACACTGTCAACCGAACTACAACCTCTGTTCTATCAACGAAATGTTGGATCTCTCTGCCTACTTATATCTCTTAAGTAGGAGAACAAAAACAAAGTGTATTAATAAATACTTCATTTAGTCTTAATTTCCATGCAGCTGTTGAATGTGTGTAATTGTATCCAATATTTTGAGGTAAAACCTCTTGATCAAAAATCAGTATTTCAAATCCCAGTACTTGTTTTAAGATGTATTACTCCAGTAAATACCAGCGCAACACAGCAAGTAGATTTAAATTTAAAATCATGAAATATTCGCCGTTAAATTTATTTAACATTCTTATATTAATGTATTTAAAATTTATTTATTGTTTTATTTATTCATATATTGTAAATTATTTAGTGTGTCAGATTAATTTTAATAACTTGCTATATTAATTTATTCCAATGTTAGAATTAAGAATCCCCCCCCCTCCGTTAACGATTTTGATGAACTACTTCAAATGAAAAAAATATGAAACATGTACTTATTATAATATCTATGCTATGGAGGCAAACATCAGAGATTTGCATACTTAAGCATTTTATAAAACACTCCGTCCGGGGGGAAGAGGGATAAGTTATGTGTTAATAGATAAGCAACTGGCAAGTAGCCCAACCATGGGGCAGGAGGGTACACAAATAGAATGGGGAAGGAAGAGGAAAACCTACATCTCACCCACTTATTTGAGAGTCATTGTTTTGGTGCAAGTTTTTTTTTTCTTCTATATTTTAATAGATGTTTTTCTAATTTTGCAAAGGCAAATCTAATTTCTGTTCAAATAACAATTTTGACAATATTTTTTTTACTTCTTTACTTTATCTAAATATGGAAGGCTAAAATATGGAAGGCTAAATAAAGTACGGAAGGCCGGTATGCAGTAATAATTCTTTTTATTGCATTTTCACCCCAAACAAGGTATAGTGCCACTTTGATGCAGGGGGCTACTATCTGAGACATAATTTGTAGGGATATTATGTAGGGAGTTGAGCAGCAAGATCTGTTTACATTACACTTGAACTTCTGTATATCATTACAGTTCTCTGAATGCATTATTCTTTTTTTGACTTCAAACAAGCAAAAATAGTTAAATTTATTTCAAATAAACCGCAATGGAGACTTCTTGAATCAGTGTTTATCGCAAATTCAAGCACAATTAAACAACATGGAAGTTTCTCTAATGTATCGCTATTAATGAGTAAACTTCTATTAAAAGAGCAGAATTTAATTTTAGACATAAATATATTAACGACTACATGACGTTATAAAAAAAAAACTTACTCTCTTTCACAACGCTGTGTCCCCTCTCCCTTTTTTGTATTTACAACGACTTTTTCCGTTTCTGAAATGGAACAGGGTGATTTTATTACATCAAATATTTGTACTGGTATTTTTTTCTTTTTTTTAATTTCATTCATCCAGAGTAAGTCTCGCAATAATGATGAAACGTTGATGAACACACAACTTACTTTGTTCCTTTATATATATATATATATATATATATATATATATATACTAGCGGGGGGGGGTACCCGGCGTTGCCCGAGTGTTTGGAGGTGTGTGGTCGGGCGGGGGTGGGGGGGTGTTAATGAAAACATAAGAATAAGCAAAGTAAAAAAAAAACAAAAAAGAAAACAGAAAAACGAACGTTAAAACTTATCTAAAAAATAAAGCGGGGGTACCCGGTCGGTGGGGGGGGGGTAATCAAAAAACACAAAAAAAAACTAACGTAAGGCAAACGAACAATGTTAAATGTAATAAAGTAAGTTTGTCGTAGCAATAAACGAAGTAAAGTTCTTCGTTGCAATAAACTAAATAAAGTCTCCCTGGAAAATCTCATCAGTATGCCCTGTATTTAAGAATTCAGGTGATCGCTCATCCCCCTCTCAGTACAGGCCAATAAGTCTCCTGTGCGTCATGAGTAAGTTGCTAGAATCTGTGTTAAATACAGAAGTAATCAAACATCTCAACAAAAATAACCTTCTTAGTGACACTCAATATGGTTTCCGTTCTGCTAGATCTACAGCAGATGTCCTTACAGTTATATCGCATAGGATTAGCAAATCTCTCGACGGTGGCAATCTTTCTAGGGCAATTGCTCTTGACATATCTAAAGCCTTTGATAGGGTATGGCATAAAGGTTTACTTCATAAGATCGCTAGCTATGGTATAGCTGGAAAAGTCTTCTCAATTATTAAATCATTTCTTTCTGATAGGTTCATAAGAGTAGTAGTTGAGGGGCAAAAATCAGAAGCTCACAGTATTAATGCCGGTGTCCCTCAGGGATCCATCCTGGGCCCAACTCTTTTCCTGATCTACATTAATGATCTTCCAAATCATATCCTTACATCATTTGTAGACATTTATGCTGACGACACTACCATTTATGGTACCACATCTAAGACAGTAAACGACCAAGTTCTCTCCAATTCTCTCTCCTCTGATCTTGAGCATGTAGTACAATGGGGAAAGGAGTGGCTGGTTACTTTTAATGCATCTAAAACCAAGCTTCTCTCTTTACATCATCAACATTTTAATCCACATTTGTCATCAATTGAAATGAATGGCTCTCGTCTTCAGGAGGCCTCAAGTTTTGACAAGCTTCTGGGCTTGACCATTACTCCTGATCTTAAATGGAACACGTATATCAAATCTGTTGCCAAGGCCGCTGGAAAAATGGTGGGATCTTTCTATCGATCCAGTAGATATCTCACTGCTGATGCTATTCTCTATCTATATAAGAGCCAGGTACGTCCAAGGATGGAATACTGTTGCCACATCTGGGCAGGAGCTGCTAGAAAGGACTTGTCCTGCCTTGATAGAGTTCAAAATAGACTTCGTAGCCTCGTAGGAGATGTCCTTTTCTCCTCCTTACAACCTCTATCTCACAGAAGAGATGTTGCGAGTTTGTCTCTGATGTATCGTTATTTTCATGGAAAGTGTTCAACTGAGCTTCAATCTATGGTCTCCCCTCGCCAAACTTTCACAAGAAACACTCGTCTAGCTGTAAACACTATCAATAATTTCCCCCACTCTTTATCTGTGCCTAAACCTAAACATAGATTCCATGAACAAAGCTTCTTTCTTAGAACTGCACGCCTGTGGAATTGTCTTCCGTTTTCCTGCTTTCCGGCTGACTACAATATAGTTGTGTTCAAGTCTAAGGTAAATAAGTTCTTGATGAGCCGTTCCATATAAGTTATTAAATTTACCAAATTTTCATTACTAATGATTACTATATTGACCAGCTTCTACTGTACACTCTTTAACCCTTATCCTTGAGTGGCCTCTGGGCCTTGATAACGTGGTGATGCCTTTGTAAAAAAAAAAAAAAAGAAAAAAAAAAGTCTTTTGTTGCGATAAACAAAGCTAAATTTGTTTCTGAATAAAGTAAGTTTGTCATAATAAACGAAGTTAGTTGCAATAAACTGAATAAAGTTTGTTGTTGCTATAAACTAAGTTAAATTTGTTTCTGAATAAAGGAAGTTTGTTGTAGCAATAAACGAAGGTAAGATTGTTCATGCAATAAACGAAGTACAGTTTGTCGTTGCAATAAACTGAATAAAGTTTATTGTTGCGATAAACTAAGTTAAATTTGTTTCAGAATATAGTAAGTAATTTATCGTAGCAATAAACGAAGTATAGTTTGTCGTTGCAATGAACTGAAAAAAAGTTTGTTGTTGCGATAACCAAGTTAAATTTGTTTCTGATTAAAGTAAGAAAGTTTGTCGTAGCAATAAACGAAGTTAAGTTTATAGTTGAAATAAACTGGATAAAGTTTAAAATTAATAAAGTTTGTTGTTGCGATAAACTAAGTTAAATTTGTTTCTGAATAAATAAGTATGTCGTAGCAATAAACGAAGTAAAGTTTGACGTTGCAATAAACTGAATAAAGTTTGTTGTTTCGATAAACTGAGTTAATTTTTTTCTGAATAAAGTAAGTGAGTTTGTCGTAGCAGTAAACAAGTAGAGGTTGTTCCTTGCAATAAACTGAATAAAGTTTGTTGTTGCGATAAACTAAGTTAAATTTGTTTCTGAATAAAGTAAGTAAGATTGTCGTAGCAATAAACTAAGCCCTAACTCTTTGGTAGCACTTAGAGCAGCTGCTCCATCAACAGTTGTATAATATCAAGATGTTTGTAGTGCCATGTCGCGCATGGAAAGGGATCCTGCACTCATCCCCGATAGGCTTTCCTGAGGCCACAGTCCTAGTTGAAGAAAGGTCAGCTAATGGTCTACTTGTGTTGCATGTCTGATACCCTGCATAACCTCTTGTTCAGCTCCCCCTCATCTAACTGAAACTCTTTAAAAACATGATGACAGTATAATCAAAAAATAAGCTTAAACCAGGCCTAGGGACAAACAAATCCAACTTGCCTCTTCCCTTGAGGCTTGCATTCACTAACATCCGTGGGCTTAGAACTAATTTAGCTGATGTTGAAGCATTTCTCCAAACAAATACCCCGGATATCTTAGCACTAAGCGAGACTACACTCCTCCATCCCCTCTAACTACTTTAACATGCCTGGCTATCTCCCATTCTGCCGTAAGGACTGACAGACATATGCACGGACTTGGAGTCTATATTCGTAACACCCTTCCCCTGATTAGAGAAACAAACATAGAAACGGACGATCAAGCCTTTATGTGCTTTAGACTAAACATACAACATAACATTAGCTACTTTTATTTTCTCTACCGCTCTCCCTCGACCCAGGACTGCACCATAATAAACAAAGTCTCTGACAGCATAGACACTGTATTCTCCCTCGACACTAGTGCACAAGTACATGTATTTGGTGACTTTAATGTTCACCACAAAAACTGGCTTGGATTCTGTACTCACACAGATGCAGCGGGCAGCACAACACATAGCTTTGCTATATCTTACTCCCTATCACAAATGGTTACGTTTCCAACCTGTTTCCCTGGCCAGCAAGAACAACACACATCACTTCTAGATCTGTTTCTGACCACAGTTCTCGAGGAGTATATAACAAATGCTGACAGCCCACTCGGGAACGCTGATCATACAGTGATAATGGTCAAAATCGCCCTAAATTCTAGACCCAAAACTGAAGAGCCAGTGCTCAAAACAACGAGATATTATAAAAAGGCTGACTGGGAATCCATCAGAGATCTTATCAGAGATGCCCCATGGGGAAATATTTTTTCTCTACCTGCTGAACAGTGCGCAAATGAGACCACTGAATTGTTCAAAACAGCAATTGAAGCACATGTTCCCATGCGGAAATTTTATAACAAGCCCCACTCTCCCTAATGGTTTACTACTTGTGCAACTGCTATTGCTCAAAGGCAGCATGCATACCGCAGATTTAACAGACATAAGTCCAGTTCAAACAGACAGAAGTATATAGAAGCTAGAAGTAACGTTTAGAAAGAAATAGCGACAGCTAAGAGAGAATTTACTAAAACCACTAAAAAACGCATCGAAGCACAAAAATTAGGAACTAGTGACTTCTGGAAAATCTACAACAGTGTAGTAAATAATGGGCAATCAACAATTCCTCCACTAACCAACAATCACGAGGTTGTTTGCTCAGCAACCGACAAGGCTAATATGCTTGCCAGCCGGTTTGCCTCAAACTCTACACTGGACCCTACCAACCACCCCCTGCCTGACTTTCCTTTGCGGACAGACGCCACGCTAGACAATCTAAAAATCACCCCTGCTCAGGTACAGGCTATCATAAAAAACCTTGACACTTCAAAAGCATGTGGACCTGATCTCATCCCAGCTGTGCTATTAAAAAAGTGCTCAGCCGAAGGAGCTCCAGTTCTCTCCAAACTCTACAACAAATGCTTTAATGAATCATGCTTTCCAGGCTGTTGGAAAACTGCTTCTGTGGTACCAGTATTCAAGAATTCTGGCGAAAGGACTAACCCATGAAATTATCGCACCATTAGCCTCCTCCCACTTTTCGCCAAAATATTTGAGACCTTAATTAACCATGCTCTAGTCCATCACCTTACAGATGCTAAACTTCTGACTGACAAACAATATGGATTTAGACAAGCCCGTTCCACAGCAGACATCCTCACTGTAATCTGAACATATATACCATTCACTGGACAAAATGGGGGAGGGCAGAGCGGTAGTTCTAGATATATCTAAGGCTTTTGACAGGATAAGGCATGAGAGTCTCCTCAGGAAAATTAAATCATACGGTATCACTGGTAGAATACTTAACATAATTAAATCCTTCTTAGATAAGAGAAAAATCCAGGTTGTCCTCGACGGTCATACATCTAAACAGTGTGATATAAATGCGGGAGTGCCTCAGGGGTCTATCCTTGGACCTCTATTATTCCTAATATTTATTAATGACCTCCCCGACAAAACTGCCTCTGAGATGGGTATATATGCTGATGACACCACACCCTATAACAGACACGACAGGAAAACAAATGAACACATAACTAAAGAAATGGCAAAAACACTTAGAGGATGACCTCCAATCTGTAGTGGAATGGATGGTCACATGCAATGCTGCCAAGACTAAACTGGTTTTCTTCAATAATTACAAGAAACCTTCTCTGCCACCAATAGCAATGGCCAGTGACTCCCTGTCAGAGTACATCTTTCAAACTGCTTGGCCTAACATTCATAGGAAACATGAGTTGGAACAATTATATTGAAAACATTGCCAGGGCCGCTGCAAAGAAGGTAGGCTCTCTCTACCGTGCTAGAAAACTATTGACACCTGAAAGTATCCTGTACCTCTATAAGGCCACCATTCGCTCATGTATGGAGTATTGCTGTCACATTTGGGCTGGTGCATCTGCTGCTAGTCTCTCGCTCCTAGACTAGGTTCAAAAGAGTCGCCAATCTGATAGGCCCTGAACTGGCATCTAAGCTTCAGCCTCTGTCCCATCGACGAAACGTTGCATCCCTCTGCGTGTTCTACAAGTATTTTAATGGCGAATGCTCTGACGAACTACAGACACTTGTGCCCCCACGACGTAGACACCCTAGACAAACCCGACAGGCAGCTAAATCCAACCCCCACAAAGAGATCCCTAGATGTAGAAGATCTTTCTACTTCGGTAGTTTCCTCCCCAGAACCGCTAGACTCTGGAATTCCATTCCAGGTTCCTGCTTCCCCAACTGTACTGACATGCAGAAATTCAAGTGTAATGTGAACCGACATCTTGCTGCCCAAATCCCAACATAGTGCCACAGCAGTTGCTGCCCCTGATAGTAGCCCCCTACACCAAAGTGAAAATGTGCCTTGCTTGGGGTGAAAATGTAATAAAAAAACATACACACATACATTTTCGATTTTATATATATATATATATATATATATATATATATATATATATATAGATGAACACATAACTTGGTTTGTTCCTTTTTTCTTTATTTCGTCAGAACACTATTTCTACTATTCTCATTATATATATATATATATATATATATATATATATATTATATATATACACACACACGGCATAATTACATAGACACATTATATATATACACACATTGAAAGAGACGTTACATATGTCTTTTTGTATTATTAATGTACAGTGTCTTAGTTTTCTGTACGCTTGTGTGTCTGGGTATTTATACATATCAATACTGTTCACAAACAGGCCAATAAAATTCTAGATTTTTAGCCATTAACCCCAAGTCCGATGGGCAAAGTCATAAAACCACACATAATTCCTTTATTTTTCTTATTACCACCAGACCTAGGGTTAGGAGTATGAAGAAAACATGTCCTTTACGACTTAACATATTTTATATTAAAGTTGATCAGAAGCATTATTATTTCATGTTAGATTTATATGTGAAACTGATTTTTGTCGTTTTATTTTTACTACCAAGTTTTTCAGGCAATTTATGCGTAATTACCAAAAAAGAAAAAACTAGAGAAAAGCATGATTTTCAATCACAAGAATTAAGAAAATATTCAGAATTTTTAAAGAATCAGAATCAGGAACTGTATTGGAACCAGGGAAAATTTTGGAATCATTCCATCACTAGTTTCAAGTTCTTTATATCTGCAAATATTTATTCATGTTTGATTTGGTTGTTTTATCTTTTCATGAAGAATCTGGTCATTTTGGTAAAAGTTTTCTGCTTTAAGTTCTTGATATCTTCAAATATTTATTCACAGTGTTTGGTTTGCTTATTTTATAGAAGAAATTATTGTGAAAAAACAACATCAATGTTTAGTGCATTTTAAGTCAAAAAGCCAATATCTTCAGATTGGCCTGATCTGGCAGAACCATGCAAGGCTTAATTGCATTTGCAAGAGTCAAAGGTTTCTCTGACGTTATTCAGTAAAACAGGTGCTCAATTAAATTGGGAATTTGCAAACATAACATTTGTAGCAATCACATATTCTGATTGTATTATGTAATTGCTTCTCTTGTGGATGTAAATAGACAGATGTAGCACTGGAGTTATCTCCCCTTCCCTTGCTGCCAACCAATCAAAACCTCACTGAATTACTTCTGACAACAGCTACATGATTTTGTTTGTTCACATTCATGGTAGTTGGAGCTCGGATATTGACCAAAGTGGGTCACATACCACACTTTACAGAGACTGACGATTAGTTATTATAAATTTATAATGAGGTGATGTCCTACATCATAATTAAATGTAATAAACTTTCTACTACAACTTAATTCTAAAAGAGAATTAACAGACGACATTGAAATTTTAAATAAAAATACTTTTCATTGGGTGGTGTTAGAAAAAGAAATGAAAACAGCTACACAGGCAGTCTTTATACAAATCTTTCTTTCCATTACACAACAAACCTTGTCACCTTAGCTATGGTATGATTCATTCCCTCTCTTAGCCATTATCTCGGTTATCTTCTGCCGGAGTCTAAATTCTTATAAAAAGCATTCATATAACTTAAATGCTTAGCAGACACTGTTTTTAAATGGCTAAGGTCTCTCTGTACAGGAGGAGTTTGTCAGGACAATCTGGCATGTGGATATGTTTTCCCTATAAGTAAATCCTGACAGTACGGCACAATCACGTTGACACACCGGTTCTCGTCAGATCACCAAAGTTAAGCAATGTTGAGCCTGGCCAGTACCAGATGGGTGACCATTTGGGAAGGCTAGGCACTGTATGTATCTTCTGGGAAGGTTGGGCGTGGGGGCCAGCATCCTCACCCCGTAAAAAGAACTCAGTCGCTACAAAAGCATCTACAAAGTTGTAGATGGCCTATGCCCCTTCGGGGTTCAAGGCTATGGTGGTAAATCCCGACTAAAAATTTAAAATTAAATTTCATATTTTAAGTCCAAATAAATTCCAGTAAGCCTACCCTACACTAGCTTTTACAAGGAATGATGCACTTTTTCTAAGTGACATTAAGTATAGTAACAGCACTAAGCTGGATACTCTACCAGAATAGATGAATTCCTGTCCTGGAACCCGGTAAAACTAAGAGACAAGAAAGATATCTTATCATTAGCTACAAATAAAAAAAAAAAAATTCTGTTTCTTTTTCTCTCTTAATTTCCCCTCTCTGTCCTGCTCCAAATAAATCTGTCGACCTAGTCCACAAATTCCAAAATTTCATCATGACAAGTTTCAAGAAAAAATACACGATTAAACCCGGTTCTCCAACTTCCAACGTAGACCCCTACTACCATGTCTCCTTCTCCAACATCAGGGGTCTTCGTTCTAACCTTCCAGAGGTTGAAACCCAATTACAGGAGACTAAACCAGACCTTTTATTTTTAAGTGAAACTGGCATTGGACAGGCTATTTCCCTAGATGAGTTTGCAATTTCAGGATACTCTAACTTAACTTCTAAATCTGACCCCCAAGATCGCCATGGGCATGGAATATGTGCCTATATTAAAGATAGCTTTCCATGTGGGAGGGACATCTCCAGGGAAGATCCTAACTTACCCTATATGTGCTTCCGGGTTGCTTTAGCTCACACTACTGCATTTATATTTACTCTCTATCGCCCCCACAACAGCGGAGTTACTATCTTTCAAAGCATATCTGAGAAAATTGACCAAGTCCTTTCTACTTATCCTTCAGCTAACATTCACGTATGTGGAGACTTCAATGTTCACAACGTCGAATGGTTGACCCACTCAAACAAGACCGATGATGAGGGGAGGTTCTGTCATGATTTCTCCATTGCCTATGATCTCACTCAGATTGTTCAGGAACCTACCCGTGTGCCCGATAATGACGGCCAGTATGCGAGCCTACTAGACCTTTTTCTCACAACTTGCCCTGAACTATGTTCAGTTTCTGTTCTGTCGCCTCTTGGATCTTCCGACCACTCTGTTGTATCAATTAAGATAAAAATGAAATGTAATAAGTCCCCAGACGTACCTCTTCATCGTACAGTATATCGATACACTAAGGCTGACTGGGATAGCTTCCGTACATTTATATCTGATCTACCTCTGCATTCCATGTTTAAAAAGGATGTGTCCTCTATAGTATTAGCCCTAACTGAATGGTTAATTGTAGGTATTGACCATTTCATACCCTCTAAAAAGTTTCAGCAAAAACCTAACAGCCAGCCATGGTTCTCTCCAGAATGTGCTGCTGCCATTGCGCACAGAAATCACTTTTTCCACTGCTTCAAACGTAATAGATGTATGGAAACTAAAGCCGTTTTCAGGACTGCCAGCAACCATTGTAAGAAAGTAATAAGGAACGCAAAAGTGTTGTATGCTCAATCTGTTAAGTCCAAAGTAGCTGAGCAGCGGCTTGGTTCCCACCAGTTTTGGCAAATAGCAAACAGAATCCTGAACAGAAGCGTGTGCTCCATCCCAACTATTATCAATGGACCTGAGGTAATCTCGTCAGCATCAGACAAAGCCAAACTCTTTGTCAAGAACTTTGCAGCTAATTCTACCCTTTGCGACCAAGACCGCCAACCCCCAATATTTCCTCCTGTATCAGAAAACACGCTATGTGATAGACGTATATCTGTACGTGATGTTGCGAAGCTAATCAAAAACCTTGATTCGAGTAAAGCAACTGGCCCTGATGGTATTCCAATTATAGTACTCAAAAAACTTCAACCTGAATTAGCGCCCATACTTACAAAACTGTTTAAACGTTGTCTTAAGGAGAATAGTTTCCCATCTCCCTGGAAAATCTCATCAGTATGCCCTGTATTTAAGAATTCAGGTGATCGCTCATCCCCCTCTCAGTACAGGCCAATAAGTCTCCTGTGCGTCATGAGTAAGTTGCTAGAATCTGTGTTAAATACAGAAGTAATCAAACATCTCAACAAAAATAACCTTCTTAGTGACACTCAATATGGTTTCCGTTCTGCTAGATCTACAGCAGATGTCCTTACAGTTATATCGCATAGGATTAGCAAATCTTTCGACGGTGGCAATCTTTCTAGGGCAATTGCTCTTGACATATCTAAAGCCTTTGATAGGGTATGGCATAAAGGTTTACTTCATAAGATCGCTAGCTATGGTATAGCTGGAAAAGTCTTCTCAATTATTAAATCATTTCTTTCTGATAGGTTCATAAGAGTAGTAGTTGAGGGGCAAAAATCAGAAGCTCACAGTATTAATGCCGGTGTCCCTCAGGGATCCATCCTGGGCCCAACTCTTTTCCTTTATCTACATTAATGATCTTCCAAATCATATCCTTACATCATTTGTAAACATTTATGCTGACGACACTACCATTTATGGTACCACATCTAAGACAGTAAACGACCAAGTTCTCTCCAATTCTCTCTCCTCTGATCTTGAGCACGTAGTACAATGGGGAAAGGAGTGGCTGATTACTTTTAATGCATCTAAAACCAAGCTTCTCTCTTTACATCATCAACATTCTAATTCACATTTGTCATCAATTGAAATGAATGGCTCTCGTCTTCAGGAGGCCTCAAGTTTTGACAAGCTTCTGGGCTTGACCATTACTCCTGATCTTAAATGGAACACGTATATCAAATCTGTTGCCAAGGCCGCTGGAAAAATGGTGGGATCTTTCTATCGATCCGGTAGATATCTCACTGCTGATGCTATTCTCTACCTATATAAGAGCCAGGTACGTCCAAGGATGGAATACTGTTGCCACATCTGGGCAGGAGCTGCTAGAAAGGACTTGTCCTGCCTTGATAGAGTTCAAAATAGACTTCGTAGCCTCGTAGGAGATGTCCTTTTCTCCTCCTTTCAACCTCTATCTCACAGAAGAGATGTTGTGAGTTTGTCTCTGATGTATCGTTATTTTCATGGAAAGTGTTCAACTGAGCTTCAATCTATGGTCCCCCCTCGCCAAACTTTCACAAGAAACACTCGTCTAGCTGTAAACACTATCAATAATTTCCCCCACTCTTTATCTGTGCCTAAACCTAAACGTAGATTCCATGAACAAAGCTTCTTTCTTAGAACTGCACGCCTGTGGAATTGTCTTCCGTTTTCCTGCTTTCCGGCTGACTACAATATGGTTGTGTTCAAGTCTAAAGTAAATAAGTTCTTGATGAGCCGTTCCATATAAGTTATTAAATTTACCAAATTTTCATTACTAATGATTACTATATTGACCAATTTTTACTGTACACTCTTTAACCCTTATCCTTGAGTGGCCTCTGGGCCTTGATAATGTGGTGATGCCTTTGTAAAAAAAAAAAAAAAAAAAAAAAAGATATACTATAACGTATTTAAATGGACAATTGTGGAGAGGAAAAATCATTTTCTCAACTTCTTTGCTAACTCGCTTGAGATGTGAAGGAGAACTTTAATATAATATTCGAATATCTAGGCATCTCATAGTCATAGAGGTCAAGTGTTAGCCTTGGGAAGGGGATCCCTTGATTTCGAAGAACTTTGAAGTAAAAAAAAAAAAAAAAAAAAAAAAAAAAAAAAAAAAAAAAAAGATAATTTCTATGATTAGTTAAAGTCAGATTAGTTAGGGAACGCAGCAAACTAGTTCTGTGTTTTCACTTTTTAGACTTCATACAAAATGATTTTACTTGTATTTGCCCCCAAACAAGGCATATTATCACTGAAGCTTAAAGGGCTACTATGGTAGAGGACAGATTTATAGGGGCCAACATCAGTGGGAAGTTGGGCAGCAAGATGCTCTGCATTTTGGTACTGTCAGGCAAACAAAGAGCAGGAAGAGAATTCCAAAGGCAAACAGAGTCAGAGGAAAAGTAAAAGAGTATTATTGTAAAAAAAAAAAATTAAGAAATCTTCCGGTATCAAAGAATCTCTACAATGAAAGGGTAGGATTGAACACTTTGGTGAGTCAAGGTTATTTTTGTTTTAGGTGTACAAATGCAACAAGTTTATGAGAGCACATTTCATAGAAATACTTGTAAAATAAGTATAGGACTGTAACTCTGTAGTGATGTGACAGGGCTGGACATTAGTAGATAATGTGGGTCATATTCGTAATTCTTCTCAGCAGAGCACAGTAGATGTGACAGCGTTGACTCATACACAAAAGCAGCTGCGTATGAATTGAATACAAATTTAAAATTTGAATTTGCATTCCAATGTGTATAAAGATGTAAAAGATATTACACCCCATAAAAAGCAGGCCAGCAGTACAGTGTTCCACAGGCGGGCAGTTCTGAAAAAGAAAGCTTTAACATGGAATCTGTTTAGATTTAGGCACAGATAGAGAGTGGGGGAAATCGTATATAGTAGTCAAGTATTTTTTGTGAAAGTTTGGCAAAGGGAGATCATAGTTTGGAGCTCAGTCGAGCACTTGCCATGAAAATAATAATAGAGCAGAGACAAGTTCACAATATCTCTTCTGTGAGAAAGAGGTTGCATGGAAGAGAAAAGGGCATCATCTACGAGGTTTCGAAGATGGATTTAAACTATCAAAGCTGGATAGGGCACGCTGAGCAACTCCTGCCCAGATATGGCAACAGCACTCCATTTTAGGACGTACCTGGCTCTTATAAGATAGAGATTGTATCAGTAATGAGGTACTTACTGGAGCAGTACAGTGATCCAACCATTTCTCCAGCAATCTTGGCAACAGATTTGATGCATGTATTCCATTTCATATCAGGAGTGAAGGTCAGTTCCAGAAGCTTTTCAAGACATGGAACTTCCCGAAGATGAGAGCCATTCATTTCAATTAAGGCATGATGCGGGTCAAAATGATTACGATGAAAAGAGAGAAGCTACTTATTTATATACAAATACACATTAATCAAAGAGTAGTTGATGAATATAGATGAATTTTATTTTTTCTTCAGAGTAATTATTCAGTAAGCAGTAGTATAATATATTATAAATTTAAAAAAAAATTGTTTGATATCCAATATATAGGACAGTGAGATTGAATGGGTAAAAGCCTGCATTTTAGTTATCCACTAAAAATTGAACAAATAGCACACAAGACAAATTTTCAAACTTCCAACAAACTTTCAATGGTTGTAATTTGGTGGATAAACCCCCTCTCTGAAAAATGGAAATATAAATATTTATAGACGAATCCTATTTTGAAAAGTGTTCAATATTCAAAATAAAGTATCAATATACTGAGAGAATTAAATTATGCAAATTATAAAATTTATTGTTCAAACAAGGAATACAAGATAAAGTGATTTAATTTCTTATTAGATGGAGTTTAAAAAATTTGGGTTTTTTTCTTAAGTGAAAAATAGTAATTAAATGAACACTTTGCAGAAAAATGATAAATTTTTGAAACTCCATGGAATAAGGAAATAATTCACGATCTTGTATTCCTTGTTTTATGGACAATAAAGGTTTGTAAATTACAATTTTATTCCCCCCTCACGCACACACATTTATGCCTACTGAAGAGAGAACTTAAACGCTTACTAGAGACTGTGCTCAAATGTCTAAGTTTTCTCTGTACAGAAGTTTGTCAGGGCGACCTGACATGAGGAGACATTTTCCTCGGAGTAAACTGACTTAATATTAAAAAAATCACATAGTATTCACAGCCCAAATAAGAATTTCTCAGTATGGTTAATCAATACTTGCTTTTACAGGTAATACTGCACCTTCACCAAATGACGTTACCTCAAGTAACAGCGCAAAGCTGGATACTCCACCAGAGTAGATGAATTCTTATCCTGGAATTCAGTAAGACCAAGAGACCACAAGAAAGGTATACTATAACATATTTAAATTTTAGGAGAGGGAAAACTATGTCCTCAATTTCTTAACTAACCCAGTGTTTGAGAGGTTGTTTGGTTGGTTGTTCGATTTTTTTTTTTTTTTTTTTTTATACAGTGATCACCACTTATCAAGGCCCGGAAGCCACTCAGGGATAAGGGTTATTGCAAGTACATTACGTTAGTGTGGAGATTTGATGAAGTGTTTACTTAAGGGGGCAGTTCATTAGGAATTTGTTAACATTGGACTTGAAGACATCCAAGTTGTAGTCCGGTGGGAAGCAGGCAGATGGAACAGAGTTCCACAGGCGTGCAGTTCTAAGAAAGAAGCTTTGTTCATGGAATCCGCGTTTTGATTTAGGCACAGATATAGAGTGGGGGAAATTTTTCACAGTGGATTCAGCTAGACGCGTGTTTTTCGTGAAAGATTGGCGAGGGGGGACCAGAGATTGGAGTTCAGACGAGCACCTGCCATGGAAATAACGATAAAACAAGGATAGGCTCGCAACATCTCTTCTGTGGGAGAGAGGTTGCAGGGTAGAGAAAAGGGCATCCCCCACCAAGCCACGAAGTCTATTTTGTACTCTGTCAAGGCAGGATAGGCTGTTTTTAGCAGCTCCTGCCCAGATATGGCAACAGTATTCCATTTATTGGGCTATCAACAGATGCATGGTCATTTAAGGCCAAATAATTTTTTTTTTAGTTTTTTTTTTATTGGGGTTTATCTTAGTAAAATAGGTGTTCTTTATTTTCCAGTATGTCGAGGTGAGATTGGAGGAAGGTTAGTAAAAGATTTGGGTTGAAAATTTTTTTTTAAGGTAGATATTTTGGAGAAGAGATTTACCTTTTTCAAGTAATTTAGAATTGTTTTTTCATTTATGTTTTCAAAGAGATCTTTAATGTTGCTAGTGGTGTAGGGGTTTTGGCGGAGGGGGGAGGGGGCTAGATCAATGCATTGCTGGAGAGGTAAAGGAGAACTTTACTAAAATATTTGAATATTTATGAATCTCATATAGAGATTAAGTGTTAATATTTATATATCTCATATAGAGATTAAGTGTTAATATTTATATATCTCATATAGAGATTAAGTGTTAATATTTATATATCTCACATAGAGATTAAGTGTTAATATTTATATATCTCATATAGAGATTAAGTGTTAATATTTATATATCTCACATAGAGATTAAGTGTTAATATTTATATATCTCACATAGAGATTAAGTGTTAATATTTATATATCTCATATAGAGATTAAGTGTTAATATTTATGTATCTCATATAGAGATTAAGTGTTAATATTTATGTATCTCATATAGAGATTAAGTGTTAATATTTATATATCTCATATAGAGATTATGTTTGTGTTAATCCTAGGAAGGATGTCTCTTGATTTCTGAGAACTTTGAAGTAAAATAAAACCAAGCGAGGAAGCTACTAAAATAAATTCGCTCTGTGTGTTTGCAAAAATCTATGTATCACATTAAAGTTTTTTTTTTTTAGATATGATAAAAAAAAATTTTCCTTTGAGATACCTAATAAAGATATGCATATTCTTTGACCAATATTTGAAATATACATTCCGATTGAACACAATGTTTAGAAAACATTCTTCAACGGATGCATTCATTTAATCTGCTGATTTAGTTAAAAAATAAAAATAAAAATAAAAAGCATAAAAGAATGATGGACAGAGCCACATATAAAGAAACCAGGACACAGCAAAGATGTGTGCATGGTTACTTTGGTTGTTTTGTTTTATGGCATATCAACCCTTTTTCAGGTTATTTAATTTTGAATCCAGTGATTTTAGATAAAAGTTTAATAATTCAAGTTCTTTTGACATTTCTGAGTTTTTAGATGAGGATTGGTTATTCGTATTATTTGGATTCATCAGACTACTGTCTGAATTGTAAACAGTGATATTCTCCTGAACGTTGAAGGTTCAATCCTCAGTGTGGGCGACCAAAAAATACAATTGTGAATTACCAAGGACCTCTATCCAGTCATGGCTGATAAAACAAGAGCACGCTACCCCCATGAAGTAAATAAAGGTTCCTGCTTGAAATTCCATTCAAATTCCCCAAATTCGATGAGATACACCTGAAGAAGGTTGGAGGTTACATCGACCGAAACGTTGTCAAAATCACTCAAGATGAGAACGGTAGACCGATGAAACCAAATAATTCAAGTTCTTTATACCTTCAAATATTTATTTATGGTGTTTGTTTTGCTTGTTTTGTTTTATGGCATATCAACCCTTTTTCGGTTATTTAATGGTCATTTTGTTTTATAGAAGAAAATTGTTGTTTTTGGCTTTGCTAATCATGATAGAGTTTTGCAAAAGAAAAAACAAAAAACTAACATCAATGTTTGGTGCATTTTAGATTAGGAAACGAGTATCTTTAGACAGCCTGATCTGGTAGCACCATGCAAGTTTAGTGATGAAAATGATGAATCAAAGTGAAATGTGACATAGCAGAGATGTGAGGGCACATCGAAAGACCCGAAAGAGGTTAATCTAAAGGATTAAAGTAAAAAGGAACATTTTCATGAATCTTCAACTTGAAAAAGGGATGAGGCAGCCCCTCCATCCGACAGATTCCTGTGAACAGAGCCGGAAATAAGTACTTGTATTTTTCATCTCATATCAGTCGTGTGATTAAAAAAGATCCATTATCAGTCAAGTGTTAAACAGAACAGAATCTTCAGAGAAAAAAACAAAAAAAAAACAGGAAAGAACAAAAATATAAAATAAAACGATAAATTTATTCAATAAAAAATAAAATTATCAAATTCAAAAAAAATTATCAAATTATCAAAGGAATTATTAAATACTAGCAGCACCCGTGTAGGGTCATCTAGTGAGCTCGGATTAAATTGTTTAAATCGGAAAAAGTTTGCATAAATATTAAATATAAAAAATAAGATAAAATTAAAAATTAACCTTTTATTACAAACTATACTTCTTTCTTTTTTCTTCTTTAACTATGAGTTAAATAATATTACTGCTTGCGGTGATATTACTTTTGTTTATGATGGACTATTCTGATCATTTTATTCTTTACTTTATTGTCTTTGTTAATAAGGAGAGAGAGACAGAGAAAGATGAAGCTAAAACACAGAATGACGTATAGAATGAGAGCAGACTTTTAAAGCAACATACAATCAGAGAGGGTAAAAGTGATAGATATTAAATAAAAGATAGGTCACTTGAGTTACTTGCAAATTACGACCAATTAGAACAATTTAAAAAAAAAAAAAAAAGAAAAAAAAAATGGAAGTTTTCTTCAAATATAAGTTAATCTCAAAACTGAGAAATATTTGTGCATGTATTTTGTGTGATTTATTGTATATAGGACAGTTATCTGTATGTATGTTTTGCTAAAACTCAAAAATATAAACAAACATTAACAAACTTGGTTGGTTGGGGGGGGGTATATATATATATATATATCTTTATTCGATTGGCAAAATTTTAGAATAATTATAAAGAAGTGAACCATCGCGTAAATTCAATCAACTAAAAAAATGGAAACCGGGGTGAGGAAAAGAAAAAAAAATATAATGGGGCAAGTTATATGTACAATTCAATAAAATAAATAAGTCGATTAAAAACGATCGTTAAAATACACCCAAAGCGCTTTTTGTTCAGACTAACATTTTCAAGGGTCATAAGTCTGAAAATTATTATTTTTTTAGAATATTTAGTAGTGATATGGAATAAGAGCAGAGAGGAGATTAAGAGAAAAAAAAAAAAAAAAACCTGACTACCCAAATAATTCTAATTGAAGCCGGAGGTTTCTCTGCTTGCACAAAGTAGGGGGGTTAGCAATGATGGCAAGTGCTTTGAGGACAGACAGGTGGAACTTTGTGCGTCCTCGGTACAAAACAGAAAAACACTCCGGAGAGAAAACAAGACCGCACTCGTTTTTATCGACCAAGTGTTGGCCGATGGACGATTCTATCAGTTGAGATTTTCTGGTAGTAGGTTGATGATCTCGGATGAAACGGGGAACTTGTTGGGCGATTCTGACCTGAAGACGCTGGGTTGTCTTGCCTATATAGACGGCACCACACCGACATTGAAATTTATAAATAATATTACTTGTTTGGGAGATAGGCAAGACATCCTTACGAAATGAGGGAAAGGCGGCTTTTGTGGAAAAGGCAATACGGAGCGATAGAGCACCAAAATTAGAAGACACCAGAGAGGAAATCTTATCGCAAATAAGTTGGCCTTCAAGTCCAATCCAGGGTAACTTAAGGTATACCGGAAATCTACACGGACCGTATTTTGGTAGCTCAGAAAAGGATTGAATTTTTTTATTAATAACTAAGTTAACTAATGTTAATGGAGAGAAGGAACCTCTGCCAAGATATATTTAACCGGATTGCTATGAATCGACCTAACAAACCCCTGATCAACGTAAGAAGGCCTGTTCAGGAGGTCATCGAAGTGCTCCCATCTATGAAGAATGTCGGTAGGGTCTCGAAGAAGATCCCCACCATCCCTCGAGCGCAGAGGAGTGATATGTGATCTGGATGGTCTGTAAACCGCACACAGTAGGCTGTATAAGACCTTGGTGTTGTTCGAATCCGAGGCGAGTTGTATTTCCTTAGCTTTCTGCCTCCACCATTCATCCTGCATGTTACGCAACCTCCTCTGTACCTCATGCTTGATTTCCTTAAACGTGTCCATCAATCAATCTTGCTCACCATCCGTCAAACCATCTCCGAGATAAGCGTGTAATGCCCTGGCTTTTGAATCAAGCAGAGCCAAAAATATAAACAAACATTCACAAACTTGGTTTGTGTGTGTGTGTGTGTGTACGTGTATATATATATATATATATATATATATATATATATATATATATATATAAAATCTTCACCATATTCCCTCTGCTTCACTTTTTGTTATCAAGTAAGATCTTTGACTTACTTGTAGTTTCATCAAATACTTTTGTATGCAAAATTCGATCCCGCATTTTGCTAATTCCTACCCTCTGATGAGAAGGAAAGTATTTCTTCGAAACTCCGCAGATTAAGGACTATCCACTTATCAAGTGTTTCCTTTTCATATTAAATGTTTTTAACTCTTTTTCAAAGTGTTTTTTAACATGTTTTATTAACTGTTTGCTCATACATACATACATACATACACATATATATATATATATATATATACACACAGTCACTTTGACACGCTAGCTCATCAAATCACCAAAGTTAAGCAATGCTGAGCCTGGTTAGTACCTGATGGGTGACCATTCGAAATTTTAGATGTTATATGTGCTTCCCACTTATCTTGGCATAGTTTCCAGTCATCCTGAACCTCCATCTGTCACTAGTATTTAACAAGACCAGTTCAGAAGTGTGATTGGAGATTGCGCAACTCTTGCCACAACAATTCCACGTGCAGGCAATGTATCCATAGTCTGTCCAGACCGAAGGAAGCAATATATATTTTTTAAATCATAACCCGCGAAAGAATATCATTTCTTACAGTGCTCAATACAATAGATACAGCAAGTGTGTTTTTTTTTTTTAATCATTTTTTGTACATTTTACATAGAATTTTGATTATTCATCTTTTTTACTAGCTTTTTCAATAATTTATTTTATTCATTTTTTTTTCGTTCTTATTTTCATTCATATTTGGCAAGTGGGGGGGGTCAGAAATTTGTATCTTATCAGTGTTGTCTGGGAGCAATAAAATTCTCATCATCAACATTTCTCTTCATAATTTAATATTTTAAGGGGGCATAGTGTAGTATCTGTTCCGATATCCACTTGAACTGGCTATTTCCATTCTCTTGACCGCGTTTCCCTCCTTATTAGCTTAATCCAAATCAATTGATATCATTTCTATTCTTGAAGAGTAATCTCCTCTCCCATCTTGAAACCAAAGCTCGAGAGTCTCATCTAACCTAACAACAGGTAGAGAAAAAATATTGTGTGCGAAAGAGATTAGTATATGCTTTAATCATCCATATGTTTATTACATCTAGTGTGTATAAAACTAAACCCCAAAATGTTATTCAAGAAAGTAATTTGATCTGGACAATAGCAAATCATAATCTCATTATTATTAATATATATATATATATATATATATAAGTAGGTGAACTTTTTATGACAGTTACTAATCATGGCTTAGTTTGCTATGGAAACATCTGACAGGGATTAAGTTCACTTATAAAGCCACCAATCAGTTAACTTTCAACTGAGTCAGCTGTCTTTTTGTATTTCTTTTCCTCTCACTTTCCCTTAAAACTAAAATCCCAAACTGATCTTTAATACTGATCATTGTTCATAATTCATCAAATTTGTTTTGTTTTATCTACATTTATTTCAATTATTTTTATATTAAAAGATTACGTAAATTTGCAAAAATATCAATATTCAGTTTTTTGGATTTAAATTGTTTTGAATGTAGAAAATATTGCAATTTGTCCTTGCTTTATTGTGCATTTACTCAAGTTTTGGAATTACAAATTTCTAAAAGTTCATTTAATGGTGAAGTTAGTCATTTTGGTGACAAATTTTATGCTGGAAGTTCTTAATATTTTTGTGTGTTCACTTATCCAGTCATGCCTTACCCAGGAACTACTTCCTCCAAAAATCTCTTACCAACCATCTTCTCTGATTCGGCTATGCTCTTCATCAACATCCAAGTGACTCCATCCATGAAATCATCGATCCAGCTCCACCACAAGGTTGGAAGAAATGTTGCAGTAGTCAACTCAAAATCTAGTTCAAGACGGTGAAGCGGGATGCTGAACTGATCCTGCCTCCTCCCCTTTACAGGGTCCATCGTTGAATGGTTTACACTCAGAATGGAAGCAGCCTTAAGTCGCCATGTCTGATCAGCCAGTATTCTTGTTGGTGAACTTGTTGGAAAGAGCCGCCCCAACCAACCTAGGGTGAATGCCACAACCATGACCATACACAGGACAGATTTTATTAAACTCAGAGATGGAACACTGATAGGTATTATCACTTAGAGTCAGTAATCTATAATATAATGTTTGTATGTCCAGCTAAAACTTGAAGACTAGACAACAAGCATCCACAAAAGTTGTTTTTTTTTTTAATTTATATCAACGTAATCCTGGATGTATAATATCTAAAAAATATAAATACATTATTTCGAGAGGGGGGGGGGTATCAACGATTATTTGTATCACTTAATGTTATCAAGATATACACTTTTAATATTATTATGTAGTGTATTTTCCAACCTCTAAATAAAGGATGTCAATTTTTTTTTTTTTTCAGTCATTTCCCTTCTGACTTTAGTTGTGTGTGTATGTGTGTGTGTCAGAGAGAAGAATAGGCTGAGCAAAGAAGAAAGAGGTGGAAGAAGGGGACCTCATGTTACTTTGAATGACAAGATAATTTGAGAATCTATAACTGCAGAATTTGATGCAACTAGATTCTAAGTTGTTCATAGAGAAAAAAGGATATGCTGATAATGTGACGAATGCAGAGACATGACACAGAACAAGAAAAGATGAAAGGAAATCCACGGCATACAATGTTGGGGTTGGTGATCATTGTTGAGTGGGGTTATTAGGGTATCAAATGGTTTTGTTATCACTTCAGACAATATTATGCATGCTAATATATGAACCCTCATTCAGCTCAGATTTGGAAGCTGCTGATGCTGTAAACAAAGAATATGATGATTCTGGTGATAATGATGGTCACCAGCAACAACAGCTGTCAGAGGAGCTGGTTGAGAATGAGGTCAAGAAGATGATTAACATGAAAGAAAAGTTGGCAGAAGCCAAGATCAAGAGAGTGATCAGTATATGAGAGAAGCTGACAGAAGCCAAGGTGGTTCTGCTGCACAAGAAACTGGACAAAGTGACCGACATTACTCACAGAATTTCCCCATTCAAAGATGTGGGACTCAACACTTTTTTTATTCCATTTACACTCCAAATAAGGCTACTATTGGGGACATAAGTTGCAGGGATACTGTTAGAGAATGGATCAAGAGAGAGAGGGAGGTGTATAAATTATATTGGGACACATTGACCGGAAGTCAGGATCAGCTGATCGGATTGCGTGCGAGTCACATGATCAGGTTAGCTGAATCGTGGAGATTTGGTTTAGACTTAGAAGAGGACGGACGGCTTCACCATTGTCTCCTCCGCTTCACTGGAGGGGGGGGGGAGGTCGCTGACGTGGTAGAAACGAGACCAAGAGTACCACACAAGCTAGAGATTCACTTTCCATCTTCTGCGAGACATCTGGAAAGTGAAATAAAAACTATAAAACAAATTTGTGTTGGAGTGAATGAACCTTCGTCCAAAACAGGTACCGTCTCCCCTCCAAGACACGAGATGTTCCAGATGGACCAACATCCAAGACGCAGAAGGTATGTTGAAAAATACATGTACCACACACACACAACGGCATATGAACATATCATTTAATAGAAAGAACAGCTACACGATCACACAACATTAAGGCTGATTAGATATATCACACACGATCCCCTTTATTAGAGATAACTACACAACAATACTATGTAGGGAGTTGAGCAGCGAGATGTCCATTCACATTACACTTCTGCATGTCAGTACAGTTAGGAAAGCAGGAACTCGGAAGTGAGTTCCAAAGTCTAACAGTTCTAGGGAAGAAACTATTAGAGTAGAAGGCTTTCTTACTAGTAGCAGATGCACCAGCCCAAATGTGACAACAGTACTCCATACATGGGCGAATGGTGGCCTTGTAGAGATGCAGGATACTTTCAGGCGTAAGTAGCTTTCTAGTACGGTAGAAAGAGCCAACCACATATCTTATGGATACAGAGACGAATAGGTGATATGCTAATTAAGCAAATGAATATCACTTCAACTGATATATCTTAACATTGATTCTGACTAGACAACTTTTATTTGTTGTACTGAACAAGTGATAATATGGGAACATTGTCCAATTATGATGAAAAATTCAAGACAATCATTGATATTTTTAATTGAAGAAGAGAGTTGTTTCCCTTATAAAATTTTTATAATTCCTTTTTCATTAAAAAAATTTAAAAAATTTAAAAAAACTTGAAACAAATAAAAATTAAAACCAGCCAAGCATGCGGGTCTCCCTCCATGAGTGAAAAATTTACTTTCACCATGACTAATATTTGTGCAAAGCTTAAAAAAAAAAAAAAATATCCAAAGCGTGGTTACTGAGAAATGTGCAAACAAATGGACGAACGGAAGTGAATTACTAGGTCCAATTCCTTCTTTGTCGGGGGACCAATAACTTCACTGCATCTCAGGCGCTGCCAAGTAGCAGGGCTTTACGTTGCAAGTGAAACAGTCACATTTGCGAGTGAGTTTTCCAAGTGACAACTAGAAATAATAAAACACTTATTTTTTGGCGATTGTTTTTTTTTTATCTCTGATAATGTTACAAATCTCATTACCGAGTGAAAAATATCTTTTCAACCTTTTTTTTTTTTTTTTAAATGGGTAAAGTAAAATTTACACAATAAATGTACTCTTTAATGAAGGCTGCTTAAAAAAACATCTGGAATTAGAATGTTTATACCTTTAAAATTCTTTATGATGTACTCGTTATGGAATGATGTTCTCATATTCCAAAAATCATATGGCTTTGGCTAGTAATTTTTCTATTTGGCTAGTGAACAAAAATATTTAGTTGTCAAAGGTGAACTAACGATGAATTTATTCGTAGAGCTCTGGGTAGGGACAACTAGTTTATTATAATTTAGTGGCGGTCTCACAAGTGCCCATTTATATTTGTTAAACTCTTTAAAAGGATCAGCATAGAAATTTAAAAAATAAAACAAAAAAAAGGCAAAGGAGAATTTGAATGTGCTGAATGGTAGGTGTACGCAAGGAGGACAACAACTTCCAGTACAAAAGAATCATAAAAACCAAATCCAATATGTGACTACAATCACGCATGCGAGATATTGATCATAAGAGTCTAATGCTGGCATACTGCAGTAACATTGCGAAAACTGTTCAATAGTACAAAAGTATTACTTATTGAAATGTTCCTATCAAATGATTCTTCTCTTAGCGTAATGGATCCACTAACCTTCTGTGAAATGATTATCAAGATTCTTGTTGTTTATAGGAAAGCTGAACAAAAATTTCAATAGGAGGGTGGCCAGGGTGGGGTGGGGCAGAATAATCCTTTCCACTGGAGATAACTGGAGTTGTGAAATCTCACATACAACTTCGTCAATATATGGAGATGTGTGCAGAACAAGAGACTTTAATGGTATGGTCAGATTGAAAGAGTGGGCGAGAGTTGAATAATGTAGAACAGTTAAGGTAGCAGGTTCACAGGGAAGGTCAAGGAAAACATGGAAGGGATCAGAATGAACTCGAAAGAAGGATAAATAAAAACCTGGTCAGAGATAGGTTAGTTTAACAATGGCCATGGAAACAAGCGTCCAAGGATGGCGGGTGTGTGCTGTAAAAAGTCACCAACACTAGAACTTGGAACCCGACCAATAAAGGTGACATATGCAAATTAAGACGCAGTTGAATTTGAACATAAAAAGACGGTATTTCTTTCACTAGTGAGGACATCCTTTTTTTTTTTTTTTAACTTGGAATAGTTTGAACATATGGTTAATTCGCAGGTCAGATTTTCTTTGAACATCGAAACAGGAAAATAAAAAGGATTGTCGTTTTTGAATTGCCTAGAACATTGCAAACTATAGAAAAACTTTATTTTTTTTGCACAAACATTAAACGGTATTCGGCAGTTCAAAGGCAAACTTTAATTTCAACACTTCAGTTAGATTAGAAATCAATTTCTAAAAGCCATCCAACACATGCCAGCATGTAAAACTAATGTTAAACTTAATATGATGATGGTGGTGATGGCGGTATTACTTTGATGTCATGGCAAACTGTGTACATGAACATCAAGCAAGTTCATCAATGAAACTTTAGGCAGTAGTTTCTGCCAACACACTCATCAGGTGTCGGCAGGTGGCTGTCTTAAAGAGTAAGCTTTGACTTCATGTTTTTTTGTTTTTTGTTTTTTTTAAATCAATTACAAACATTTAACTTGGTTAACAAGTTGTTTGGTAAACCGACACTTTTTTTGATATTTATTTCATCTGGAAAATTGTTTTCACACTCATTGAAGTCCTGCCAGTCTCATATGACATTTGACATTGAAAGTCAGAATGCTCATCAGGCTACTGAGGAAGATTATCTCAGTGAAACAATTCAATGGAACACTAGTTTTATCAAGTGCATGTTAAATATTTAGAAAACGATTCTGGAAACAATTTAAAACTGTTCAACAGGCATATGGTGACAACAATATCTGTATTATATTTTTCTTAGTCTATCTGCCTGTCTTCTCATTCCAGTTTTTCTAGGAAACTACTGGAACAATCTAACTGAAATTTTGTACAGACCTTTGTTATAAGGTGCAATAAAATAAGTATTGTGGTATCTAGTCGATGCACGGTTATTATTAATAAGGATTAAGTATTTAATTCAAAAATGAGCACAAATTGTACCATATTCAACCATCAGTTTGACAAAGCGCTCAGTCTAAGACAATGGTCTATAACTTTTGCCCATTTTTAAGAGGCTAAAAGTCTAATAAATAGATCATATCAATCTGCAACCACAATGACCTGATCTGTTCATCACAACCAGTTGTTTAAAAGATTTTTAAAAATACCCTAAAAATTGTTTAATTATGGAATTGGCATTAAAGGAGAAAAATATATTCACAAACTTGCAGACCCATGATGTAGTGAATTCAAAAAAGATTGATAGTATCAAGGTGACCCCTACCCTCAAAGTCTTGGGAAATAGATTTATCAGGTAAACAAAGGAAACTGAAATAGGGTTAGTAAAAAAGCAATCAATATGACTTTGTTCACCAACATACACAAAGGAAAGCTGAAGTGGAGTTGGTCGAGGTTTAGCAATGATATGGACAAAACAGAGTGCTTGAAAAAATTCAGTTGTAAAAATTACGCTCTTATGGAGGTTGAAGGTTCCATCCTCAGTGCAGTGCATATACAATTATAAATCATTTAGGACTTCTACCCAGTCATGGCTGATGGAACAAGAACATGCAACCTCCATGGATTAAATAAAGGTTCGCATTTGGTATTTCCAAAGTTCAATAGAAAGTTTCACCAAGTTTGACAAGAGGCACCTTAAGAAGGTTGGAGGTTACATCGATCGAAACGGTGTGCAAATAACACTCAAGATGAGAATAGTAGTCCGAAGATTACAAATAATATGAATAATCAATCCTCACCTGAAAAATTCAGAAACATACAAAAAAGTAGAATTTCTTTGACAGAAGAGACGTTAGTCTTTCTCCGCTCTAGCATTATTTTGATGTAAAGTGCACAGCTGAGCTTCAATCTGATTCCTCTTTGTAACATTTTGAAGAAATAACTTGCTACCATAACAACAACAAAAACTTGGTAATGGTGAATAAAGGGAGACCCTAACTTTCAAACACACCGGATGTTGGCACTCCGCGTCTCAATTGAAGTATGGAAGCACAGAATCGATACAATTTTCAATTATATTTTATGTTTATTTTTTTTCATTCCCTTCTAATAAAAATATATTAAATATGTGAACTTTTTTTTTATCAATTTCTAAAAATTTTTACTCATATATCTTTTCAAATAACTGTTTATTTTAAGTTAATGTTATAGATTTTATCAAACTATTTAGATATTTTCAAAATATATTTATTTACAGAAACATGAAAAAAAAACTATGAATGTGTCATATTTTTTTTACAGTTTTAACTATGCTTAATTATGCGATTAAAAAATAAAACAAATAATTGATAAAAAGTTTACATATTTTTATATATTTTTATTATAATGGGGTAAAAAAAAAAATAAACATAAAACATATTTGGAAATTGTATCGATTCTGTGTTTCCATACCTGAATTTAGAGACACGGGTGCCAACTTCCGGGGTGTTTGAAAGTTAGGCTCTTCTTTACCAATTACCAAACTTTTCTATTAAAGAGTTTCTTTATTTGTGCAATACAATAACACAAGACTGCTTCTCCGAGGGCTACAACATGGTCTTCAAATCTCATCAATAATTATTTGTTATAAACTGTCATCATAATTCATCTTGTCAATCCTCTCATAATATTCATCGTTTAACTGACAAATACATCTAAGGCAATTGCTGAAACCTTAGAGAATGACCTTTAGTTTGTAGTGGAATGAGGACGTAAAATAATGGTGACAGTCAATACTGCCAAGACTAAGCTTCTTTCCTTTAATAATTACAAGAAACCTTCTCAACCATTAACTGCCCCTTCTGAACCATTAACTGCTCCTTCTCAACCATTAACTGCCCCTTCTCAACCATTAACTGCCATGACAAATAATATGCTACCCGAAAGCTCTTTGTTCAAACTCCCCAATTTAATATTCACAGGGAATATGAATTGGAACAAATACATTGAAAGCAATGCCAAGGCTGCTGCAAAGAAGGGTGATCACCTCTACTGTGCTAGAAAATTACTCACACCTGAGAGTATTCTGTATCTCTACAAAGCCATAATTCGTCCATGCATGGAGTATTGTTGTCATATCTGGGCTGGTGCATCTGCTACTAGTCTCTTGCTCTTAGTGTCCAGAAAAGAGTCTTCAACCTAATAAATCCCACACTATCAACCAAACTGATCGCTGTCCCATCACCACAATGTTATATCCCTGTCCCTATTTTCAAAGTATTCTAATGAGGTGTACTCTGAACTCGTAGCACTTGTGCTCCTTGAGGTAAATACCCCCCTGACTGACTCAACAAACAGCAAAATCCTACTCCTACACTGTAGAGATCCCTAGATGTCAAAAGACCTTCTATATGGCTTCTTTCCTCAAACTGCTGGACTTTGGAATTCCTTCCCGGTTTCCTGCTTCCTTGACTGTACTGACATGCAGAAGTTTAAATGTAATGTGAACAAACATCTTGCTGCTCAACTCCTTACATAGTGCCTCTGTAGATATGGTTTCAAATAGTTGTCATTTATGTCCAAAATGTACTGCCTTGTTTGAGGTGAATAAGAGAAAAAACTAAAAATCTATCCATCTCATTAACTCTCATCCTTGAGTGATTGGGAACTTATTAGTAAATAAATTTAAAAAGAAAAAATTACAAATATGACCCATAGAATATCATTAATCTGTTGAATTCCTGCAACGCAATTAACGTCTAATGAACGATCTTTCCAAGGATTCCTTTATGGAAAGAACAGATTAGCTTCACAGCAACTAAATCAGCGGAACCTTGAAAGTTATCTGCAATACAAATTGCCAGAAACAATTAGATACAGATTACGGCAACATCTGCCGTGATTGTACAACCAAATGAAACACGAGGTCTAGACTGCAGAAACTACTGCTGCATGCACCCCTTATAGTATGCTGATATGATGATATGCCATTCTCTCTGCGACCAGAGTCCCAATTGTTTAAGATGTTGCAGGTCGTAAGATCTTTTGTGCAAATATGTATACAAGTGCAAATTACAAAGGAATTTCTTTGTAACACAATCAAGAAAAAAAATAATTTTTTTTTTTTTTTTAATATCAATGAAATATAGCTTGACGTTTATATTATTTAAACCTAATCGATCGATGATGGATGACCTTAATGCTAGTTGGAGCTCTTGATAAGAGATAGAAACTTGCTTAACTTAAACATGTGACAGGGAAGATTTGAAAGTAGAACCAGTTGTTGATAAAATCTTAGTAACAGTAGAACACCATGTATGGTTCAGAGGAATGGGAGGAGCTCAGAGCCAGTATGAGAAGTGTGTGTGGGGGGGGGGTAGAATTAATTAATTAAGGAAAAGGAGTTCTATCAGTTAAATTAATAAAGCTGAATTAAGTAAAATTTTATCTTTTTCATGAATACGCCCACCTAATAATAAAATAAGAGATAATGACACTATATTATAGAATTTATGAGATTTTGGCTGTGGAGCATTGGTTCAAGTTTATAAAGCTCTTTAACCTTTTTTGTACCAATGTTCCTTAAATGGAACATAGTTTTCAACATACTATAGAAATTGTAATTTTGCTTTAAATTCAATTTTTATAAGTTATTTCTATTAAAGTAGCTTCATTTTACTCCAGATTTATGAAAACTTTTATAAATTATTCTTATAGTTAAAATAAATGGAATTTAAAATAGAGCTATAATCACTGTTTTTCTGGATGAGAATTGGAAGGCCTGAAATAACCATAAAGCAACCTGAGAGAAGTTTTTGATCAAGAGGATATCCTTCAGCAGCAATCATTGTTTGTATGTATGCTGTTAAAAATATAATACACCTAACAAAAAATTTAGATCTGGTATATTATACATGGAATTTTATTTTATAGCTTTATAAGAGATCACTTATTTTACAAAGGAATAAATTGTCAGAATTTCAATGTCGTTCACCTGTAACCTCCCAATGTTCCTTAAATGGAACACACAATAAAATAAAAAATTGATATCGTATAAAGTTCAAATTTTATATATAAAGTCATTAAGCTATGATGAACTCATATTTTAAAAATGAACGAAATCGTAAAGCAAATGTTATGGTCGGTCCAATAAAGGTTAATAGAGCTGTATAATTGGTCAAATATAATAAATTTTACAAGTACATGAATATATTATTGAAAATGAAAAGTTGAAAATAGATTTTTTTTTTTCTTGGACCAGGTCATTTGTAATTTCTCACTTTTTATTTCTCTAAAAACAATTATTGAAATTTCAAATTTTCTCATTTACAGATAGTAAAAAACTGATCTGAGACTTACTTTTAGCACCGTTGTAACTTTAGTGTCTTTCCTATTTGGTCTCCTTTAGTCCTCACATTCAAGTGGTGTCTCTGATAAACGAGGAAAAATTGATGGGGTTTTTTCGGGGTTAGCCATTTGTGGGAACTGATTTTTCTAATATTGAAATATTTTTTATCTTGTTTTCCAAAAAAGGTTACAGCTTGAGATCTTGCTGCCCAAAGGATGGATAGTTTTGCTAGCAGTGTATAAATTTATTATTATTATTATTATTAATAATAATATATTTAATGTTCTTTAATGAGATACACTAATGTAATTTAACAAAAAATATTTGTTTGACTGGCCATGAGAGGCCATTTTTCAATATGGTTGCATCTTGTTTACATGGTTAAATATTTTTTAGGTAACTTGATTTTGAATTTGCGGCACACGTTGACACACCGGTTCTCACCAAAATTAAGCAACAATACTGGCCAATACTAGATTTTGAGATGGCTAGGCGCTGTATGTACTGCACCAAGTCATAGAAATTTCCAGGTTGGTATCTGGGGGAGATACATCCCTGAATCAAGATAGAAAGCAACGGAGAAACTAATGTCTTAATTTGTCTTCCAGAAATTTCCATGGTTCTTCAATATGGAGAGTCATTGTCGCCGACACTGTTAAAACAGCAGAGCTGCTGCATGCATGGTTTGTAAACGGATTGTTTCAAAAGTAAAGTCTCCTATTTTTTTTTAATCAAAAAGTTCAAGAGCTGTGAAGATGGGAACTGTACCATTAAAACTAACTACTTTTTGTGCTCCAAATTTATTTTTATAAATAGTCACTATCATTTTCGGTGTACTTTTGCCAGGAATTTAATGACGTGCCTATGCTTCTAATGCACGTCCATGGCAAGTGTTGCTTTATTAGAGTCTGTTACTGTCAATATCTGCAACAGAGATGAAACTTCCAAGTCATGAATGCATAAGTTCAGTCATCATATAACAATGCAATTTGCTTTAATTCATTCAGGTGAAACAAAAAAATAGGAGGCATTACTTTTGGAATGTCTCTCAGATACAGTAACTTGACTGAATTTTTAGAAATTTACACTTTTTTTATTTATGTAAATAAAACCCATTCATCGTTGAAGATTATATTAAAAATAATCTATCTATATATCTAAGTGAGAATGTGTGTGCGTACATTTCTCAACCTATATACTCAACGAATTTTACAAATTTTGACTTAAAATTTGATATATAGGGTATTCAGACATGCGGAAAACTTGATTGATTTTCATCCGGAGAAAAGGGCTGCTAAAGGGTCAAAATTGAAAAATCGGTGCTTGAGGTGGGGTCATCAGATTTTTATTTGTCAACTGTTTTATGACTGCACATGCAGGAATCAGTCACACTTAATAAGTAGGTTTGAAAATACTATTTTAAAGATCGTGTCAAGCTGGCCGAGTGGTTATCGTACTTGATCCACTGTCTTTAGGTTTTGATCTCAGCTCGAATATTTCTTTTATTCACAAGAAGTGAACTGTTTAGAAAGAAAAAAAAACAATACTCGCATGCACATGGCACACGTCTCAGTTTCTGTATGAATTAAAATATAATATTTATGGTTATTTTATGGTCAGACAATGCCAAGTGGCCTGCTAGTCTAAAATAAAGGTGAATCTCGTTAGTACACAACACTCAAAGCCGTGAAATATACCAGCAGTTATGTTCCCAAGGATAAAGAGTTTATCAGATAAGTGCAAGCATTGCTTGGGGACAAATGGTATTATTAGCCCCTAATCCTGAGTAGCATGGCAGTGTTATTACATAAGACTGGCTGTCAGATGGTTTTAAAAACTCAAAATATTCAGTCTAATCTGTCAAGAATACGAAAGTAGGCTCAGATCAAATTTACTTTAAACTTTATTCAATTGATTATCTTTACCTATCTGGTGCTGCCCGGGATTCTTAACTCATTTCTGTTTCACCATTTTTTTTTTTTTTTTTTTTTTTAACCTATACAGTTTGTTTTATTTACCAAATTATTTTTCAAAATAAAATCTTGAAAGTTAACTATTACAATTTGAAGTAATGGCGACCAAGTGGTTAATGACATGAACTGATAACCAAGGTGTTCCAAGTTTGAATTCAGTTCATTTCACAAAAAATCACTATCACTTAGGATGTTGGCAACCTTCATATGCCCCTTTTGTAAGTACCTTATGTCTTTCTAGAAAGAAAGAATTCAGACTAGAAAAATATCGGGGAAACCAATGCCAACAACAGAATGTTCAAATTCATATATGACGAATTATCAGAATTTAGTTATTAACTGAACCAAATTGTTATAAGACTATGACTAATTTTGTTTGGGTAACATGGTTTTAATCTTGATAAAATTATTTGATTCAAACTTTCAAGAGGATTCATTAAGAATTGTAACACCAGAAATGACTTTCTATTCAACAGTAAATAAGGGGTACCTTCAATAAGTTTCCCAACTTTTTTGTACAGGCATTTAAGATTGTCATAGACTCTGGAAAATTGCTATACATCTTATGAAATGACTGACCAATTTTTATAATTTCAGGTTTAAATGAACAGTTACAGCAGGAAATGGAATACACCCTACTAAAGCCTGATTGTCACAGCTAGTGAATTTCAAAAATACAATTTGGACGCAAGGACACTTTAGAAGAACAATATGCAATAAAATTCTGTTTTGAACTTGGAAAAAATACTACAGAAACGTATGGAATGCTTCAGGCTGCTTTTGGATCATCTTGCACAAACCGAGCATCAGTTTTGAAGAGGCATAAGAGATTCAAGGAAGGCAGGAATGATGAGGTGTTTAAGAAGTAAGTCAGGATACCAGAGTTGGTTGGTCAAATAAAGAATTTCATGGATAAGGATCGTTGTGTGTCTATAGAGATAAGTGCACAGTTTGATGTCAGTGTGGGAACTGTAACACAATTACTTATGAGAAACTGAGGATGAGGGAGATTTGCACGAAGTTTGTTCCAAAGGTGCTTGGAGAAGATCAGAAAGAAAAATGTTGTGATAACAACAAGATGATGGAGTTGATCAAGTCAGATATCGCAGTTCTGGATGCTCTGGTCATCTGTGAAAACTGGATCTACTGCTATGACCCAGAGATCACGAGAGAGTTCCCAGTGGAAGTATACTGACTTTCCCAGACCCAAGAAGGTTAAACAGAGCAAATCCACCTAGAAACTTATGATCCATTTTTTTTTTTTTGACAGCACAAGCATAATCTATATGCACTGGGTTTCCACTGGACAATCAACAAGGAATGCTATTTTGAGGTTTTAAGGGAGTTCAGGAAGAGATTCTGTCAGAAGAGGCCAGCACTCTTTAAATAGGGTCAGTGGCATTTCGATCAGGACAAGGCACCAGTCCACAACTCCATTCTTGTCACAGACTATTTGGTCAGGATGGGTATTAAGATGGTTCTTCGCCCTCCCTATAGTCCAGACGTTGCTCCCTGTGACTTTTGGTTATTACCTAAGCTCAAGGAAAACCTTAGAGGCAGCTGTTATGAAACAATTGAGGAGATGAAAGAGGCTGTGACAAGGGTCATTGACACACTTACACAAGAGGACTTCAATGGGGCCTTTCAGAAGTTGTTAAAACAGTACAACAAGTGCATTGCAGCCGGAGGAGATTACTTCGAAGGGGAGTAGACTTTTATATGTGGACTATCAATAAAAGTACCCATACAAAAAAAATAAAGGGTCTGGGAACTTATTAAAGGCACCTCGTATTTCGAAATTTTTTGGAAATTTTAAAGAGTCACAAAGTAATTTTTTTTTTTTTTTATCTATTAAACAAAATATTAAAATGGCCGACTTACATATGAGGAAACAAAAATACTCTTTGATTTAATTTTGTAAGTAAATCATTTGTTTGATAAGATTTCAAAAATGTTTTTCATTTTTATGCTATTATATAATTGAATATTTATTGAAATCAATGAAGTTATCTAGAGACAAGAAATACACAAACATGGTCACGCAATTTTACTAATAGAGATGAAAAAAAAAAAATTAATATAGACCTCAACAGTATTTAACTAACTTGCCCTTAGATCTAAATTAAGATTTAACAGCAACGCATTATTCATAATGCTGTATAAATTTGAAATCTGGCATTTCAAAATCAAGCAAGAGAAGAAATTTGATTCGTTTGATTCTAGGTGCCTTTGAAGGATTCTAGGGTTGAAATGGAGTTATCAAATCACCAACTAAGGATCCGGATATTACTCTTACGACAATAATCTGCAAAAGACATACAGGCTGGTCCGGGTATAACGTAAGATTAGTTCCAGAGATAATTGCCAACCAAATGCTCCAATGAACCGCTGGTGGGGAAAAAAAGAGAAAGACCAAAAATGAATTGAAAGACAATCAAGAGAGATTTGATTGCAATCGGAAGAAACTGGAGGAACGCAGTGGATTAGCCTTCAAATCGAAAACAATGGCATACTTGAGTCTCATGCATTGCAAGTCATAAGAATTCTAAAGTCCAAGTAAGTTTTAATTATTTTTTTTTATTAGTTTTAATTTTTTTTTTTACTAACGATTCACCACTTATCAAGGCAAAAAGCCACCCATGGACAAGTGTTTATCAGTTGAATGATTCAATTTTATTATGAGATTGAAACGAAAAAAGCAAATGGAATTTTATTACTCAAAATGACTTATAGAAAGTATTGATATTGGATTTGAAGATGACCATGTTGTAGCCCTCAGGAAAGCAATTTAGCGGCAACATGTTCCACAGATAAGTCCTTAGAACAAAAAAAAAAAAAACTTCATAGAAATTCTGTTTGATGTTAGGCCCACACATACAAGAAAAGTTCTTTGCAGTTTTGAAAACAAAACGGAGTTCTTGCTGTGACTATTTTACAAGGAAAATTCAAAAATTGAAAATCAGTTGAGCACCTTCCATAAAAGGGATTTTCACACCCATATAAAGCAGCCCTAACACCCCCCCCCACTCAAATGAACACCTCATAAAATTTAGGTAAAAATTAAAGGAAATATGCATTTTCAGTTATATTTGAATGGAGGAACCCATTTTTTCATGTTTGATTTCGATCCAGAAATAAAAAATTGTGTGTCACGACACCCTATTTCGGAATCCGGAACCTGTAGTCCAAAAATTGTTTCAGGAAAATTATCACAGTTATTCTTTTTGTTGCTCTGCTGCTCTGCTTTGGCAGGCCAAGTCCAACATAAACAAATTCCTGACAAACCGCCCCCTTAAGTAAGACACTATCAAATCTCCAATACTAATGATTACTACAATACTATCTCATTGATTACTGTACATGCAATAACCCTTATTCCTGAGTGGTCTCCGGGCCTTGATAAATGGTGACCTCCATGTAAAAAAAAAAAAAAAAAAAAAAAAAAAAAAAGGCCAAACAGCCTTTTAAAAAGTTCTGCAGCAGCTCATGAATTGGTCAAAACAAGGTCTTTCTTTTCATTTAATGCCTTTCTATGATTTTTGGATTTCTCACCCTTGAAAACATACTTGGGTGAAATTTAGGCCCAAGAAGATTATTTTGGGGTCCAAATAGCAAATTTTCTAAAACAAAAAAGTTCCGAAATAGAGTGTTTGACGCACAGATTTCTTATTTCTGGATCAAAACCGATCCTCTAAAAAAAAAAAAGAGTTCCTTTATTCAAATATAGCTGAAAAAGATTTTAGTTTTTACCTAAATTTTATTAGGTGTCCATAAGAAAAAAATCTGAGCGGGAGAGTGTTAGGACTGGAATGTCCCAGAAATAAGTCAACTAGCAACGTCTTTTCTGAGAAAGAGATTGCAAAGATATTATCTTCACTAGATTTCAAAGTCGATTTTGAACTGTCAAAATAAGAGTTGGAGGCTACATAGACTTAAATGTTGTGAAAATCATACTCGAGATGAGAACAGTAGTCCGAAGCTTCCATAGAATATGAATGTGGCATGTCTTAAAACTAAACCAGGTTTATTATCGCACAAGTAAAGCCCCCTATTCTTTATAAACTCGAAAAGTTAAAGAGCTACAAAAAATGGAAGTGGTATCATTAAAACGAGCGACCTTTTGTTGTCTAGGATTTATTTTTCTACATAGTCACCAACACCATTCTCAATGCATTTTTGCCAGGAATTCAATGACATGTCTTAAGCGGCACCTCCATAGATGTGACAGTAGTAGTCCACCTTCGGAAGTACTCTATTCGTATTTAGGTAGAGGATGGCGGGAAAGAATGTCATCATTTTATAAAAATGGTTGTCAAAAAAACAAAAAAACAAATAGATTTTCTTTAGAGTGAAATGAAAGTAAGCACTTTTTTTTTTTTATAAAAGAAACAAACTTATCTTTAGATTTCTTTCAAGATCATTCTTCATCTGTGACTACTTGTGATGGAGGCAACAGATTCTTACAACAAGTAGTCTGAGATATAAAAAGATTTCTTCCTTAGCCCCTCCCCCTCCTCGGACAGATAAGAGGAAAATTAATATGGGCTCGTTTGTTGCTTTAGCCCCTTTTTTCTTATCAGGTATAGTTTCCCAACAGAGCTGCGTAGTTGAAAATAATTGGCCGACATAGATAAAAAAAAGTTTTAATTTATAAAATATTCAATTCCCCAAATCTTTGAATTACCCATAACTTTAGAAGAATCCTAAAAAAAGTAAAATAACTAATAAAAAAATTTTTTTTTAATAAAATGGCATGTATTGGACAGTTTAAAGAAACTGACTTTTAAACTAACCTATCTTTATTGTTGGAATCCTTTTGAGATTAGCAATTTATTCATTTATTTATTTGCGAACTATTATCCTTATTTTTTTTTGTTGTTGCTCCACAACGTTTCAGCCAACTATTCCTCTGGCTTTCGTCAGATGGTTAACCGCAACGGGATAGGAATGCTGAATCTCTTACCTGTATCCTCTTCTGCCTTCCATAGTTGTTTCACCATGTTTTGGTCAACTAATCCTCTGGCCGGCTTTTAGGTAGGATAGAAACCGCTATCTTCAAACAATACTCACATGGAACCATAAAGATTTAATGTCTCTATCCACTGCGCCATGGGCCCCGAAGGGCGATCAACATGGTGAGATGACAATGACTATGGGAGGCAGTAATTACTGAAGATACAGTTAAGAGACTCAGCATTCCTATCCCGTCGTTTACTACTTGACGAAGGCCAGATAAATAGTTGGCTGAAACGTTGCGGAAAAACTAGAAGATGAAGATAATAATAATAATAGTCGACAAACAAAAAAAATGTATAAATTGCTCGTCTCAAAACGATTCCAATAATAAAAATAATATAACATTCGGTACGGATCCGATGATGGAAGACCAGATAAAAACGAAAAAATTTGGATATATAAAACCAAAAACTCCAAACTTGATCGCCCTTCAGAACCCATGGCACAGTGGATAGAGACATTGAATCTCTACGGTTCCAGGTGAGCATTGTCTGAAGATAGCGGCTTCAATCCTACCTAAAGCCGGCCAGAAGCTTAGTTGACCAACAACTATGGAAGGCAGTAATTACTAAGAATACAGTTAAGACTCAGCATTCCTATCCCGTAGTTCACCACGTGACGAAGACCAGAGGAATAATTGGCCAAAACGTTGTGAAGCAACTACTGGACAATGAGGATAATATTCCGCAAATAAATGTATAACCTATCTTTAGTCAAGTCTTTATTGACCCCCCCTCCCTTTTATTATTTAACTAAGGAGTCACCACTTATCAAGGCCCAAAAGCCACTCGAGGATAAGGGTTAATGAGTGTATGGTAGTCAGCGAGACAACAGCATAGTGATCATTAGTGAAGGAAATTAGGTATTGTTTATTGAAGACAACCATGTTATAGTCAACTGGAAAGCAGGATAGCAGAACAGTTCCACAGACAATAGTAAAAAGAATGTTTTTTTTTTGTTTTTTCAACAAACCATAGTGGTTAGAATTCAAAATGTGTGATGCGTTTATGAAATGGAAAGAACATAGATACTTTTCTTTTGTATATTAATTCAGGTCTGTACTTATATGTTTCTAAATTTTTAGACGAGGATTGGCGATTATTTGGATTGCTCGGACTACTGTTTTCATCATAACGACTACAGTTTGTTGGAAAAAAGTCAACATTCTTTCCACCATCATCTTCTATTATATAAGTCTCAGTAGTTTTTGTATGTCCACTAAAAACGTTTGTCATCCGCATCGAACCGGCATGAACCAGGTACCAATAGAAAAAGAGATCTCTCAGGCAGATAAAATCCAAAAATTAGAAGATTGTCAATTATTTCATGTAGAAATGTAATTTTTTAGGTGAAAAATCCTGGTTTCGACGTGGTTTGTTAATCGTGCATGTGCGAACGATCGATTCGTTGTTTTATTTTAAAAAGCTAAATTTGCAACGTGATAACATTGGTGATGTTTTGGTCTAATTAATAGTGTTCGCTTACAAAATTAACTTTTGCAAGTTCACATTCACCATGCAGTATATTTATTTTAATAAATATATAAGATGGCACCCAAGTGCTGTTTCTTTTTTTAGTTTTTTAATCAACTATTGAAATATTAAAATAAAATTTAACTGTATTTTACGACCGAGCAACGTGCCCCCCCCCCTGCTAGTTCCCAAATAAAAGCCATTGTCAAGATACACCTGAAGAAAGTTGGCGGTTACATCGGCCAAAATGTTATGAGAATAACTCCCAAAATGAGAACAGTAGTTCCAATAACCCAAATACAAAACAAAATCTCATTCATATGAATATTCAAATTTTGGTAATTACCATACAATTTTATTTATACTTTAAATACGACTGTAAAGAAAGGAAAAGAAAGAAGAAATCAATTTGCTTTTACACTTGTTATTTAGAAATAGCTCTCAACTTCTTTAAAATCTAAAAAAAGAACATTTGAAAACAAATGTTGAATATTGCAAAACAGAACTAGTTCTTATTAGCATGGAGACCCGATGTTGCCCGGGATTGAATGAGGATCAATGAATGTTCCACACTTCTAAGATTTTTATTGTCATCAAAATCAATGAAATCGCCCATTTTTTTTTCAAACAAATCGATTGACTGCCTGCTCTAGTCGGGGATCCACCACGGTGCACCAGGAGGAAGCTTCACATGTTTCCCCACAGTAACTTGTTGCTGCAAAGGTGGGTTGTATTTATTTGCTTTCCCACTGAGCAAATCAGGCACAAGGCCGTTTTTTTAATGTGGAGTGAGAGGGGGAAGGGAAAAGGGAACCAGTTCCCGAGAGGTGGGAAATGGGAACTGGATAGTGAGTGCCTGCTGGCATATAGGGTTGCCCCTACATGGACCAGAAGATTGCCACAAGGGCAATGGTCTTTGCTTGCAGCATCTGCCGGAACAGATACTACACTTTGATGAGAATATCGTGTACCTCTACAAGGCCACCTTTCGCCCATGTATAGAGTATTGTTGCCACATCTGTGCTGGTGCATCTACCACTAGTCTCTCTCTAAGATGGGGTTCAAAAAAGAATCTCCAATCTAATATATCCCACTTTGTCAACTAAGCTCCAACCCCTGTCCCATTGCCGCAATGTTGTACCCTCAAGTATTTTAATGGAATGTGCTCTGATGAACTTGTTGCACTTGTGCCCCCTCGACCTACATATCCCGACACACTCTCTTAGCAACAAAATCACATCCTTTCACTGTTGAGGTCTCTAAATGCCAGAAAGCTTTCTACTCCAATAGTTTCTTCCCTCAAACAGCTAAACTTTGGAATTCCCTTCCTGCTACCGGTTTCTCTGACTGGACTGAGATGAATAAGTTTAAATATAATGTCAACCAACATCTTTTTAATCTTTCCTAGACATGGTCTCAAATAGTAGCCCCTTACATCTTGGTGGCGATATTCCTTGTTAGGGGCGAATGTGATGGAGTACTGTTCATTTTATAAAATTATTTTTATATATAATGGCTTGAATGGAAAAGTTAAGTATCATAGTTCAATTGTACTCTAAACAGAAAAATTTGTTTCAAACACGTCATCTATCTTATCAAAGAACCTAATGTTGATTTTGTATGCCAGGCCCTTCTGCTTGTGTGGTGATAAAACTTCTCAAATGCACTTATGTTAGGTTGTATAAGGGTTTAAATTTAGTCTAAATCGAACTGTTCCTTTTTTTTTTTTTTAATCTGATTTTTTTCAATTATCAGAGGCATTCTGATATAAAACGTATCCAAGAACACTCCCAGTGAAATAAAGTATATTTGTGTGAAATTTAAAAAAAAAAAAAAAAAAAAAAAGACCCAGCCGTTTGAGTCCATAGGGAATGAATTCTCTCTCTCTCACACACACTCTCGCACACACACACACACACTCGCGCACACGCACACATTTTACATTTAAGTATTAAAATCAAAACAATTATTTAATCAAAAACAAAAATATTGAAAAAAAAAAAAATGAATAATATGCAGGTTTTTCTGTTCAAATGCTTCCTAGATAAATAAAGTACATTAGTGTGAAATAAAAAATTAGCCTAGCCATTTCAGAGTCCATAGGGAACTCTCACACACACACACACACACACACAACGCCTTTTATATACAAGTAGAAGTATTAAAATCAAAAACAATCACTGAATTAAAAAATAAATATTTTATATATATGTTATTCTATTCAAACTCTTCCTAAGGTTTTGGTGATGACCTCATAAGCATGGATATTTATTTACCTCCTCAGCACGAAGTTAGACACAAGATCAGAAAGTGAGTTTTGAAAAGTCAACAGATTAGATGAAGTGCATTATGACCTACAAAAAATACCCCAGCAGTGACCAGCCCCATCAACATTCCCCAGCATGGGTATCTCGGGCAAGTAGCACTAAACTGGGAGGTGGCAGTGGTCAAGTGATTGACACAGACTGACAGTTTGTTCCACAAAAAGAAAATCACTTTCACTTAGAATGTTGTCAACCTTCATGTAGTCCCTTCTATAAGTACCTGATGTCATTCTAGAAATAATTCTATGTGGGAAATTAATGCCAACAATAGCACCTTTGGATTCATACGATGATGATGATTACGAGCACTAAACAGACACCTTCTCAGAAAAAGGTAAAGCCTGGGAGCGTGAACCTGAACAGAAGTATACATTAACTGGACAGCAATAACGCTACTCATCATCATATCAATCGGAAGATTCTATTGTCGGCATTGGTTTCCACGATATTTTTCTAGTCAGACTTATTTCTAGAAAAACATTGGGATAACAGGAAGGACCATGTAAAGGTTGCCAACATCCTAAGTGAAAGTGATTTTTATGGAACGAACTGGATTCGAACTTTGGACACCTATGTCATCAGTCCGTGTCGTTAACCACTTGGCGACCATCATCCACTAATAAAGCCACAGTTGGACTGATTATTATCCTTGACAGAGTTTTTTTCTGGTGTAGTTGGATAAGTATATTTCGTGTCGATCAAGAACACGATATTCTACCTTCATCGAACGTCTCTGAAAGCAAGTACGACTATTCTAACTTAAAAAATTAAAACATAGAAATGGTTAGCGAGTGAGATTAGGTATTCTCCAGAATTTAAAAGTGTGCTTTGAAAGGGGATTACAGATTGTATAAATTTGCCAAAATTTATTTAAATTATTATCAATTCATTAACACCCAATCAATGCCAAGTACATCCTTGGGGACCAACACCAAAATGGTGATACACTAGGCGCTCGAAGTTCGTAACAAACAGTGCCACATTTAAAGCGTTAGAGTGACTTCAAAAAGTTGATTTCTAGGTGCATTCGGGCCTGTTTTGAAGGAATATCTCGTTTAAAATTGTTGCCGACAAATAGTTTTTATGATATTGACCTTCATTATCCAATTTATTCTGTATTGTTTTCACTGGTAGCCATGTTTGCTTTTGCGCGCGTGCATTAAATTTTCGAAAATTTAATGCACGCACGACATAGTCACCAGTGAAAATACATTGGATAATGAAGGTTTTAATATCATAAAAACTATTTGTCGGCGACAATTTTAAATGTGATATTCGTTCAAAGCAGACCCGAATACATCTAAAAAAAATTTGTCCTTTAAAAAAATTTTCTATAGAAAAAAAAAAAAAAAAAAAGCAATAAATATTTCATAAAGTAATATTTTAATAATACTAAAAACAAATTGAAAACAATGAAACAACATTTTATCTAACGCTGCGTACTGCGCATTTCGAGTCGCCTTTTCTTACAGATGTTACGTGAGGAGTACATCCAATCCAGAAAAACACGGGGTGTTCCCGATATGTCGTTCAAACCACTTAACTAATAATCTACAGTTTTTCGATTAGCGTTGATTTAATCAAGGGTGAAATGGGTAATTTATACCACATTTTTTTTATGCATCTGTCACAGGAACTAAATTTTATTACATCTTAAGAAATTAAAAAAAAAAAAATGTAAACATTGCTAAGTTATATAAAAAAAAAAATACACAAGTAAAATAAGTTATTCTTATGTTCCACCCATTTCCTACTTACTGTTCTACTTCACGATGAATGCCCTGGAAAAGTCCTGTGCAATCACACACACACGCTCGCGTGCAAATAAACAAACCTTTATTCATTTCAATTTCCCCGCGCATTTGCCACAAAAATAAGTTCTTCCAGCAAAGGCACAATTGCAAATACGCCCACACATTTTCTCAGAACAACAAAAGTAAAATGAACATATTTCTGGTGGACGTAGTTGACGACAGTATCACGTGACACAAGCGACCAATAAGAAAATTCAGAAGATTGTCTTTTTAATGCTTTTCCAAAAACCAAAATATCAGCAGTAGCAATCTTGTTTTTGGAGCCCAAAATGTATAAAAACGCATCAAACAGTCTTCTAGGAAGAATTCGATTAATTCCGTTCATTCAGTTACTTCAGTCTTCTTTCTTCTCGCTGCAACGACACACGAGAACATGCCTCTCATCTTCATAACATCGTCGCTGCCAAAGCCGTCAACACCATGATTACACACGCCATGGGGACACTCAAAAATCACCTGCGCACACACGCACCCATTCCGCACATTTTCTAATTAATAACAATGAATTACTTTCCTCATGCGAACTCCGCCAGATAAAACAGAAACTTTAAAATAACCTCATTATTTTCACGCAGGACTTTAACTTTCTAAACTCCTTGATTCCACGAAGGACTTTCATCTAACATTCTAATCATAATGACTTAGAAGGAACTTTCACCGATCGGACCTTTGTTTATTCACCTTGTTGTTTTTGTTAAAATAAATGTGGTGCATTTTAAATCAGAAGGAGGTGTAGACACCCTTGACAAACCCGACAGGCAGCTAAATCCCACCCCCACACAACAGAGATCCCTAGATGTAGAAGATCTTTCTACTCCAGTAGTTTCTTCCTCAGAACCGCTAGACTTTGGAATTCCATTCCAGGTCCCTGCTTCCCCAACTGTACTGACATGCAGAAGTTCAAGTGTAACGTGAAACGACATCTTGCTGCCCAAATCCCAACATAGTGCCCCCCCAGTAGTTGCTGCCTCTGATAGTAGCCCCCTACACCACAGTGGCAATGTGCCTTGTTTGGAATGAAAATGTAATAAAATTTAAAAAAATTAAAAAAAAAAAAGGTGTTGTTTTGTTTCATTCTTTTTTATTATTATTATTATTATTATTATTATTATTTTGTTTGGAGCAAAGAGATTTAATTTCACTTAAACCTCTGCGCCCCTACAGTCCCTTCTGATTAATGTTTACTAGTTTTAAAATAAGCAAACGAACTTGGTTGTTTTTCATAAAAATAAAAATTTTAAACTGATAAACAATTAATCAGAAGAGACTTTTCCATAGCATTCATCGTGAAGCAGAACGGTCAGCAGAAAACGGAAGTAAACAAAGACACTCAAATTTCATAACCAATAAATCGATTGTATCTGAACAATACAATCATTAACATTTGATCGAGGCGTGGAGGAATGTATTTATTAACTAGACCACCCCTGAACGTTGGATCAGTGTTTGTTTATATGGGCTAAACATCAGTCGACATTGATAGTTTCTTTTTACAAGGATTACAAAGCCAAAGGATTTCATAAAGTCGGAATACATTGTGATATCATAATAGTTTCTGTTTCAATATTCAGACTTTATTTACCTCTTCAGCATCTAAAATATGGACGAAACTGAGCCATTCTTGGGATATTTTCTTGGATGCTAATTCAACAACTGTACCCAGTAATTGACATAGTGCGCAGAAAACTGATTTTTAAATCGATTTATAGAATAAGATTTAAATAAAGTCATAAAAATACATTATCTTCCTTAATCCTATCACTAACCCTAAGTCTGAGAGGCAATACGAAGAACTAAATAATTAAAAACAATGAAAGGTGAAAATAAAATTTTAAAGAGAGAAAGAAAGGCGTTCGCAACACGAGTGTTAAAAATCCTGTTATAGTCTGCTGAACTTTTAAATGCTCAATTTCACGACATTAAGTGTGCACGCACGGTGACAAGCATGCAACATCCGCGGAGTTTTAGTATATAAATAAATCCATACTTGCCGGTGGTGTGATTTTATCAACGCTGTATTAGTTTTTCTTCCTTTTTTTAATACAGCTTGTAAAACAAATAAGAGTTGCCGTACAGTACCACTAAAGACTGGGGGTGTATTTATTAAGCCTTGATAATATACGGAAAGGTGACGTGATATTTGCTTAATTCTTAGGAAGGAAAAGGCGAAAAATGTCACGTGTTATCGACACACGTGTTATGGGGTGGGAATATAACGAACACAGGTAAGTAGTTTGATATCACGGGAAGAAATAGATAGTCGAGAGAGAGAGAGAGAGAGAGAGAGAGAGAGAGAGGGATCGGTTTTAAAGGCGAAAGAGAAAAATATTTTTTATCTAAGAAAAACACACAAACAGGTGCCCCCTCCTCCTCCTACGAACATAACCGCATTTTTTTAAAAAGAAATTTAACCGTCTCTTTTTTTTTTTTCAGGTAAAATGAATGTAAGCACTCTTATTACCTACATGTTATTTTTTAACAAAAATAAATAAAATAATTTTGAAAAGTCACCCCTAAACAAGTTATTTTACTTAACTACTATTTGCGTAAAAAAAAAAAAAAAAAAAAAAAAAAAAAATGGCAATTCGGAATCTTAACTCATTGTTCTAAGGGTTGTAATTCTATTTTACTGAAGAAGCAATTGAAAAATCTTTCTTACAATTGCTCGCGCATTTTACATTTTTTTTTTTACTGTTATTAATGTCATAAAACTTTGTTATATTAAAGTCGTTGAAGAAAATCTTTTACTTACAATTTTTAGTAAGCATTTGTGTTATGTTGAAATAACATTTAGAAAGCCATTCTTAACATGGAGAGGGAGGGTGTTTTCCAACTATTCTGTACTTTCACCTAAAAAATTTATTAAAGATATCATGAAACTTAAATTTAACTTGAACATACTATTTAAAAATAGCACAGTAATATAAGTGGGTAGTGGGTACTCATGCAGAGAGTGATCCGTGCTGAAATAATAACGTTATTATTTAAAAAGCCATTCTTAACATGGGGAGGGGAAGGTGTTTTGTGCCTATTCTGTACTTTAACCTTATAATTGAATAAAAAACATAAAATTTGTAATTAAACGTGGAAATACGATTTAAAAAACAGCGCGGATCCACCCTCTGCATTAGCACCTAATAAGTAAGCACCAAATAGAATTCCCTCCATTAAGATTCCGAATTGCCAAACAATTGATAAAACAAATAGGTGCTAGTTTACATTGGCGATCTTTTAAACAAAAACATTTCAGGTGAAAACATTACGTACATGCGTGTCATGACGAAATGAGTCTAAATTCCAATTACAAAAACTGATAAAATAGAAAAAAAAAAAAAAAAAAGATTTTAGCCAATTATGTTTAGTCAGTAATGTAAACAAAATTGGCTACTTTACTCATATCTGATATTTACGGAAATTCAGAAATTTATAACTTCAGTGTTTGCAGGTGACAATTCAAAATAAATTAACAGGAAAAAAAACATTTCATATATTTACATAACTGGCAAAATTAGGTATCTACACAAAAAACAAAAATACTGAAAATTATCAAATAGAATTTAAATTTCAAATATAAATTCGTTTTATCGGATGCATGCGTACACTATAACTTCTATTAAATATTAACTTTCAACCCAAATAATTCACAAATGAGTAGTTAAAGTGTTTTTGACTAGGTTTCCAACAGTATTTCCTTTAAAATAAAGTAGGTAATAGCGACGATTATTACTACCAACTTTATATAAATAATAGTTATTAATAATCAAGTAAAACCAACATTACTATTGATTGAAAAGGACAAACGACACCGCTGTCAATGTTAATTGGATATCCGGTGTTGCCCGGAATTTTTTTAGTTTTTCATTTCTTTTCTTAATGGGATTTTAAAAGTTAAATTTAGTTACGATTTTAAGTTATGATCAATAAATAATTAATTAAACCACATTAACTAAGGTTATAAAGCAGTGTCCCTATTTAATTGCCTCCCCACGAGAACAGATTTTGACACAAGGCCGGTTTTTAATATGGAGAAAGTCCAGTTCCCCCCCCCCCGCCTAAAAAAAAAAAATAAAGATATCTGGATTGGAGCAAAAATTTAAAATGTCTCAATTTAGAAAGATTATTTGCTGAGGATGGAAAAGATGAACCGTAATATCAGAATAGATACTTGGTTTCCACCATGCGCGGCAAAAAATATACGCGCGCTTGCGCGTACAACAATGGCCACCAATTACAAAGAATTACATTGCTTTATATCTGGAAAACTACTTAAGTGCGATATTCGTTTTCAGCATACTAGAAAACCTTCACATGTCACTTTAAAAGGAAAATGTTAAGGTAGAAAACCAAGTAAAATTGACCCAAATATCAATTAATTTTAAGGTACTCATGCAGAGAGTGATTTCGTGCTGAAATAACGTTATTATTTAAAAAGCCATTCTTAACATGGGGAAGGGAGGATGTTTTGTACCTAATCTGTACTTTAACCTTGCAATTAAATAAAAACATAAAACTTTAATAATTAAACGTGGAAATAAGATTTTTAAAAATAGCGCGGATCACTCTGCATTAGCACCAATTTTAATTGCTATTTGTAAAATTATGGGGTGGAAATAGCTGTCACTGTGGGCTAAAATACCCTACTTCTCAAAAGTTCATTTTCAGGGGTATTCGGGTTTGTTTTGAACAAATATCACATTTAAAATTGTCGCTCTCAAGTATTTTTTTTTTTTAATTAAGACCTTTATCATCCAATATATTCCGTATTGTTTTCTCTGGTTGCCATGTTTATTTTCGTGTGTGGATTCCATTTTTGCGCGCACGCGCGAAAACAAACCCTAAAGAAGTAGAAAATATTTGTCACAAAAAGTTCAAATTCATAGTAAATAAATGTTATCAAAGGCAAGATAAGTTACTCTTCTACCTACCTGGAAAAGTTTTAAGTGATTTTTACTTACTCTAAAACGTTTATTCAGTTCGAGAAGCATATAGTGTCGAACGAGTTGATACCTAAATATTTAAAGTTTTGATAATGATTAATAAAAAGAAAATAAAAATATACAAAATACTGTTAGAAACTCACCCAATACACCTTACCGTGATATTTATTGAGTGGGTTGTTTAACAGTATTTTCTTTTATTTCTTAGTCATTTTTAAAACTTTAAATATTTCAAGGTATCAATTACGGCCATTTTTCTTCTTCTCACCTAACGCTCGACACGATATGTTTCTCGAACCGAATAAACGGTTTAAGGTCAGTAAAAACACTAAAACTTTTCTAAATAGGTAGAAGAGTAATTTATCTTGCCTTTGATAACATTTGTGATATATTTGCTTTTTGACAACTTTTTGTGGATTGTAAAACAAACTCAAAATTTTAATTTACCTCAGTCTGAAATGAATTCTCATTCAGTGACTGGGGTTAGAAAGGATTTATTATTCATCATGAAGTGTTGTATCGGATCAGATACTACACTTTGCTCTTAAGTCGAACATTTTTTTTTTTCACTTAGCCAAAATAAAAACGATATTTTTGATCGCGCCACTAAATTCTCTATCCTAGTGACGTCATTTTTTTATGATTTCTCGAAAAAAGAGAAAGAAAAAGAAAAAACTCCAATTAATTTTTGTTGAAAATAATAAACATTTAAACAATACTCACCGTTAATGTTGCTTTATCGCACGGTTCAGAGGCAGACATAATCTTGTTTGATTTTTTTTTTTTTTTTTTTTTTTAATAAAAATCCTTATTTATTCGAGTCTGAAAACAAACACGCGAAGTGGGTTTTGTTATCCGATGACAACACGAGCAACCATTAGACTAGGTGTTTGTTGTTGTTATGTTCCACCCCGGGTAGATCGTCATAAAATCCATATAAATGATATGTAAAAAATGTTAAACCCGTATCCTACTTGAGCATTGTTTAAGAGACAACAAAATCGCTTGGAAGAAGAGTCAAAGGTGACACCATTTCTCCGGCATGCTGACACACTTCAAAACTGACATCAGCGAGACTTGATTACAGGTACGCAAATGCGTATGCTGACTGCTACTTCCTGTTAACTATCGCGCATGTTTACTTTAAACCGGAAAACCGGTTTCGTCTAATTTTTTTTTTTTTTTTTTTTAAATATATATATTATTATTATAAAAATATCAATAACAGACGTGATTAAAAACTATTATTTTGCATTTTTAGAAAGATTATCAATTTATGAATCAATTTTATTTATTCTCCTAAAATCTCGCCCGGTTTCATCCCGTAAGCGTGTTGCTGTTGAATAACTCCGGCGTTAGACTTCAAGTACTTCCGCTCTGTTATACACAAAATCTTCTCCGGTTTCGTTCGATTATAAATTTCCGGTCTGGATGAACTTAATTTCTTATATGTCATCAAAATCATCGAATATGGAAAAATAATTGAATAAATAATTAAAAAATTTTGCAAAAAAGAATAAAATATCTAAAGTAAAAATAACTGATTAAATAAAATTAATTTTTAAACAATTTATCAATATCATAAGATAACCATCTCTTAATTATACCTTAAACACAATGAGGTGATTGATTTTTTATTTTAATGTAATAGCTACGTGATGATTTTCAATAGGGTACAATCAATCAATCAACAAGGGTTTTATCATTCAATGAGGAACCCCTGTCTGGACTTTAGCAATCTATCTCTGTCCTGAACTATCCGCTGCCATGTGGGACCCATGTTTTGTATCCGATCCTTCTTCCACCTCATTCTTGGTCTTCCTTTTGGTCTCATATGTTCACGGGGTGTCTATTGGCTACATACCCTGCCCATCTGTGTTTGAATGTCCTGATGGCAGTATTGATGTTGTAGCAACCGCTGCATATGGCTGGAACATTTTCATAGCAATCACCGTTTTCAACATAATTAGAACACACAAACACATGTAGCAACACACAAACACATGTAGCTGGAACAAGTCTTCGGCAGAGACATTTTTGTAGCAATCACTGTTTCAACGCCATGGGTATCAAAACACACAAAGATACAACGTCGTGATTTGGCCACCTGCACACATATTGATTAAGGAACTACATGGTGTTCCGCACATAGGGATACATCAAACAAGCTGGAACATTCCAGAACATGGCTATATAAGGATTTAACCACTAAATTTCAAACAGTCCAGGATGGAGCTCTACAAGTAAATATCACTGCTGCCCGTTGTCTTTTTCTCTTGTTGAGTGATGCCCAACATTATCCTCTCCATCTTTCTTTATGCCACTGCCAAGACTTCACTTTGGCGAGACGTTAGAGCCCATGTTTCACTACCGTAGATCATCACAGGTAGTATATACTCAATGAAGATCTTCCCTTTGATTGACATATTCGCTTTTTGGCTTTTCATGATATTATCCACTTTTCCAATTGCTATTCTTTTCTTTATCTCAAGGAAGAGATCTCCAATTTTTCATGATATTCTTTCCTAAGTAGATATAGCTTTCAACTTCCTCGATGGTCTTTCCATCAACAATTATTGGTGACTTGGTAGCGTGCTGGTTCAACAATTATTGGTGACTTGGTTGGTTCAACATCAAATTGATCTTCCCAAAATGCATGTTGAGGCCAACCGGTTCGCTGTTAGAGTGGATGTTGTTTAGAATGTTATTTAGTTCCCGAGGAGAGTGTGCCATCAGTATTATATAATCAGCAAAGATGAGATGTGACATTGATGTTGATTCCTCTACCTTCCCACATAATCCAACTGATTATCACATCCTAGAGACAAACTGTGAAGATTTTTGGCGAGATGTTGTCAGCTTATCTTCCTTCTCCAGCTTGATCTTGTTGCTGCCATGATGGAGCTTTAGAGTAGAAGTAGCCCCACTGTATAGGTCTTTCAGCAAGATGATGTATGTAGAGTCAACCCCTTGATTCTCAAGGGCAGTGAACAGTGGATCAAGCTCTATAGAGTCAAAAACCTTTTTGTAATCCACAAAGACAAAGCACAGTGGCATTTATATTCACTGACTTTCTCTTGCAGTTGACTGGCAGCCTGGATATGGTCGATGGTGAAGTAATCTGCTCTGAAACTTGCTTGTTCTCGTGGTTGGTGACTGTCTAGTGTCCATAGCATACATCTTAGCAAGATCTGAGAGAATACCTTGTATGTCACTGACAGAAGGCCAATAGTTCTTAATATCTGCAGTGTGAAACAATTCTGTCTATTATGTCACTGGAAGAAGGCTGATTATCCGATAGTTCTTAATATCTGCAGTTTCTCCTTTCTTATGAATGATGACCACTTTATTTATCTGGAACTTTTCCACCAGAGAGGCGCTTATCAAACAGTCTTGTAAATATCACAATAATCGGTTCACCACCACCACTCTTTAGTACTTCTGCAGTAACACCATCCTCCCCTTATGACTTCAGTAGCTTAATAGTTGCTCTCGCTTCCAATGGGAGGATGGGTGAAGGATGTTCCTCAGATGTGTTTGGTGCATAAAGAACTGGAGTGTGTCCTGGTTGTCTGGTGGCATAGAGGTGCACCTTCAAACAATTCTGTCTCGGTCTTTGAGGTGATGTTTCTGCTGAGATGCTTCCTTCTTTTGTTGTTTAGAATGTCATTTATTTCAAGGGCTTGTAGTATTTGTTATTCATTGAAGTCTGGAATTTCTTGTGCCATTCTGTGTCAGAATCTTGCATATCCTAATGTACTCGATGTGCTGTACATTTGTACCTCTTTTCATCTCTTGTTGCTTCTATCTCAGCTGTTTTGTAATTGGAGACAGTTTGGTGTCTGTCGTTTATATTGACCAGTTGTTTCCAATACAACCTGGCTGATCTCTGATATCACTCTGTTGTAGTCAGTGTTTGGATCTTCTGATGTGGCTAATGCCTCAAATCTGTTGGATAGCAGCAGCTGGAACTGTGATGACTTTTCTTCTAGACTCTGGGTATCTGGTCTCTTGTGTTGCTTGATACGCTTTGTCTTCTCTTGCTTGGTGACTATGATAAGAGTCATTCTGATCATTCAGTGGTCACTCCCTGTGTTTAATCTGTTTATGGCAGAAAAATCAGTCACAGTGTTCCTTGTTCCATAACCGTAGAGACCAGTACTTGACTCAATTGTATTTCCTATTCCAACCTTGGCATTGAAGTCCCCCATAATGATGGTGTGACTGGCTTTGCTCGTAAAAAGACCATCTCCACTTCTTCATCAGTATGACTTGATGTTAATGAAATATTTCTTGTTAATCTTGATGGTGAGCTGTACCACTCTGCCTGAAACACCATTGAAGTTTGTGATGTTTCCAGCAATATTCTTGTTGACCACAAAGCCAACCACATTGTAGGAGGTGGGTTTTTGGGGTTTTTTTTTTACATGGGGTCACCACTTATCAAGGCCCAGGAGCCACTTGGGGATAAGGGTTATTGTCTGTACACTAATCAGTGGGATAGTATCGCAGTAATAGTTAGTATTGGGGATTTGATACAGTGTCATTACTTTAGGCGGGGTTCATCAGGAATTTGTTTGTGTTGGACTTGAAGACATCCAAGTTGAATTCGGGGGGGGGGGGGGAACAGGTAAGCGGCAGAGAGTTCCACAGCCGTGCAGTTCTGAGAAAGAAGCTTTGTTCATGGAATCTACGTTTTCATTTAGGCATGGATAAAGAGTGGGGAAAATTATTGACAGTGGTTTCAGCTAGTCGGGTGTTTTTCGTGATAGATTGGCGGGGGGGACCAGAGAATGGAGCTCAGACGAGCACTTGCCATGGAAATAACAAGGTGTTCCCTCCCTTGTAGTCGTGTCCACTGTTGTTAAGGATGGGGCATCCTTCATTCTTGCATCTGGTTTCACATACTCCTATAACATCAAATTTGATCTTCTGTAATTTATCCTCTAATTCGATGACTCTAACATCAGTAGACAGTGACCTTGTGTTGTACGCTCTAATGTTCAATTGCCAATGGCAGCCTGTTCGAATCCAGAGATTTTTAGCACCATCTGTTCTGTGCTGCTTGCTGCCAGAAACAGTGTGCGTGAGCCTTTTCAAGTCTCACACAAAAACACGCGTTCACATTTCAAGCTATATTACTTGTCATATACATACGCACACACAAACATACGTGCCCACGTCCACACACGTACATATATTCATGTTCACGTACATACACTCACATTCACGTGTATATACACACATGCTAACGTACATACATGTACTCGCATACACGCACGCATGGACAACGTCACTTCCCCTTTCAAAGGAAATCCACACATGCGCAAAAGACCACCGGAAACAAGTATAAAACAAAGAGCAATAAGTGGCTTCTTTCTTTTAGGACCAGCTTTCCAGCTGGTCGGTCTACGGACCGACCGTGTACCTCACGCCATTTGCTACTATATGGGGCAAAAAGCTAACAGACCATACGTACACATTCACACTCTTTCTCTCTCTATCTACTACGTGTCCCTGAGAACACCACCGCGTAGCTGACTTCTAACATGGCGCGCAGTTTAACTGATGTCAACTCTCTATCCTCTTCTTTGTCTACACGTTGGACTATCATTCCAATTTCCACTACATCACTCACTTCTCTTCCCACTCGCGAACAAACGATAGTGAGATGAACACACATTTCCTTTTCTCTCTACACCCCCAGTCCAGCAACAAACGATGAACACATGTTATATCTAAAACATTCATTCCTTCAACAGGAAAATGGTGACCTCGTTATTTTAAAATGGAATGGATGAGGTTGAACGAAACACTCATACACACACTCACTCTCTCTCTACGACAATACACTTTTCTTCTCACCAGTAAACAACGAGAGACGCACGGCAAACTAAACACGTGTGGTACCCTTTTCTTTCATTTGTTTCTTTCACGTTTAATTCAATTTAACATGTCGTTCGTTTCTTCCTCGAGACAATTCATTTTCCCTATTTTGCACCACCACCACAAAATGGTGACAACCAAACGCGAGACGAACAAGCATTGCCTCCTATGCCACAAGTCCACAACAAACTGGCGCCCGACTGACGTGAAACGAACAAGCATGGCGACCCTACCTTTTTTAAATTAATTGATTTGAGCGAGACGCGCGTTTTATTTGATAAAGAAAAAAACGAACTTTTCAACAAAGAAAAACAAGTGAACCACTACCGACAGGAATAACTACTACAAACAACAATGACGAAACCCCTCGTCAGACTCAGCAGAAAACGAACATGGAGCTCTCGACTTCATAGTGAATTTAAAAACAAATTCGAGCTCGACAAACATTTCTCACGGTTTCCTGACATTACCCTGCAACAAACGCGAGAAGCAAAATCACATAGGCCTATACACATTCTCTCCCGCACAGCAGACGCAACAACAAAGAAACAATTACAGGACATCCCTATCAACACATAGGAAGAAGTTGAATCAACAATACGAGTTGAGATGCACCACGCACGCTGATAAACTCACAACTTGGAAGTTTTGTTGACAGCTGGCAACCAATCTATTATATCTAAAACATTCATTCTTTCAGCAGTAAATAAACGACGTTTATCTTATCCATCAATTGAGTTTTTGTTTCCTTCAATTCCATTCGTTTCATTATTTTCTTGTGGCGAATTAGGGTATTATTAAAACCCTGGTCCGCAACAAGTGTCTCGAGAACTGCTGGAGACTAAGAACTGTTTCTTATTCTTGTACGTCATAGTCCTGGGGTTTTGCCATACTCACCATGCTTGGTCTGTGGGTTGGCAAGGGTATTTAACCCATACCTGGAGGAGTTTGCTAGATGGCTGTTGGCACTTGGTGCTCATCCCCCTTAGATAGGCCTTGTTTTTAGTCCTTCTGAGTGTCTAGCCATCCTCCTCATCAAGCAAATTTAGTGTCAGTTTAGTTGCTGACAACCCAACCATGGTACAGGTGGTACTGCTTTACATTTTATCAGTAGCATGAATGACCTGACATATAGAATACATAACATTTCCATAGTGTCATAGACACATGTATTTTTTTATGATTTTTTTTTTGAAAGTGTAGCATCAGTTTTGTCTGAAGAGGCCATCCTTTTGGATAATGTCTTTCCCTTTCATAGGACAATAGATTATAAAGATAGAACTATTTATTTTCGCATGCTAATAAGGGGTTATCAAACATCAAATCTTCTAACGGGATTCCAAGTGGTCTCTAGCATAGTGCGAGTATATAAATTTGTGTTAGTAGATAAATTTGTATATATGTGTTCACAATGAAGGCAAAGTAACAAGTCAAAGAAAATATAACTCAATACACCATTTATTGTATGTGGAAATGACTATGAGATAGTGTTCATTAAAATGTATACAAAGTAAGTGTAGGTGAAATGATGTATGCGTGTATGAACGTGTATGTACATATGTACATATGTCAAATGTACATACACGTTCACACACACATAGATCATTTCACATTTGACATATGTACATAGAGGAAAAGGAAAGAATCGAATATGCTGAATTCAAGAAAAGTCTTAGGAAAGGTATATGTCAGTTTTACTTAATGAAGTAAACAGTTGAAAAAAATCACATGCTTTAAACAAAGTGTTGGGATGAAACAAAAGCATAATGCAAAGGGGAGTAACTCTTTACTTCTTTAGACAAAGGAAGCAGAAATCTCCACCCCCGACCAGAAGGCATTTGTTGTGTGGTCTGTTTGGAGATATACAAGACATCAGCTATACCACAGAGGCATTCAATTACACTGTAGCAAAATGTAGTAGGCAAAAATCAGGAACAAAGATAGGAAATAGTCAGTTGCGCCTTGCACCGCCCCCCTCTAGAATTTCTTGAGGGATTTCTTGCCTGTAATGACCGTAGAGAAAGAAGAAGAAGGAGACAAAAAAAGGCAGAAGAAAACTCGTTTCTCACAGATTCGTGGTTCGAACAAAGAACAATCCAATCGCCAGAACCACCTACACACAATCTGCAAAACACTGCCTGACTGCTTCCTAGCGTCCTGCCTTTATAGCAGCCGGGAATTATATATTTGCATAATCACACGAGAGCACACGCGATTCTGTGAAAACTGCATGGGGTCAAAGCCAATAAAAATCCATGGACGCCATCTTGGAACTTTCTCCGCTCGGCCCGCAACACAACAGACGTATCCGAGGTAAGCTCTTTATTTCCCCCTGTTTCGGTTATTGCCAATTCCGCTACTCATAAACAGACTCTGCAAACTAAACTGTTCATTCATTGTTGTCGATCAAAACCACAAGCTTCACAGATGATGCTTTGAATTACACATGAAATTTTTTGTGGCAAAAGTTGCACAATTCCCAACCACATTTCTCCTGAGTCGGCACTGTTTTATTCTAGTGACAAGTAGAAATTCGGGACCACTGAAAACAATGCCGAGATAAGCAAAGATCATATACAGCACCTGTTATTCCCAAATGGTCACCCACTTGGTACTTCTCAGACTCATTGTTGCTTAACTTTGGTAATCTGCCGAGAACCCATTTGTCAATGTGATTATGCCGTACAAATTCAGTGAACCTTGTTTCAACACTAGATTTTGTCACATAAATGTCAAACTGATCAGTCACGTTTGAACCCATGGATCTAGTTTGAGTTTCACTGACAATTTACACAACAAGCACAGTGATGAACATTAAGATGAAGCAATTGTTATGAATCTTACATACCAGAATAGTATCCTTGTGTTAGCAGCCAGAGAGAGAGAGAGAGAGAAAGAGAGAGAGAAAGAGGGAGAGTCATAAGAAAGTAAGCTAGCGAGTTTGTGCATCCCTTTTTATAAGGCAGATCAGAATGCCTCCTGATGTCATGGCAAGGAGAAACAAATCGAGTTTGATGCCACCTAGTGGTATGTGTTCACAATTATGCTTTGAGAATGGCATTAATACTACAGTTCAAAGTAAGCAGTGAATGTTGCTTTTACATATCAGCCCTTGATTGAACAAAAGCCCCAAATTTTGCACGTATTATAAAAACTAAAACACAGTTTTTCTGTCCCTCTCTCTCTCTTTTTCCTATTTTTCTCCCACAAAAAACACCCATCTATACTTCCAAATTTTGGAGCTGAAAAACAAGAGACACACACAAATTTACATATGCTCAGCAAAGCACAAGTTTTCTGCTCACTGAATGCATAAACACAGTTCATACATGCACTTTCTCATCACACTAATACACACACACACACACACACACACACATACACACACACTAATACACCCACACACACATTTACATACCTATCTTATTTACACATACACGTAAATCACAACAGCCGAAATGAAAATGTTTACTCCATTTTCTTTCACTTCATTTTCATTGTCTTAACAAGTTAGTAATAAAAATAATTACTTTTGAATTTTTTGTCATTCTTTTATTTGATAAAGTCCTATCAATGACACAGATATAAAAATTTAGGGAATTTTGTCTTGATTCTTGTTTTGCACACAAAAGCTACTTCAAAGTGAAACAAAAATCAAGACAGCCTTAGCAGCCCGAGTGTGGGAATTAAAGAACAAAGGAACACAGCTCATCATAAAATAGACGGAGATAGGACAAAGGCCATCATACTCCCCAGCCTTCATGCAGTGCTCCCTTTGCAATGCAAAGAAATATTATATCATAAAACTATAAGTGTTATGAATAATAATTGGTTAAATGTGCATAGAGAGTGCTTAAAAGTATGCATACACACAAGACAAGCACTCTTAAATAAACTGGAAAAACCTAAAGGCAGACACAGAAATTACAGGAAATTAAAAAGCACAATACTTACCACGCAAACAGTAATTAGAATTTACAGTAATAGATAGCAAATATATAGATAAAAATATAGCACATGAATATAATTTCTAAGCTAAACAAAAAAATTAAGTTTTAAATATCGCAATTTAAATTCACAGAGAATTTCATTTTAAGTAAAACTGGTATCATTTGAGTTCATACTTTCAAAGAGAAATTAAAACTTATATAAGAAAAAAATCTATATAATTAAATAAAGTTACAACATAAAAATTTCAAAGTAAAAATTTAAATTTTTAATTTAAAATAAAAACATTTAAAAATAGAATTATGAGCATATTCTTATAATGAAGTTCTTCCAAAATATTTGATTAGTAAATTTTAAAAAAAGATGTAGATGTAAAATGAATCTAGTATTATATAAAAGGACCTTTGTGTGTGTGTGTGTGTGTGTGTGTGTGTGTGTGTGTGTGTGTGTGTGTGTGTGTGTGTGTGTGAGTTTCTTATGGACTTCTTAACGGCTGGACTGATTTTTATGAAATTCACACAAATGTACTTTATGTAGCTGCCGGTGTTCTTAGATAGGTTTTGTATCAGAATGATAATCAATAAGTTCTGATAATCAATAATCAGAAATATCCAATGAAAGTGGTTTTGACCAAAGTTAACACCTTATACAGCTTCTTTTTTTTTTTTTTGCATGGAAGTCACCACTTATCAAGGCCCGAAGGCCACTTAGGGATAAGGGTTATTGCGTGTGCAGTAATCAATGAGATAGTATTGTAGTAATCATTAGTATTGGGGGTTTTGATAGAGTGTCTTACTTAAGGGGGCGGTTTGTGAGGAATTTGTTTATGTTGGACTTGAAGACGTCCAAGTTGTAGTCAGGTGGGAAACAGGCAAGCGGCAGAGAGTTCCACTGGCGTGCAGTTCTAAGAAAGAAGCTTTGCTCATGGAATCTACGTTTGGATTTAGGCACAGATAGAGAGTGGGAAAAATTATTGACAGTAGTTTCAGCCAGACGGGTGTTTCTTGTGAAAGATTGGCGAGGGGGGACGAGGGATTGGAGCTCAGACGAGCACCTGCCATGGAAATAACGATAAAACAAAGACAGGCTCGCAACATCTCTTCTGTGGGAAAGAGGTTGCAGGGAAGAGAAAAGGACATCCCCCACTAAACCACAAAGTCTATTTTGTACTCTGTCAAGGCAGGATAGGCTGTTTTTAGCAGCTCCTGTCCAGATATGGCAGCAGTACTCCATCCTTGGACGTACTTGGCTTTTATACAGATAAAGAATTGCATCAGTAGTGAGATATCTTCTGGAGCGGTAGAAGGATCCCACCATTTTCTCAGTGTGCCTGGCAACAGATTTGATGTATGTGTTCCATTTCAGATCAGGAGTAAAGGTCAAGCCCAGAAGCTTGTCAAAACATGGAGCCTCCCCAAGACGAGAGCCATCCATTTCAATTGATGCCAGATGGGGATCAGAGCGTTGATGATGTAAAGATAGAAGCTTGGTTTTGGATGCATTAAAAGTGACCACCCACTTCTTCTCCCATTGTACCACGTACTCAAGATCAGAGGAGAGAGAATTAGAGAGAACTTTGTCATTTACGGCCTTTGATGTGTTGCCATAGATGGCCGTGTCATCAGCATAGATGTCAAAAAATGATTTAAGTATGTGTTTTGGGAGATCATTGATGTAGATCAGGAAGAGAGTTGGGCCCAGTATGGACCCCTGGGGGACTCCGGCATTAATACTGTGGGCCTCTGATTTCTGCCCATCAACCACTACTCTTATGAACCTATCAGAGAGAGCCTAACATCACAAATGTATTTGAGAAGTTTTATTACCACACAAGCAGAAAAGCCGGCATATAAAATCAACATTAGGTTCTTTGATGTGATAGAGGTGTGTTTGAAATAAATGTTACTCTTTAGAGCACAATTGAACCATGATACTTGATATTTGCATTTCATGCTTTAATTGAAACTATTATCTATATATATCTATATATAATATAGTAACGTGTGTGTGTGTGTGTGTACAACTCTCTTTCAGCCCACACTACTGGACCAATTACGACCAAACCTGGCATGATGATGTCCCCCCTCCCCTAGGGATGGTGCCCACCATTTTCCAAGGTAAAGGTCAAAGGTTATGGTCATATTTGGTGCAGCTCTTTATAAAATCCTCGACCTAAAGGGTGTTGCACACCGAGTTGTGGTTCGCTACCATCTCAGTTCCTGCCACCATGGTGCCAAAGGTTTGTTTTACAATGAGTATCAATAAAAGTCAAGGTCAAACATTTCCAACCATTGGCATAGACCGGACATCAGAATGCTTCAGTCACGGTATGTTCTACGTCTCCACCAACTGGACAGGAAGATCAGAAAAACTTTTAAAACTCTTTGGAACCGACTGAAATGCCTCCTCACATTTTAAATCTTAAAATCGGATCCCTAATCATGATTCTTTGATCCTTGGAACCATCAAAAGCAACAGAACCAGATGTGTTCTCACCATATTGCAGATCAATGTGATTGAGGCCACCATTTCTTGTGGTCCCTATAAAGGTGAAACGGTTCTACTGCCAAGGATCCCTTTAGATCTGAATTGGAACATCCATTTAAATTCAAGAGGCTCCAGTTTCCTGTGAAGGTATGTTTTGCAATGAGTATCAATAAAAATCATGGTCAAACATTTAAGACCTGACATTACGATGCTTCAGTCGCAGCATGTTCTACGTCTCCACCAGCTAGACATGATATTCAGAAAAAAACTCACATTCTATCTCCAAATCAAAGCAGCAGAAATGTAGTCTACCACAAGGCTTTTGAATAAAAAGTTCTAGAAAAAGATATGATGAAAAAATATATGATCTTGATTGTGGTAGGTTTTAAGCATTGAATGTAGTAGATAAAATTTAAGCAATGAGTTCAAATTTACTTCCATGAAAAATTTATTATGTGATATCATGAAGTAACCCTCATCTTTGATAAAAATGTGTTTGTGATATTAAACAAATGTTAATCATTGTGATTTTTTTGTAATTGTTTCAATTTTTATGTGTAACAATATAAGTGTCAACTTTGATATATAACCTATTTGCTTTAAAGTTCATAGTTGGATTTAAGTCACTTCAAGAGGTAATTAAAAAAGTTTAAACACCTTAAGTTGCTCTTACAATATTCACTTACTGCAAGGGTACCTGTGAAGCGAGTACCCGAGTGTACAGATAAGTCCTGCGTGTATTTTTGCTAGTATAAAAATAATTTTATAAAATCAACAGTCAGGAAGGATTGAAAAATAAATGATTTTACCGATTTTGATGACAACAAAGTATAGGAGGGTGAAATATTCATTGATCCTCATTCATTTACGGGCAACGTTGGGTTTCCTTGCTACTATGTAAATAAAATGATAAAAACGTTTTTTTATATGTGTATATCTTTTTGATGTGAATTTGTATAAAAATGTGTGTGTGTGTGTGTGTGTGTGTGTGTGTGTGTGTGTGTGTGTGTGCACTGCAGTGCACGAGCTTATGGTAGGTGAAAAATATAAAAATAAAGAATAAATAAAATAATATAAATATTGGCGTATACCGAGTATATTTATTTAGATTTCAATATTTATAAATAAAAAAAGATCTTCAAAAAATTATGAATAAAAAATAAAATAAAAACATAAATTAGAATAAAAAGATAATTTTTTCTTCCACAAAACTTTAACATGAATAAGAATAAAATTAAATAAAATAATAAAAAAGTTTTTTATATGTGTATATCTTTTTGGAATTTAGGAAAACTCGTCCCGGGAAAACTCGTCTCGGGAAAACTCGTCTCGGGAAAACTCGTCTCCGGAAAACTCGTCTCGGGAAAACTCGTCCCCTTTCGCTAGGTAGGAAAACTGGTCCCTTATTGAATAAATATCGATTGAAAACACATTTTATGATCGTTCTTGAAGGAGATATTGCTTTTTAAAATAGACTATAGCCCCCCCCCATAATATTTAAAAAAAAATATTTTTATTTGTTTAATGTTTGTTTTTTTTTTCTACCTAACTGGCTAAGTTCTTAGTGGTTTCACTTATTTTAAAGCGTTTATTATGTTCATACAAAGTTAATTACAATTTTTTTGGTTCTTATTTTAACGATGTTTTTTGGAGTCATAAAAACAATAATAAAAAACAAAACAAAAAAATTAAAAACTGGGAGCGTTACTTTTTTGTTTTGGTTTTTTAATTATGATAGTTTTTTGTTGTTATGTTTTCGTTTTCTCTCATATGCGTTATTTAAAATTATAATTCTATCAATTATCCACATTTATTGTCGTCCTGTAAAAGTTTGCAAAAATTAACTAATAAATTAAAAGCGAAATATTTTTTTGGCGCGAGAGATGCCATGTGCATGTGCTAACAATCTCTCGTTAACTCATTTTTAATTTTTTAAATTTTTACTTCAAAATTCTAAAATCAATCATTCAGAGAAAAAGTAATCACTAAATAAATGTATTAATCAATTTTATTGAAAACTCCGCTATCGTTTATCAAGAATCTTTTTAATTTCATTTTTTGTTGGTTGTTTTTCGGAGGGAGATATAGTTTTAACCCCCCCCCTCTCTAAATTATATTTTAAAAAATATTAAAATTTGGGTTTGTATTGCTGTACACATAGATTCGAAAAAGTAGTTAAAAAACAAATATATAACAAATAAATGTTATCAAAGGCAAGATAAGTTACTTTTCTACCAAACTGGATATAATTCTCGTGTTTTTATTCAATTTAACATGTTTATTCAGCTCGAAAAACATGCAGTGTTTACCGATGTATTGGAAAATTCAAAATGGCGGCCGACTCTCTCTTAAACACGGTAAGTTCGGGAAAAGGTGTTATAAATAATAAACTAGACAAAATCCTGTTAGAAATTCGCTCAATATATATTACCGTGACATATGTTGACATATATTCGGTGTTTTTTTAATAGTATTTTGTCTAGTTTATTATTTATAACACCTTTTCCCGAACTTACCGCGTTTAAGAGAGAGTCGGCCGCCATTTTGAATTGTCCAATACATCGGTAAACACTGTATGTTTTTCGAGCTGAATAAACATGTTACATTGAATAAAAACACAAAAAATATATCCAGTTTGATAGGAAAGTAACTTATCTTGCCTTTGATAACATTTATTTGTTATATATTTGTTTTTTTGACAACATTTTCGAATCTATGTGTACAGTAATACAACCCTAAAATTTATTATTTTCTTTTTAAAACCAAATCTCCCTCAGTAATTTCTTTAATTTTCTATTTTTTAGCGATTATCAAGACTCTTAAGATGTGATATACCGGACATTATTTCTCGTTCTCACGTAACACTCGACATGTTTTTTTGTTTGTTTTCTGTGTTTTTTTTTCTTTACCGAATAAACGATTCCAAATAAATTAAACAACACACAACATAGTCGGCGAAGTAGAAAACTCGATTTTACCCTTTTATAACAACAGTAAATAAGTAAATTCTTTTTATATTAGTATAAAAAATATGCGGTCTCGTTTATGAACATAATAAACGCTTTAAAATAAGTGAACCACTAAGAACTTAGCCAGTTAGGTAGAAAACGGACACTTAGAAAATCGATTTTATTTAAAAAAAAAAAAAAAAAAAAAAATTAAACAAGTAAAATATTTCTTTTTAAATATTATTGGGGGGGGGGCTATAGTCTATTTAAAAAAAAACAATATCTCCTTCAAGAACGATCATAAAATGTGTTTTCAATCGATATTTATTCAATAAGGGACCAGTTTTCCTACCTAGCGAAAGGGGACGAGTTTTCCCGAGACGAGTTTTCCGGAGACGAGTTTTCCCGAGACGAGTTTTCCCGGGACGAGTTTTCCGGGCACCATCTTTTTGATATCAATTTGTATAAAAATGTGTGTGTGTGTGTGTGTGTGTGTGTGTGTGTGTGTGTGCACGAGGTGAAAATATAAAAATAAAGAACAAATAAAATATTATAAATATAGGTGTATACGACCGAGTATATTTATTTAGATTTCAATATTTATAAATAAAAAAAAAAAGATCTTCAAAAAAAATTATGAATAAAAAATAGAATAAAAACATAAATTAGAATAAAAAGATCATTTTTTTCTTCCACAAAACTTTAAAAAAAAGTATTTTGTTTTCAGTATTTTGTAAAATGCTACAGATGTGTGTATGCATGGATATATTCGTATAAACTTACAAAAGTACGTGTGTTGTTTACATGATTTTGAGAAGATATGAATTTTTTAGAGTAATCTCCCTTGACAAAAAGTCAATATTTGTTTTCAATATTTGTTTCAATATTTGTTTAATTTGAATAAAAAGAAATCGCTTAATTTAAATTAGTCAAAGATATTTTGAAACCCAGAATTTCTCAACTCATGAACTGGGAGTCCGTAAAAAATACAATCTATATCTATATATCTATAAAAGTGAACGTGTTTGTGTGTCTATCTGTGTGTCTGTGTACATTTCCCTACGCAATAACTCTGTCAATTTGAAGTCTACAGACTCGAAATTTGATATACAGGGTACTGAGATTTGGGAAAATCTTTGTGATATGTTTTCGGCAAGAATTTTGGCTGTTAAGGGGTCAAAGTTCAACGATTTAACCTTTGAAAACTCTATCAAACTCCTCTGACAATTTGGGGTCTAAACACTTGAAATTTTAGATATAGGTTCCTTGGACATGGATCTAACTTAATAACTTGACTTGAGCCCAAAACAATAAATATTAAGGGGTCATAATAGGGGTCAAATTAAAAAAATTGATCACTTTTTTTTTTTTTTCTCAACATACACCTCCAAACACCTGGGCAACGCCGGGCTGAAATGCTAGCATCTATAAAAGGGAAAATGTCTGTGTGTGTGTGTGTGTGTGTGTGTGTGTGTGTGTGTGTGTGTGTGTGTGTGTGTGTGTGTGTGTGTGCATTTCCCTATCAAATAACTCTGTCAATTTTCGGTCTATAGACTCGAGATTTGACATACTGCGTATTGAAATTTGGGAAAATCTTTTTAATCGGTTTTCAACCAGAAATTTGGATGTTAAGGGATCAAAGTTCACCGATTTGATATTTGAAAAGTCTACCAAACTCCTCTGCCAATTTTGGGTCTAAACACTTGAAATTTTAGATGCAGGTTACTTGGAGCAAACTTTTTAATTTGATTTCAGCCCAAAACAATAGATGTAAAGAGGTCAAAATTGGGATCAAAGTGAGAAAAAATTTGACCTCTGCGGTCTCTACCAAATTACTCAGCCAATTTCTCGTCTAAACATTTGAAATTTTACATAACGTGTATTCAGACATAGGGCAAGCTTTTTAATTGGTTTGGGTCGAAAATTTGAGCTGTCAAAGTTCAAAAGATTTGACCTTTGTGGTCTCTAGCAAACTACTCAGCCAATTTTGGGTTTAAACATTTGAAATTCATACATAACGGGTATTCAGACATGCGGCAAGCATTTTTATTAGTTTGGGGCGAAAATTTGACTGCCAAAACGTCAAAGTTGAAAGAGTTTACCGTTGCTGATTATACCAAATTCCTCTGCCAATTTTGGGTCTAAAGACTTGAAATTTTAGATGTAGGTAACTTGGACATGGGTAAAACTTTGTATTTTGATTTGAGATCAAAATAATAAATGTTAAAGGGTAAAAATTGGGGTCAAAGTTTAAAAAAACTGAACTTAGCGTGAGAACATATGTAAACAGAGGGCCTCTGTTTATATCTCCTTGAAAATGGTGACAGCACATTTTTTCTGGATAGCAATTTATTTAATTTTACAGAGGCTGAAGAGAATTAAATATTTTTCGACCATAAACTGGCCCTTATATCTAATTTGAAATTGACAAGAAAGAAACATTGAAAGTAAAATTCGAGGAAGAATTTAGTTCGGAGGAAGGTGATATAGTGGAAGATCCTGACGGCCCCTGAGAATGGACTAAATGGAGTCAGAAATGGATTCGTGGCTGGGTTCGAATATCCTAATTGGTGGTAATCATGATTCTCTGCACTGATGATTCCTGAAAGGATGAAACACTAGTGCCTTTAGGTATTAAAAATAATTAGGGAGCGGTAAGTCCATCGACCACTCAGGTCGGGAGCTGAATCGAAAAGGAGGAAACAGCTCAGGTCTCTTGCTTTTGTAGTTGTTTCCGGTAGTTGAATATATGCACGTGTGTGTATGTGCACGCGTATGTTTGTGTGCGTGTATGTGTATGACAAGAAAAGTGGTTTGAAATGTGAACGCGTGTTTTATGTGAGACTAGAAAAGGCTTGCACAATATTCCCCTTCCCAGGACAAAAAAATATTCAGTGTATAGATATATATATATATATATATATATATACACTGAATATTTTTTTGTCCTGGGAATATATATATATATATATATATATATATATATATATATATATATATATATATATATATATATATATTTTTTTTTTTTTTTAAATAAGTAATGTTTTGGGCAATTGTCTTTTCATTCTTTTTTGCTGTTGGTGTGGTTGTTTCAAAAGCAGAGTGTGTTTATAAAAAAAAGTATTTACTTACACGTGGAAAAGGCATTTACTCTCTTTTTAGGCTGCCATTTGTTTGTTTGCTTTTTTTATTTTTTTGTTTGTGCTGACATGTGCAATGAGTTGCTTGGACAGTGAAGTGAATTGTTTGTTTGGAAGGAAAATTTTTGTTCATGTTGACGTGGTGTGTGCAGTTGCCGGTGTCTTCGCAAGTGAGTCTGCAGTAGTGTGTGTACATTGCCTGTACGAGCGCTTGTTGCCAATTTGTTTGTGTTGAACGGTGGGTGTGCAGTTGCCAGCTGTCAATGAAACTTCCAGTTGTGAATTTATCCGTGTGTGTGGTGCATCTCCAATCGTATTATTGATTCAACTTCTTCCTATGTGTTGATAGAGATGTCCTGTTATTGTTACTTTGTTGTTGCATCTGCTGTGCAGGAGAGAATGTGTATAGGCCCATGTGATTTTGCTCCTCGCGTATGTTGGTGTAGGGAGCTACTATCAGGGGCAACAACTACTGGGGTACTATGTAGGGATTTGGGCAGCAAGGTGTCGGTTCACGTTACACTTGAACTTCTGCACGTCAGTACTGTTGGGGAAGCAGGGACCTGGAATGGAATTCCAGAGTCTTGCGGTTCTGGGGAAGAAACTATTGGAGTAAAAAGATCTTTTACATCTAGGGATCTCTACAGTTCCTCGCTGTCTGTATACCCAACATTGCTTGTGTTTAGTCAAATAACGGGGTGATGTGCCATTTGTCTGAAAAGGAAAAGAGTTCTGGAAAAACGATGTCCGTTAGCACAAAGAGGAAAAAGGGGGTTCAATGCCATTGTTGCTTGTTGAGATTCTTGCTCAAAACAATTCATTTAAAAAAAGTAGGGTCACTATGCATGTTCGTTTCACATCAGTCGGTCGCCAGTTTGTTGCGGGACTTGTGGCATAGAAGGAAATGTGTGTTTATCTCACGTTCAGGTGTCACCAGTTTGTAGCAGACTGGTGGTATATTATATATATGCCCCAGTCGTACAAAATAGGAAAAATGAATTGGATTGAGAAAGAAACGAACAACACATTAAATTGAAATAAACGAACTAGAATTTATTTTGTGAAGAAACAAATAAAAGAAAGAGTACAGCACGTGTTTAGTTTGGCATGCGTCTCTCGCTGTTAGCTGGTGAGAGGGAAAGTCTATTGTTGTAGAGAGAGAGAGAGTGAGAAAGTAAATCCAGGCCATGGAGAGAGAAAGCATGTAAGGTGTACGTACTGTCAGTTGGCTCTTGCCCCAAACATAGTAACAGGGGCGTGAAGCACACCCCGAAGGGAGCGGTAAGTCTGTCAACCACTCAGGTTGGGAGCCGAATCGAAAAGGAGGAAATAGCTCAGGTCTCTTGCTTTTGTAGTTGTTTCTGAGTTCCAATCCATGGTCCTCCCTCGCCAAACTTTCACAAAAACATTCATCTAGCTGAAACCACTATCAATAATTTCCCCCACTCTTTATCTGTGTCTAAACCTAAACGTAGATTCCATGAACAAAGCTTCTTTCTTAGAACTGCACGCCTGTGGAAATCTCTTTCACTTTCTTGCTTTCTAGCTGACTACAATATGGTTCTCTTCAAGTCCAACATAAACAAGTTCTTGATGAACTGTCTGCTTAAGTAATCCAATTTACCAAATTTCCACTACTAACGAATACTACGATATTGTCCCATTAACTACTGTACACTCATTAACCCTTATCCTCGAGTGATATCCAGGCCTTGATAAGTGGTGACTCTTTTGTAAAAAAAAAAATTATATATATTAATTTAAGAGGGGATATAAGTGCAACTTAGCTTATGTGTGATAGTGAAAAAGGTCAAGTAGGAAACACTTTTACTGAAACCAGCATCAGTAACGTGCAGAAAGGGAAGGTGACAAGATGTTCAAGTTTTGTTTTTGGAAGGGGGCAGAGGGAGGTATCGAATCATATTCAAACTATATTACTTTTTCTAAATATTTCTCAGCACTAGGATTTATATTTGAGTTTTGAAGGCATTTGTTGCTCTAGGCACCACCAGACTCTGCACCCCACTGTTCAGTTCGTAATGATTTTGCGAATAACTACATATTCCTTCTATCATTCACGGGTTAAGCATTCTGGTGAGTAAGATTGGCAGTTGCTATTAGTGATAAGTTTCTTTCCCCTCTGATCTGTGGTTTCTATAGTTTATGTAGGCCACAGTGTTATGTCTACTTGTGGAAAACATTATATTATTCGACTGCTTCGACTGCTTCGACTGCTTGATCATATCCGTATGTGACTAACCATTCGGGTTTTGAATCTTGGGATGAATGCACTAACTACATCTAGCTATAGTGATAAGTTGTGTGTGTGTGTGTGTGTGTATGTGTATGTGTGTGTATATATATATATATATATACACACACACACAGAGCTGTTTCATCATCTATGACTCATCAATATATATGTGTATACTGATATATGCTTGGAGGGATATAATCAGTATAGATTAATCAGAGAAATGAAACTCAACACACAGAGTAAATTATAACAAGCATATTGTGGAAAATGTACAATGTTGTTGTATTATGTGGCCTGTATTAGTAAAGGGTTAGTGATAACATGGAGAGAAGAGAGAGACACACGTGTAAACGGAACAGAAGCTTTATTAACACTAAGGAGGAGTAGTAGTTTTTGCTACTACGATATACCACGTGATTGTGTGGTGGGAGGTTGCAGGCAATGGTGATGGTGGGAGTAATCCCAGTCAAGGGGAGATAACTCGTGTTACATGATGTATATAACAAATATAACAAAAAAAAAGATTGACACTCAAATGTATCTTGAATGCCGGAATATCAAGATTGCCACTTGCTAGCATCTTTTATAGACCAAGTAGTCTGTTCTTAGGAGGCGTCAGGATCTTCCTCAAGCTAAATTGTTCTTAGATTTTTACTTTCAATATTTCTTTCTTTTAGGATTAAGACGTACGTTTAGTCCTCTTCCTTTTTCTACTATTATTTCTCCCTTCAGTCCGTGTACTTTCATATTTTGAAAAATCAGTAGTTTTCAGTATTTCTGTATCATTTTGGATGGTTTCTATGTCTCAATTGATTAATATGTCTCTTAAAGACAAACTTTGCTCCTTTAATGATGTTATCGTAGCTTCGTCATTACTACAGTGAGATCTACTCAAACAGAATAATGGTGTGCAGCATTTACATATTTTATTGCAGTTACAGCAAATAGAATAATGGTGTGCAGCTCCAACTGTAAAACCCAGTTGTGTGTGCGGGAGTGTAAATATCATTTCAGCTATGTGCACATTTCCTTTCTACACCCACACAAATTGTGAGCATAAAAACTAAAACTCTGCCTTTTCACACGGACATCTTCTAAAGCACCTTATGTCACAAAGATGTTGTTTTTTTTTCATCCAATCGGATTACGAAGAAAACAAATTTACAAAATAATTTTTTACTGACAGCATTTGTGGAGCCGGTTTGAAATTTATAAAAAGGGCATTTTGCGCCAAAACCAGTCAGTCGACTCCAGCCAGCATGCTGTAAACATCAACATCGATTCTGTCCACAGGACGTTAAACGCACACACACCCAATAATTAATTTTCTACAGAAATGGACGTTTTACTCTTTTCTTACTCTTCGCTGAAGTAAGCGATGGACTTTTATGCTGTTTAATTATTCCTAAAAAGGATGGGTTATTTTTAACCTAGAACTTTTACTTTTCTACTTCCTTTCATTTTATTACCTCAGTCGCAAGAAGAGAGTCTCAATTAAGAAGAAACTTTCTGGTCTTTTCTTTTCATTTATTTACGATTTTGAGAAAATAAATTTTGTATGAAATTTATTCTCTGCCTCGGTCATCTTTGTTTGATTGGTCAACACCATTTTACACATTATTTTCAAGCAGATTTTTGATATTTTAAGAAAAGAAAAAGTGAAAACATTTCTTTCTGTAGTGAAGCAAATTGGTCAAAGGTTCGAAGTCGAATGCTTGGTAAAAAGGAAATCTGGATCTTGCCGCCCTAGAGCATCCACTTTGAAGGACGACCACTGGCTTAAATTAAGTGTTTTGAAGGATTGAAAGAAAACTTATGTTGACCATAGCAAAGAATTAAAAACAGGGGCTGGAAATTCTCTTTCTAGATATACAATATCTAGACGAATGAAAGAAATGAGATTTTCTTCTAAAAGGTGTGCAAAGAAGCCATTTTTATCTAAGAAGAGCATCAATGATGGAAAAAGATTTTTCTTGTGTGATGGCAAGAAAGATACAGACTGGTTCAGGAATGTTTTCTGGTTAGATAAATCAAGATTTTGTCTTGTTAGTGATGCTCCCGATGCTCCCAAATGGTGCAATCGAAGAACTGGAGAAATATTTTCAGCAAGTTACATAAAAATTACAGTTAAACACAGGAATGTAGAGATAATGGTATGGGGAACTTTTACTGCAGCAGGAGTTGGAGAACTTATTAGATGTGCAAAGTCAATTAATGCAAAGGAATACATTCGAATATTAGAAACAGGACTGTTACCAAGTATCCAGAAGCTGGGAATATCCCAGAACATTATTTTTCTACATGATAATGCCCCTGCACACACTGCTAAAGTCATAAAAAAATGGTTTTCTTATCTGTCAATTAATGTGATATTTTGGCCAGGTCAAAGCCCCGATTTAAACCCAATCAAGAATATTTGGTCCATAATATCTCATGCACTGGCCGGAAGAACTTTTTTGAACAATGACAAACTGTGGGAAGCTGTGCAAAGCGAATGGAATAGCATCTCCTCTTCAGTGTTCCACTTTGGTTGAGGGCATGTCTAAAAGGATTGATCTTTTAAAGAAATCAAAAGGGAATGCGATTCCATCCTAAGTATTTATTAAAGTAAATGTTTTGTTTTGTGTTATTAGTCTCGTTTAAGTTTCCTTGTTCAATTGTTCTTTGTTCAATATAGATTTTAGTGCAATAAAATGTATAAAATTTGTTTGCTCCAATTTTTTTTTTTTTTTTGCTCATGAGTGTATGGTTAAGTAGCAGATTTAGTCATTTAGAACTGCTGTAAAACTTCACCGCTCACTCATTTTTCAACCAAATTTCAAACAATTATTACAGCTTATAGGTCACCTTCTCAGCTATATTATGAAAAAAAAATTTCGGCACTTATGCATGACAGTTACATGAGGCGATTGTTTATATTTTAGTTTCAAGAATAACCACTAGATGTCGCTTGTCAGGGGTCGATAGCTCTTCCTTTTCGAAAAAATAGTGCAAACTAACATTATATTTTTATACAATCTTTCTGTAAAAAAAAAGCAAACAAAAAACAAATTATTCTTAAACCTCTATAAATGTTTCATGTTTTTTAAATTATATTTTGCTACATTTTTATACAACTTTAGCAAAAAAAAAAAAAAAATTCTAAAAACAATTTATAAATGTTTCATGTTTTTTAAATTATATTTTGCTACATTTTTTATACAATCTTACCGAAGAAAAAAAATTCTTAAGACAATCTATAAATGTTTCATGTTTTTAAAATTATATTTTGCTACATTTTTACAACCTTATTGAAAAGAAAAAAATAATAATTCTAAAAACAAACTATAAATGTTTCATGTTTTTAAAATTATATTTTGCTACATTTGTATACAACCTTACTGGAAAAAAAAAAAAAAATTCTAAAAACAATCTATAAATGTTTCATGTTTTTTTAAATTATATTTTGCTACATTTTAATACAACCTTACCGAAAAAAAAAAAAATTCTAAAAACAATCTATAAATGTCTCATATTTTTTTAATTATATTTTGCTACATTTTTATACAACCTTACCGAAAAAAAAAAAGAATTCTAAAAACAATCTATAAATGTTTAATGTTTCTTTAAATTATATTTTGCTACATTTTTATACAACCTTGCCAAAAAAAAAAATAATTCTAAAAACAATCTATAAATGTTTAATGTTTCTTTAAATTATATTTTGCTACATTTTTTATACAATCTTACCGAAGAAAAAAAATTCTTAAGACAATCTATAAATGTTTCATGTTTTTAAAATTATATTTTGCTACATTTTTACAACCTTATTGAAAAGAAAAAAATAATAATTCTAAAAACAAACTATAAATGTTTCATGTTTTTAAAATTATATTTTGCTACATTTGTATACAACCTTACTGGAAAAAAAAAAAAAAATTCTAAAAACAATCTATAAATGTTTCATGTTTTTTTAAATTATATTTTGCTACATTTTAATACAACCTTACCAAAAAAAAAAAAAATTCTAAAAACAATCTATAAATGTCTCATATTTTTTTAATTATATTTTGCTACATTTTTATACAACCTTACCGAAAAAAAAAAGAATTCTAAAAACAATCTATAAATGTTTAATGTTTCTTTAAATTATATTTTGCTACATTTTTATACAACCTTGCCAAAAAAAAAAATAATTCTAAAAACAATCTATAAATGTTTAATGTTTCTTTAAATTATATTTTGCTACATTTTTTATACAATCTTACCGAAGAAAAAAAATTCTTAAGACAATCTATAAATGTTTCATGTTTTTAAAATTATATTTTGCTACATTTTTACAACCTTATTGAAAAGAAAAAAATAATAATTCTAAAAACAAACTATAAATGTTTCATGTTTTTAAAATTATATTTTGCTACATTTTTATACAACCTTACTGGAAAAAAAAAAAAAAATTCTAAAAACAATCTATAAATGTTTCATGTTTTTTTTAATTGTATTTTGCTACATTTTAATACAACCTTACCGAAAAAAAAAAAAATTCTAAAAACAATCTATAAATGTCTCATATTTTTTTAATTATATTTTGCTACATTTTTATACAACCTTACCGAAAAAAAAAAAAGAATTCTAAAAACAATCTATAAATGTTTAATGTTTCTTTAAATTATATTTTGCTACATTTTTATACAACCTTGCCAAAAAAAAAAAAATAATTCTAAAAACAATCTATAAATGTTTAATGTTTCTTTAAATTATATTTTGCTACATTCTTATACAACCTTATCGAAAAGGAAAAAAAAAAAAATTTTAAAAACAATCTATAAATGTTTCATGTTTTTTAAATTATATTTTGCTATATTTTAATACAACTTTACCAAAAAAAAAAATTCTGAAAACAATCTATAAATGTTTCATGTTTTTAAATTATATTTTGCTACATTTTAATACAACTTTACCAAAAAAAAAAAAAATTCTGAAAACAATCTATAAATGTTTTATGTTTTTAAATTATATTTTGCTATATTTTAATACAACTTTACCAAAAAAAAACCCCCAAAAAAACAATCTATAAATGGTTAGTTCCACCCCCTCCCAATCTGATAACAGTGTATTTTTTCCTCTTTCGCTCAGTTAACGTTGGCTTGAAAGGACGTGTTTTCTTTGTGCTTGATAAAAAAAAGGGCTTAATCGTTATAATCGCACATGGAACAATGATGGAGGACAATTTCCTGACCCGGATGGAATTAGAGCTGCAAATTGGAACTTTTATGGAACAAACAAGATATATGGTCTTGGAGTAGTGAGGCAATTATTATTATTATTATTATTATTATTATTATTATTATTATTATCATTATTATTATGATGACGATGACGACGATGAGTCAAGAAGTATCGGCATTTGACTTAACAAAGGCAAAAAAAGGGCCAAATGCTACCTTGCCTATTGACACCATTTGACGGTTGCTCGGATAAAAAAAAAAAAACTTCTGAAACACTCACAAAAAAAAAAGAAAGTACTTCTTTGGACAAATCGAATTTTAAAATAAGCTAAATTTGTCTAATTCTACATCTAAGGAAGAATTTTTAAAACACAATTGTGGAATCGAAAATTTATAATGTATTGTGAAACTAATTGTTAATTTTTAATTGAGAGTGTGAGCTGAAATGTGAATTATTTCACGAATCCACAACAGTCCAGTGAGATTTACTCTGAATATGGGGGAAGGATGAGCATATCTGTCCTTTCTCCTAAAGAAGTTATTAGAGGTTGCCAATCTATAAGAAACTGTAAAATATTTCCTGCATAAACCAAGTTGGGAAAATACAGTTCTAAAGGCTTGTCGAGCTTCACACATCAGGCTTGACAAACTAAATTTGGCAAATTTCCGAAAGGGACTAAAGCTTTTGACACTTAAAAACCTTTTTAAAATCTTCATCAAAGGAGAACTCTGACCCTTCCGGTTCCAGAGTTGGGGATGTCACCTCACAAAATCTTCCCAAAAATAGTAATTCTGCTTCAGGGGAAGAATCCTGAAGCAAAATAATTTTGCCTATAAAAACCCTAACTGTTCCAAAAAAAAAAAAAGCAATATAGAAACATATCCTCAAATACTCAATAAGGTATGAAATCGATTTTATTAAAACTAATTTCAATGCAAGAAAAGTTATCTCAAAGGGGTCTACGTTCCAACCTTCCAGAGATTGAAACCCAATTACAGGAGACGAAACCGGACATATTATTTCTAAGTGAAACTGGAATAGTGCCGACCACTTCCCTAGATGAGTTCATAATTAACGGATACTTCAATTTAACAGCTAAATCTGACACCCAAGATCGCCATGGGCATGGAATATGTGCCTACATTAAGGATGGCTTCCCGTGTGGCAGAGATATCTCTAGAGAAGATCCTAATTTACCCTATATGTGCTTCAGGGTTGCACTTGCTAACACCACTGCATTTATATTTGCCCTCTATAGGCCCCACAACAGCGGAGTTACTATCTTTAAGAGCATATCTGAGAAAATAGACCACATACTGTCTTCACATCCCTCGGCTAACATCCACATCTGTGGTGACTTCAACGTCCATAATGGCTGACCCATTCAAATAAGACAGATGATGAGGGGAGGTTTGTCATGATTTTGCCATTGCTTATGACCTCACTCAGATTGTTCGCGAACCCACCCGTGTGCCCAATACACCCGGTCAATATGCAAGCCTCTTAGACCTTTTTCTCTCAACTTCCCCTGAGCTATGTTCATGTTCCGTTCATTCTCCTCTAGGATCCTCCGACCACTCCGTCGTATCAGTTAAGATAAAAACGAAATGTAAGAAGCCCCCAGATGTACCCCTCCACCGTACTGTATACTGATACTCTATGGCTGACTGGGATAGCTTCCGTACATTCATATCTGATTTACCTCTGCACTCCATGTTTAAAAAAGGAAGTGTCCTCTATAGTATCAGATCTGACCGAATGGTTAATTGTAGGCATAGACCAATTCATACCATCTAAAAAATTCCAACAAAAACCTAACAGCCAGCCATGGTTCTCCCCAGAATGTGCTGCTGCTATCGCGCACAGAAATCACTTTTTCCATAGCTACCAACATAATAGATGCACTGAGACTAAAGCTGCTTTCAGGTCTGCCAGCAACCACTGTAAAAGAGTAATAAAAAATGCAAGAGAGCTATATGCCCAGTCTGTTAAATCCAAGGTAGCTGATCAGCGGCTTGGATCCCACCAGTTTTGGCAAATAACAAATAGGATCCTGAACAGAAGTGTACATTCTATCCCAACCATTATCAATGGACCAGAGGTCATCTCGTCAGCGTCAGACAAGGCCAAACTATTTGCAAAGAACTTTGCAGCTAATTCTACCCTATGCGACGAAGGCCATCAACTCCCCATATTTCCTCCTATAACACAGAACAAGCTAGGTAACATACAAATATCCGTGCATGAGGTCGCCAAGCTAATAAAGAACCTAGATTCCAGTAAAGCAACTGGCCCTGATGGCATCCCAATTATAGTGTTAAAAAAGCTTCAACCAGAACTTGCTCCCATACTTACGAAACTATTTAAGCGCTGCCTTAAGGAGAAGTGCTTTCCGACTCCTTGGAAGACCTCATCAGTTTGCCCTGTATTTAAGAATTCAGGTGATAAGTCATCTCCCTCTCAGTACAGACCAATAAGTCTCCTGTGTGTTATGAGTAAGTTGCTGGAATCCATATTAAATAGAGAAATAGTCAACCACCTCAGCAGGAATAACCTTCTTAGTGACACACAATATGGTTTCCGCTCTGCAAGATCTACCGCAGATGTGCTGACGGTTATATCCCACAGGATTAGTGAATCTCTTGACAAAGGCTTCCTTTCTAGGGCAATTGCTCTTGACATATCAAAGGCCTTCGACAAGGTATGGCATAAGGGTCTACTTCACAAGATTTCCAGCTACGGTATAACTGGAAATTTTTTCTCAATCATTAAATCATTTCTCTCCGATAGGCTCATAAGAGTAGTGGTGGATGGACAAAAATCGGAGGTCTGCAATATAAATGCTGGAGTCCCTCAGGGGTCAATCCTGGGCCCAACTCTCTTCCTGATCTACATCAATGACCTCCCTAAACACATACTTAAATCATTCGTTGACATCTATGCTGATGACACGACCATCTACGGCAACACATCAAAGGCTGTAAATGACAAAGTTCTCTCTGATTCTCTCTCCTCTGATCTCGAGCGCGTGGTTCAGTGGGGGAAGATGTGGCTGGTTACCTTTAATGCATCCAAAACCAAACTCCTATCCTTACATCATCAACGCTCTGATCCCCAGCTGGCATCAATTGTGATGGATGGCTCTCGTCTGGGTGAGGCCCTGTGTTTTGACAAGCTTCTGGGTTTGACCTTTACTCCTGATCTGAAATGGAACACGTACATCAAGTCTGTTGCCAAGGTCACTGGAAAGATGGTGGGATCCTTCTACCGCTCCAGAAGATATCTCACTACTGATGCAATTCTCTATCTATATAAAAGTCAAGTACGTCCAAGGATGGAATACTGTTGCCATATCTGGGCAGGAGCGGCTAAAAACAGCCTATCATGCCTTGACAGAGTACAAAATAGACTTCTTGGCTTAGTGGGGGATGCCTTTTTCTCTACCCTGCAACCTCTCTCCCACAGAAGAGACGTTGCGAGCCTATCCTTGTTTTATCGTTATTTCCATGGCAGGTGCTCTTCTGAACTCCAATCTCTGGTCCCCCCTCGCCAATCTTTCACGAAAAACACCCGTCTAGCTGAATCCACTGTGAAAAATTTCCCCCACTCTATATCTGTGCCTAAATCAAAACGCGGATTCCATGAACAAAGCTTCTTCCTTAGAACTGCACGCCTGTGGAACTCTGTTCCGTCTGCCTGCTTCCTTCCGGACTACAACTTGGATGTCTTCAAGTCCAATGTTAACAAATTCCTAATGAACCGCCCCCTTAAGTAAACACTTCATCAAATCTCCACACTAATGTAATGTACTCGCAATAACCCTTATCCCTGAGTGGCTTCCGGGCCTTGATAAGTGGTGATCACTGTGTAAAAAAAAAAAAAAAAAAAAGGGAGAAGCTTCAGCCTTAGACCGACAAAATTCTACAGAAAGCTTCTGCAGAATATAATCTGCACTCTCACAGATTTTCTGAGGGGCTAAACTACACCCTTTATAACCAACAGATTTTTCAGACCGGCAACACCCTACTGCAAATATCCAGTCGAGCTTAAGTTTACTAAACCTTCGCCTGAATAATCTCCCCATGACCTCCTGATGGAGACAAGGGAATATAGGACGCGAGGTCCTGAAAACTTTGGAGAGACTTTCTCTCCTAAGGTGCCTACTTGCAGCAAATAAAGTACGAAAAGCAAGTACTTATAACGAGTTAAAGATACTGAGCTTATCCAGTATGTTTCCGTGGAAGGAGTTGTAACAAGCCAAACCCCTGTTCTTCTTCTGTTGACCTTTCTCAGAGCTATTTGCTCGGTGCAATGGGCTCATATCAGGCCCAAAACTATTATCAGTTTGATAAGGGTACGTTAAATGGTTAGAGGTAAAGTACTTGTTAGAATTAACATGCACATCAACGCATGCAGAAAATAGCTTTGCCATCTTGGCAACTGCCCAAATCTAAACAGTTTTTCTAACTATTAGTGGACTGCTTCAAAAACTTTAGATATCTCCCTTTAATAATAGGCACAATGCCCCTATCTAATTTCCACTTAAATCTCCCCATGAATTGCATAAAATTCCAGAGGTCTATACTCAACAAATTATGGACAAGACCGGAGTCCTTAAAAATATATAGCAAATCCTTATCTTTCTTAGCAATATTAACGGCAAGCTGCAATCTAGGAAGCTTAAATTTAATTGCTGCACAATTATTTAACTGCGGCCTGACCCTCATGAAGCCAAACTCACCAGTAATTAGTGAGTAGGTCTCAGCAACTGGACATTCTGATTCAGGATTAGAAATCTTAACTGGCATTTTTTTTTTTTTACATGGTGGTCACCACTTATCAAGGCCCAGAAGCCACTCGGGGATAAGGGTTATTGCATGTACAGTAATCAATGAGGTAGTATCATAGTAATTGTTAGTATTGGAGATTTGATAAAGTATCTTACTTAAGGGGGCGGTTCATCAGGAATTTGTTTATGTTGGACTTGAAGACATCCAAGTTGTAGTCAGGTGGGAAACATGCAAACGGAAGAGAATTCCACAGTCATTTGAAGAAAGAAGAGCCTGTCTTTGTTTTATCGTTATTTCCATGGCAAGTGCTCGTCTGAGCTCCAATCTCTGGTCACCCCTCGCCAATCTTTCACGATAAACACCCATCTAGCTGAAACCACTGTCATTAATTTTCCCCACTCTTTATCTGTGCCTAAATTAAAGCGTAGATTCCATGAGCAAAGCTTCTTTCTTAGAAGTGCACGACTGTGGAACTCTCTTCCGTTTGTCTTTTTCTCTTCCCTGCAACCTCTCTCCCACAGAAGAGCCGTTGTGAGCCTGTCTTTGTTTTCTCGTTACTTCCATGGCAAGTGTTCGTCTGAGCTCCAATCTGTGGTCACCCCTCGCCATTCTTTCATGATAAACACCCGTCTATTTGAAACCACTGTCAAAAATTTTCCCCACTCTTTATCTGTGCCAAAACCAAAACGTAGATTCCATGAACAAAGCTTCTTTCTTAGAAGTGCACACCTGGGGAACTCTCTTCCGTTTGCCTGTTTCCCACCTGACTACAACTTGTATGTCTTCAAGTCCAACATAAACAAATTCCTGATGAACGCCCCCTTAAGTGAGACACTTTATCAAATCTCCATTACTAACGATTACTACGATATTATCCCATTGATTACTGTACATGCAATAACCCTTATCTCCGAGTGGCTTCCGGGCCTACCATGTAATAAAAAACCCAAAAAACCTTTCCTCTAAAGCCTTCCAGCCAACGAACGACCTTAACCAGGGCAACTCCGGGTCTTTATATTAGTTAAGAGCTTAAATATTAAAATTAAAGCTTTATAATTTCACTCAACTGATTATTACCTAATTTTCTAAAAGTATTTTTAAAGTGATTAATTTAAAAACAAATTTTGGCTTCATTTTTAAATCGATAATTAATGTAAATATTTTTGAGATCGCAGATGATGCTGCCATGGTAATAACTGAAATAGTAACGAATCCGCTTCCGGTTTTCATTCACATCGGCGAGATCTCGTCCGGTTTCGTTTATTCTTGCCCGGTCTCGTTTAATCTCGCGTGAACGGCATCGTTGTTCTACAAATTGTGTTGCGGATTTCAATGGAGAATTTTTAGTTTCTCCCTTTGCAACCATGATACGATAATTTGCCAATATCTGACGAATTTTAAAAAAGTATTTACGCCATACTTGACCTTTTCGGGTGTTTCTGAGTATACGAACTTTTCTCCAGCTTTTTTTGGAAACATTAAATGACCAACAAAATGAGTTCGACGCTTGTTAGGAATGCCAGTGAGGCGAGCTTCAGCGAAGCAGGTTTGTGCCAAAAAACAACACTGAATTCTTTTTCTTCTTGAAGACTTTCTTATTTTTCTTTCAAGGAATTTTTATTTTTCGACCCTTTTTTTTAGGGTTTTCCAAAGAGAAAACATTATGCTTCATTACAAAAAAAATAAATAAATAATAATGAATTCGAATTAATAATAATAAAGTTCCAACAACTTTAAACGGGCACGTGTTATTTTGGTTAGTTCTCTGGCAGAACCATAATATTCCAAGAATAATCCATTTCAGCATTCCTTTTAATGCGATATTTATTTCGTAAAAAAATTATTTAAAATAAAATGAATATTGATGATATATTTTGTTTTGATATAAAAATAAAACGAATTTTTATAGATGAAAGCTAAACTAAAAAGAAATGTTCAAAATTGGGTTTTCGTTCGTCTTGTCTTAGATGAGTAATGAATGAATTTATATTTTTTAATTTGTTCCTCTTTCAATTAAAATTAGCCCATATATCTATCTCCCCCTTCCACACACACACGCACATTCTCCCCATGATTACGTTATTAATTGATGGGAGTGGTTGATTTAAAAAAGAAAACGTTTTAATTCGATCAGCTGTTTAAATGGTAGTGTGTTCTTGGCAGGGGCGAGTCGGTAAAAACGATACGTTTAATTTTAATGTTTTTAAACATCTATATTTTAGGTACTTGTATAGATAGACCCCCCCCCCCACGGACAACGATATTGGTTCGATAACTTCCGATGACGAGTCTTAAAACGCAACCACACAAAATGAAACCCGGGTCCCAGAAACGGGGGGGGGCACTAATTTATTTATCATATTTTCTAAATAGTTTTATTTTATATTCATTTTTATTTTATTTTTGTAAACATGTTCTCACGTAAAGAAATCTGTCTTTTGGGGGATCTCTTGTTTTAATCACACGTCAACATAAAATTACTCAGAAAAATTTCCCTTTTAAATTTTTCTTAGACAATTATTTCTGAGGTTTTACTTTTAAAATGATTCACATTTAGCGATAAATAATAAATGATAAAATCTGATTCCGCAATTTGTCCTTAGTCCAAAACTGAAATATACTACTGGCTCTAGTTATCAGAGTTGTCCGGAAATCTTTTTAATGTTATTTTTCGTTCTTGACTTAACTTTATTTTGATAATTACAGTATTTTTGGTCATTAAATTTTAAATCGAACTAAATTGCTGTGAACGTATAACTTTTAGGTAATATTTTCATTCTTATTTTTAAAATTATTGGATGTAAATAATTGTCGAAAGTTTCGTTTAAATACATAAGGATTTAAGAAATTGGGTTTGTTTTACTGTACACATAGATTCGAAAAAGTTGTCACAAAACAAATATATAACACATAAATGTTATCAAAGGCAAGATAAGTTACTTTTCTACCAAACTGGATATGTTTTTAGTGTTTATATTTAATGTAACATGTTTATTCAGCCCGAAAAATAAACGGTGTTTACCGATATATTGGAAAATTCAAAATGGCAGCCGACTCTCTCTCGGAGACGGTAAGTTTGGGAAAAGGAGTTAAAGATAAAAAACTAGTCAAAATACTGTTAAAAATCTGCCGAATATGTCAGCCTATGTCACGGTAACATATATTGAGTGCGTTTCTAACAGTATTTTGTCTGGTTTTTTATTTATAACTCATTTTCCCAAACTTACCGCCTTGAAGAGAGTCGGCTCGGCTGCCATTTAAAATTTTCCAATTCATCAGTAAACAGTTTTTCGAGCTGAATAAACATGTTACATTAAATATAAACTCTAAAAACATCCAGTTAGGTAGAAAAGAAACTTATCTTGCCTTTGATAACATTTATTTGTTATATATTTGTTTTGTGACAACTTTTTCGAATCTGTGTACAGTGAAACAAACCCAAGAAATTCAATGTTCCATTCGACAGTTTAAATATTTTCAAATTTCACAGTCACGTATTAATTGATTGTTTCGGTGCTTCTGCTTATGTAGAATACAGACCGTGCTGAAATAATGACACTATTATTTAGAAATCTATTCTTAACACGGAGGAACCGATTTTTTTTTTTTTTTTTTTTTTAAACTATACTGTACTGCTTTCACTTAACAATTTAATAAACAAAAGATACCGCAATTGTTTTTGTAACAGTTACTTGGCATTTTGGCTGGGAACAAAGTGTAGTAGCTGTTCTGATACATACTAGACTTCACCTTTTCTGTCCTCGGTCAGTGGAGAAGTCCTTCTAGACTGAGGCAATTTTAATAATTTTGTTCCTATCCACAGTGCTCCTTTTTGGGGAGGTGGATTTTCCCCACATTCAAAACCAACCTTGTGTCTAACTCTGCCCTCGTGGGGAGGCAAGTAAATAGGAACAAAAGATACCGTGAAAGATTTAACTTGAAAATAAAATCCTATAAAAAAAAAAATAGCACGGTTCGTATTCTGTATAAATTTCATTATTTCTTAGAGTATGATTTTTAAACGTTTTAGTATTATGCTTCCAATAGATAAAGTGTGGGGGGGGGGGCATCGAAAGAAACCTGCAAATACACGAAGTGTTTGGTCTCTCAACGGAGCAGCTGAGCAAGAAAAAAAAAAAGCGAATTCTCATCATCCAGTAATGCCAGATGTTGCTGTTGAGAATTACTACTACTCGCATTGACAACTTGGAGAATTCAGTCCCCACCCCTTAAAAAAAAAAAATAAATAAAAACTCTTTAGATGGAAACCTTCGCTCAGTCTCAAAAGACAATGGATACACCCTGTAAAGGTAGCTGCCTGCGCGTGTAATTTTGAGGCAAGGGTTGCGCAATTTCAACCACACCTCTCCTGAATCGGCCACTGCCAGAGTTCAGTGACAAGTAGAATTCCAGGACGACTGGAAACAATGCCGAGATAAGCAGGGAGCACATACAGCCCCTAGAATTCCTAAATAGTCACCCATTCAGTACGGACCAGGCTTAACGATGCTTAACTTCGGTGATCTAACTGGTGTGTCAATGCGATTATGCCGTACATTTTTAGATAGTAAATAAACAAAACGGTTTGATTTTAGATTTATTTGTTAAACCTCAAAAGTGCTTGTTCGGAACAATAACGAAAATTGAATTCCAACTAAAAGCAATGGTATCTATTTTAAGCTTATGCTAAAATTAATAACAATACGAAACCTAAGTATTTAAGTTAATTTAAGCAATTAAAATTGCTTTCGAAGAAAAATTGCAAGTTAAATAACAGAAGAGTTCTTATGATAGCAGGGGAGATAACTGCATGAAATCGGGATTTCAGAATAATAATGGCGGAATGCTGAATCGGGAAAATAAATGTTTTATTTAAATATATATATATTTTTTTTTTACTTGGAAGTCACCACTTATCGAGGCCCGAGGGCCACTCGAGGATAAGAGTTAATGGATGTAAGGTGGTAGAGTAGTAGTCGTTAATGGTGTAAATTAGGTAGAATTTGATTATTTATGAGGATGGCTCAACAAAAAATTGTTTATATTGGATTTGAAGGCTACTATGTTGTAATCAACCGGGAAGCAGGACAGCGGAACAGTGTTCCGTGGTTTGGTTCCACAGGTGGGCAGTTCTGGGAAAGAAGCTTTGTTCATGGGATCTGCGTTTAGATTTAAGCACTCTCACAGATAGAGAGTGAGGAAAATCATGTTTAGTGATTGTAGCGAATTAAGTGTTTTTTTTGTGAGAGTTTGGCAAGGGGGAACCATAGATTGGAGTTCAGTCGAGATCAGAATTTTTTGTGAAAATAGCGAATAATTCCACCCCATCTTTCCAAGCTTATAACTCCTCGAAAAATGCAATTCAAGCCCTAATTTTTTTTTTCAATTAAAGGAGCAAGGACCAAGATTTCATTAAAAAAAAAAAAAAAAAAAAAAAAAAACGTGTTTTTTTTTTAAAAAGGTTTTAAACTTCGGACTTTACAGGTAAAATTCGACGAGAACACGATGTCCGTTTTTTTTTAAATTTGAATATATTATGTATTGACCTTTTCTCTTCAATTTGTGAGTAAATAATTATGTACTTATCCGAGTCGAAATTAATTATTTTTAGACATTTACAAAATTGGAGGCGTGAATTATTCGACCCCCTGTCTTTCCAAGCTTATAACTCCTCGAAAAATGTAATTCAAGCCCTAATTTTTTTTTCAATTAAAGGAGCAAGGACCAAGGTTCCATTAAAAAAAAAAAAAAGAAAAAAGAAAAAACAAATAACGTGGTTTAAAAAAAGGTTTTAAACTTCAAACTTTACAGGTAAAATTCTACAAGAACACGATGTCCGTTTTTTTTTAAATTTGAATATATTATGTATTGACCTTTTCTCTTCAATTTGTGAGTAAATAATTATGTACTTATCCGAGACTAAATTAAGTATTTTCTTTGTAATAGACACTGGGGGGGGGGAACCGTGAATAAAAAAAAAAAAACGTTTGTCTAAAATATTATATTCGGTTTATTGGAAAAAACATAAAATTTCACATTGACCCTGAAAATATCGTAAAAATAGAATCAATAGAAAAATTTTGATAGATTTTTAAAATTTTAAAATTTAAAAATATTGAGTTTAAAAATTTAAAAATATTGAGTTCGGAAAATTCATTACTGTTTAAAAAAAAAATAAAAATATTTTTATTACTTTTAAAACAACTGTAATAGTTTATTTTGGAAGTATAATCCATAAAGAAAATAAATAACCCACTTTTAACAGAGAAATTACGAGATTTTTATATTGTATTCGCAGTTTCGTGTTAGGGGTGTCAAAAATTCCTACAAAAATTCTGATACTGCTCGCCGAGCACTTGCCATGAAAATAACGATAGAGCAAAGACGCTCACATCGTCTCTTCTGTGGCAAAAAGGTTGCAAAAAAGAAAAAAGGGCCGCATTTAAGCCGGTTTTGAAGTATAATTAAGGCTAGATGTGGCGCGTCGAGCAGCCCCCTGCCTAGATGTGGCAACAGTTCCGTTTTAGGGCGTACAATGTAATAATTTTATTATTTTGACATGACAATTAAGTTAGATAAAATTGCTTTTTAATTGAAATTTTCGATTTTCGTTAGTCCGAACAAACAAGCACATTTTTTTTTTTTTAATTTAGTTTACTGAATAAACCACAAGTCATGCATCCGTGCTGAAATAATAACGTTATTATTTAAAAAGCCATTCTTAACATAAGAGGGGAGGTGTTTTGTATCTATTCTGTACTTACAATTGAATAATAATTAAAAAAAAACATATCATAAAACTAAACTTGGAAATACGATTTAAAAAAAAAAAAAAAAAAAAAGCGCGGATCGGTGCACGCTCTGCACGGCATTAGGACCATAATTTCAGCTAAATCACTCTGTTTTAAGCGATGTGAAAAACTTATCCGGAAAAAGTTTCGGTGGTCTTTTAAACCAATGCATTTACTGTGAAATCATAATACACTTAACGTGTCATTGTTGGAATTAGTATAAAATTCAAACATTACGGGAAATGAATCAGTAGAAAAATGATTAAAAGTAAAAATAGAAGTTATCGTGTTTCAATGTGGAAGAGTAGTGCTACCAATTCACTGATAAACAGGGGAGATAATCCTTGATTTAAATTAAGAATCTGCCATTTTTAAAGATATAATTGTTTTTTTTTTTTGTTTTTTCTATCAACAGAAGTAATCTGACAAAAAGGTATAAATTTATTTCTACAGGGAGGGGTTTTTAGTTGAATGAAGGTTTTAATGTATAATAATATGCTTTTTTTTTTTAACATTACCATGACAAAATTAGTTGCCGTTGCTCAGGAGTCTTTTTCGTTTTTATCAAATTATTTGCATTTAAATACATTTATTAGGATATCATTTGATTATCAAACGATACCCTAATAATTTAATAAAAACGAAAACGCAACGCTAGATAAGTTCGATATGCACACACGCGTCTTCCCTGACTGATGACCTCATAGAAAACTTTTATTTATTTTTAGTTTTGTTGTTTAAAGGCTTGTGACCGAATTCATTTCCGGGTTGTTGTGTCAAGTGTTCCCCTATGGCGATATAGTATCTTCATTTTACAAACTTCAGTTATAAAGATGAAACAATTTGCTAAAATTTATGGAGACGGGGTATTTAAGTGTAATATATAATATATATATGTATATATATATATAATGTTCGAATTTATCTTTCCACGTAAAGGCCAATAGAAGGGTTAGTATAGCATCATTATCCTCATTGGCTGCTGCTGCTAAAACAAACTGATGGAGACGGGAAACCTTAACCCCCTTTTCTTTCCTTTATTTTTTTTATTTATTTATTTATTTATTTATTTATTTATTTTTTATTATTTCATCATCACTAAAGGCTTATTTTCTTTCCACGTAATTTTCCTGTATTTTAAGAACTAAAACAAAAAATAAATTAAACTTTTCGGACCTAGGTTGATGATAACGTGTTAAAATTTAGTGACTAGTTACTCCACAAACCGAAAATCAAACACTAAATGAAGCCTGGGTCCCTCAAACTTAAACAAATAAAACCCTTATAACATTGACATATATATATATATATATATATATATATATATATATATATATATATATATATATATATATATATGTGTGTGTGTATAATCTCGGGTGCTTGTACAAATGCGACGGATTTAAAAAAAAAAAAATTTTTTTAAAATAAAGTTGCAGAAATAGGGGCATAACCCAGATTTACTTATTGTTTGTTATTTAATTAAATTACTTTTTAAATATTTTTTCATAAATTTAAGAAAACGGAACCGGAAATTATTCAATTTTTTATTTAAGGTAATCTTTTTGTTTAACTGAATGCACTGAAATAACTTTATTTAGAAACCCATTCTTTACATGAGGGCGTTTCATAACTATTATGTACTTTCACCTAACAATTAAAAAAATAATCCAAAACTCCATTGTTTCACGATTTATCTCCCTTGCTTGATCGGTCGTCTCTGTACAAGTACCGTCAAAAGTACAGAATATTTAACATCCTTTTTTTTTTTTTTTTTTTTTTTTTTAAGAATAGATTTCGAAATAATCATTATTTCAGCAGGGTCAGGAGTATCAAATATGCAATTACAAATTTATAAAAACAGACTGTTCGCTTTAAATGTGCAACAATTAAAAAAAACAAAAAAAAACTTGCGCCTAAGTTAGGGGCTTAACTAACAAAATAGATACTTGTACAGTTTAGTAACACATTAAAAAAATGAAAATACCGGAAAAAGTTTAAATTGTATGTATTCGTTATAGAACAAAGTTCTCCGAAAAAAAATTTCACTTAATTTCATCAAGTAGGTTTTTTTTTTTTTTTTTTTTTTTTTTTTTTACGGCTATCTTGGATTAAAAAAAAATTGTTTGAATTTTAGAAATGCCAAAGGGAGATAACTCCAGTTAAAGCGCTGACACACCTTACCATCTTTAATACTAGCTTTTCTTCCTAAAAATCGAACATTTTGCTCGGTATCATAGCAAATTGTTTTTTCGCTGTAAAAAAAAAACAAAAAAAAACTACTTGATGAAATTAAGTGAAATTTCTTTTTTTTTCAGAGAACTTCATTCCATAATGGATACATACAATTTAAACTTTTTTTTCGATATTTTCATTTTTTTAATATCTTGACTAAACTGTACAAATAATTGTTTTGTGATTGCCTTTTTTCCGGCTGTTGTAATTAGTCACCAAACTTTAGCGAGCCAATATTAATAGTCGAGAAGGTACGATCTGTAAAATCACCTAAAATGATTCTATAAATAAAATCAATATTCATTGTAGTTCGCTTTTTTTTTTTTTTTTTTTTTTTTTTTTTTTAACAAAAATTAGAAATTACCTCCCTTTTGTTCTATGAAAGATTCGGTGCTTCTATATTATAATTATGAAAAAATATTGAATTTCAAGTAAAACAAATGGTACCTACGTAAGTGTCATGTCGCAAATGGTAACACGGCCAAAAATTACGGAAGACGAAAAAAGGTAGAAAATTATTCATAAAAAAGACGTAAAATCTAGCGATTTAGTTTAAAAATATAAAGATTTTAATTGGAATTAGCAGGGGGCAGGTAATTAAGTTTTCAATTTCTCGGAAATCTTATGCCAATTTCAGAAAAATAATTTCGATAAGTTTTGAAAGACTTTTTTAATTCATAAATTATGTATATATGTGATGTTTATTTCCTGAGTACATTGTCTGCTACAAATTGTTTTAACTGAGTAACTTCCCATTTTGTTTACGTCACGTGACCCAATATGTCCAACCCAGCATGTAACCTCATCGGACTATTTGAAAAAAAAAAAAATAATTATTAATAAAAACGGTTCCTATAAGGATAGGAACCGTTTTTATTAATAATAATTTTTTTTTTACCTTATCGTTTTTCGTAAGTTTTGGGTATGTTACTATTTGCGACATAATTACGTAGGTACCATTTTGTTTTACTTTAAATTCAATATTTTTTTTGCTAAGCACCAAATGACAATTATTTGATGTTTATTTACGTAATTACAAAATGCCAAAAATGCGGAAAATCGTTATGCTGTGTATGGTGTTTAAGATCGTTGACAGATCGATTTTTTAAATATGTGGGTTTAAGCAAAAACAGTACTTAACTGTCATGTCGAAAATAGTAGTATATCCAAAAATTAAGAAAAATCATCGAAGTAGAAAATTTTTTTATCTATATGGAAAATTGGGAAATTTCATTTTCCCTAGATGTGAACACCTTGAAGATTTCGAATAAAGGGACATACTTTACTCCCATTTTTTTGACACTTTAATGGCTTCCGACATTTGCGGCCTATAGCAATGCTTTTTTTTTTTTTTACCAAAAACACAATAGCAGTTTTTATACTCGATTTTTCGTAATTTTTGGATATATTACTGTTTTCGACATGACAATTTAAGTACTGTTTTTGCTTAAACTCATATATTTAAAAAAAAATCGATCTGTCAACCCTATCTTAACAAGCACTTTATATACGTATTCGACACTGATTGAAGATGCCATACTCCAAAAATCACGTGGCCCAAAGATGTTGAGTGGTTCTAAAATGAATGATTGGATTTACTCGAACGTTGTATTGGAAACCGAGCACCCCTACAAATATTTAAATATTGATTTTATTTTTTATAATCTGGTAGACTAGTGCAAATAGTTAACTATTTTTTGACAATTCATTTAAATCGTTTCTATTGGTTTAAAAATTATTTTTAAAAAATATCTAAAATGTGATGGCATTTTGATTGCCGTATTATACTGATTTTGATAGTCATTTCATTCTATTTTCCCTAAACTGAATGATAAAAATAATCCAATATAAAAGGCTGTGTATGTTTGTATATTTATATTAACTCGTATGTTTGGAATGCCTAGTTTTATTTTTCATCTCTTGTGTATTGGTGCTGTTCGTTTTATGGACGTCCAGTGTGCATGCAGACCCCACAGTATTATTGTATCACCTTTGTTCAAACAGTGGTTGATGTGGTTTCAGAATACATTTTCTGATGGTCACTCTCCAAAACCTTTGACATATTGTTATTATATAAACATTCGGCACAAATGTAAAACCCGTGAGATTATAGGATCATCTTTTAAATGAAGTAAATCACAAAGTTGAAAAGTGTATTTTATTTTGATATGAGATAAAATTGAAGAAAAACCCAAACTTTTTCATTCTTTCTTATTGTAATGAAATTCAAAAATTGTTAATTTCAAGTGAAACCAAATGTATCTACTGAATTGTCATGTTGCAGTAATGAAAGTATCAAAAAATTATGAAAATAAGGTAGAAAATTAATGAAAACCGTTTTTGAAGACAATTAGCGAAAATTGAGTTTTGCTAAATTTGCCAAAGATTTTCAGTTTTCAGAAAAGATTTACCTCCCTTTTTTTACAATTAGAACTCTTCAGTTTTTTTAATGCAAAACATCGTTAATTGTCTTTGAAAACTATTCTCATTAATATTTTTCTACCTTATCGTTTTTCCTAATTTTTGGATATGTTCATTATTGTTGTTGCCCTGCTGTCTGCCTGTCCGTTTACATCACCTAGAGAACTAGGTAGGTAGGGTTATGTCATAAATTAATTTGTTTAAAGGTTTGATCACTCTTAAAACTTTTAATAAGTACAATAGTTAGTTTTTTTTTTTTTTTTTGCAATTTAGAAAATATATATGTGGTAAATTCTGTGAAAGAAGAAATTTAGGTCTGAAAAGCGTTTCAATTTCTTCTTTTTTTTTTTATTATTATAAATAAATCTCTAGTATTATATAAAAGTCAGTTTGTGCGACTGTGAGTGGCTCATCTATTTCGGAACCTATCTTTTGCAAATTTCACACAAAGCTTTTGTCATGCACTGTTCTTAGATATGTTTTGTACAGAAATTCATCCAATGAATATCGAAAATCAAAAAAATCTATTAAAAATGGCTTTGCTCTCTTTAAACATTAAGAAAGAATAATTTTTATAGAATATTTTACAGGGAGATAATAAAATTTCAGCAAATCATTTCTTGATATAAAACAGATTTCTTAGTTATTATAATTTGGAGATATAGCTTAGTGGTAGAGCATTCGATTACAGATCAAATGATCCTGTGTTCAAGGCCGGGAGTACCTCACCATTTCATTTTAATTTTTCTTATTGATCAGTTCAATTTACAATAAAAGAGGTACCATTATAAATTGTCACAAATCATTTCTTCATTTGCATATTTTCAAGCTAAATATTAATCGGAAGTGACTTTTCCAGGGCATCCATTGTCAAGCACAAATATCAGCTGACATAATATTGTAAACATTCTCAAACGGAATTTGATGAACGACATTATCATTATTTATTTACTTTTTTTTTAAATTTTTTTTTTTTTTATTTATAAGTCCACCGGGCAAATTATTTCTTGTAATATGTAATAATCAATAGAAGATTGATTCTATATTGAAATGTAAACTGTTTTTTTCAACTTTCTCCAACATATTTTTTTTAGTTTTATGCATGTGCAATTTTATTGGTTTTTCGGATATGCTGACAACGAATGTCAGTTAAATTTGGGGCTGATAAGTAGTTTACTAGATATGAAAACATTTGTTATTCAATGTAAACGCTAATGTAATCCCTGGCAGCCATTTTTTTTCACAACTGAAGAATTAGTAACGTGCATGCGTAATGACTTTTGGAATAAACACCCACAACCTCCCCATGTTAAGAACAGCTTTCGGAATAAACACCCCATTTTGTTCCTTTTTTTTTTTGGGGGGATATTTGCTTTGTCGTTTTTAGTTGCACGCATGTGTATTACTAACTGTTCGGTTGTATTAACAAAATGGCTGTAAGGGATTGCATTAGCTTTTACGTTGGATATCCTGTTTTCATATCTGGTAGACGACTTATCAACTCCAAATTTATTTGATATTCATTATCAGCATACCCAAAAACGTCTAAAAGTCAACATTTCGAATGTGAACGGTGAGTTGTAGTTAACCTACTCCATAAATAAAAGAAATGAGTTGGACTTGTCACTTGCAATTTGCTGAAAATCAAGTGTCTTCCTCTAATGGAAGAAATGTTTTAAAAAGAAATTCTAAATATTTGTCCAGAAAACAAAAAAAAATGTATTACTTAATATAATTAATTACTTAATATAACTCTAAATTTACTCTAAATGTTTTCTCTTAATTTTTTTGGCATCTAATTTATTAAAAAAAAAAAATTTTGAGTGTGGGTACGAGTTTGGGTGATAAAGTTTGCATAAAGAAAAATGCGCCCATGTTACTTATGTTACCTATATGTTTCAAAATTTATAATGATCCATTTATTAGATTACCTTATATTTATTATTCAGGTTAAACATATCCAAAGATGAAATCAATGAATTTAACAAGGTTTCTATAATAGCGCTCAATAAAGAGCAAAATATACTTTTATTTATATTACAATGAACATTTTACATGGTCAGTTAGTTATAAATAACCAATGACCTTGTCAGGTGACAGTGTGTGAGAGGACATTTCTCAACCTATATACTCAACAAATTTCAGGCACATCCTTCTGCCATTTCAAAAACAATATCGCAGTTAACATCAGGTAAACTCTTCAACCTCAACTTTTCTTCAACTTATGGTGAGAAAAAAGAAAAAATATATAAAAACACTGACGGGGGGGAGTTTTACTCTGAAATATATATCTTAAAAATAAACAGTTGTTTATTTTTAATTTCGCGTTGTAATTTGGCTTCAAACGTATTCCATATGTATTTTATTTACTAGTGAGGGTACCCAGCATTGGCCAGGTGTTTGGAGGTGTGTGTTGGGCATAAAAAAAAGTGTTAATAGACAGGCAGGCTCGAACTCATGAGGCGAAGGCAGAAAATAAAGTGAAAGAAAACGTGACGTCTTACTGCTGCGCTACAAAGCCATAGGAAGTAAAAAGCATTCAAATTTAGCGATGTCAATAAAAAAAGTTGACTTGCTAAGTGAATGAGTTCACACAGATGAAGAAATGAACGTTGGCTGAAAGCCAGTTCAGCTTTCCGCTGATTTGTTTCCCCCACGATGTTGGAGAAACGAAGCTCTCCCGAAAAAGTGGAACTCTCAAATGAATAGCAGTTGTCTGATATGAAGGGTTTTCCTCACATTGATCTAAGCTGATTGCTCTCAAGACGTCCCGGCACAAAAGGCCGCTAATGCCTTTGCATCAGTGAGTTTCACTTTATTTATACAAAAAAGACCAACAAACACACCAGAGGATGGTATAGCGTGAATTTTATAAAAGTCAATCAAAATAAACCTTGAGATGATGTCCCTTGGTAAATCATAGATATTATAATATAGGGAATATATAAAAAGTTGTAAAAACATAGTAAACCCCCACCCTGAGAATCCCCGGCAAAAAAAGCCTTTGCTGGACATACAAAAACGTACATGACCATTTCATCTTTAATCTATATATATATATATATATATATATATGAGAGAGAGAGAGATTGTGTGTGTTCAAATCTGTAAATGTAAGTTTTGAGAGTGAATCCATATACGAAAGAAAAAGAGGATGATAGACAGTTACTTGGTGAGTTAATTGCAAATTGTAACTTATTAGTCAAATTTGTTTTCAAATGTAACTCCATCTCAAAACTAAGTTATATTATAGCATGTGTTTAGTGTGATTAAAGTAAATATGGAAAACACTGTAGCGAAACAAGATTTAATCTGCTATAGCATAATAGATGTACATGTATTACTGCCAAAGGATATTGATTAACATTTTTTTTCTACTGCCTAATCTGTTAAGCATTCTCAACGCAAATTCATTGGTGCTAAAAGTGTTAATTTATGTTCAGTAAGAACTGCTTCTTTGAAACCCTTCTTGCAGTCCCTTTTTCATATTGTTCTGATCTTCAATGCTTTTTCGTTATTCTGTTAGAATTGAATTCTCTCGACTGCTTTTCTTGTATTTGAACATCTTGAATAGTTGCTGCTTGCTCTTTTGTTTTTCGACAATCGGAGTATCTGCTTGCTCTTTGTTAGTGAGCATTTAAGCTGTTCCTAAAAATAAACATGCATATACCATTCGAGTGCTAAATAGATTTTTTGCTCTCGTAACAAAAACATTTTCTTAATTTCTTTTTTACCTCCCGATTCGTTTGGGACGTGTCAAATGTGATGGAGACAGTGTACGTCAGAAAGTGTTTGTCTCTTAATTCTGACAATCGTGAAAAGTTGGAGACCCGCATAATATAGCATTATCAGGGATCAATTATTTGATTCCAACAGACTATCCAAATGGCAATTTGTCATGTAAACAGTAGTGGCATGGTGTGGCGGGGGGGGGATATCTAAGTGGTTAGACATGGGCTGAAACTCTGGGTGAGCAAAATTTCAATCCAGTTTGCTCCACAAAAATCCTTTCATCAAATTCACCCTTGACCTTGTGTCACCTCTGCAAAGGAAGTAAATAAAATAATGCAAGAGTAATAAGCATCATCTTTATTGTTGCAGCTGTCCTTTTGCTAACATAGACTGTAAAAGTTACTAATAACCATGGCATCGTTTGGGGTTTAACTATTCGTTTAGAAGATTTTTGCATTAGTTAATCAAATCCTTATACTCTAGCAGACTATCCAAACGGTAACTCATCACCTAATCAGCAGGAATCGTGTTGATACGTTGTAGCTCATGCTACCAAATCAGGCTGTCTGAAGATACTGGCTTCCTGGCCTGAAATGCACTAAACATTATTTTTATTTATTTTATTTTTTTTCCCTTTTGCAAAACTTCATGTTCTGCAAAGTCAAAAACAAAAGCAACAATATTTCTCTACAAAACAAGCAAACCGAATATCATGAATAAATATTCAAAGATATGAATAACTTGGTCTAAAATCTTTGGCAAAAATGACTGAATTCAGCATTAAATAACCCGAAAAGGGTTGACATGCTTTAAAACAAAACATTATGTTGTAGACAATCATAAAGATAACATGAAAGACATTTTTAACGTTTCTTCTTTCCACTCCTCATTCCCAAACATATACTCTCTCCATTCTTTTTTAGACAATATTGTCCGCTTTCTCTCTACACTAACACAAAATGTGAACACCAGTTACTTTTAGTGATGATCGGTACTTTTATTCTATTGTTGATGGGAACTGTTGTTTGCTTTTCATGAGCAAGGAATGACTATGTACTTTAAGACCCTTTTCTTGCTATATTTAGGAATAATGACACTGTCGATTTTTAACTTAAAATATACTTTATTTACTTATCTAGTGGATACCCGTTTCCTAAACTAAACTGCAAAAATTCAAAAGATATGTATTACAAAAGCAGACAAGCTTTTAGACCACATTGGTACGTGTGAAATCCAAAGATGGTTCTGCCTTTTTCAACAATGTGAGGGGATCATAGAATGATGTACAAAACATTTTAGAGATCTTTTTGATAATCCGTCCGAAGTAAATGATATAGTTATTGATAGTTTCCCTCAAAAGGAGGGGAGGTCGTTGATGAGATGATGGTTGATCCCAGCATTGATGAGACCAAAAGCACATTAACAGATTAATAAGGGAAAAGCACCCAAACTTAATGGGATACCTGTTGAATTATTGCTATTTGGAGGTGATAGCATTATTAACGCAGTCCATACACTCATCCTCGCTGTTTGGTATAGTAATGATATCACTTAAGATTGGATTGATGCAATATTGATCCCAATTTATAAAGGAAAGGAGTCCAAATCTGAGTGTGGTGATTATAGAGGCATTAGCTTGCTTTAAGCAGTGGAAAAGGTTTTAGCAAAGGTGTTGTTAAATCGTTTGCTGAAATGGATTTGTCCCTCCATCATCCCAGAGAATCAATGTGGTTTTAGAGCTGGCTATGGCACAATGGATATAATATTCTCTGCGCAACAGCTAATGAAAAATGTATGGAGCAGCGAGTGCCTTTGTATCAAAAGTTTTTGATCTGACAAAAACTTTTGATACCATTAATCGCAATGCATTCTGGAAGATTCTTAGGAAACCAGGCTGTCCTCCTAGTTTTTGAAGTTGTTTCAGCAGTTACACCATAATATGAAAGCCTGGGTGAACTTTAATGGATCTGTCAGATCCAATTTCAGTTAAAAACGGTGTGAAGAAAGCTGATATACTTGGTCCTACATCATTTTCCATATATTTAACTGTGATGCTGGTGCATGCTTTTAACAATTGTGATATTGGGGTGAAGTTTTGGTTTCACACATCAATTAAACTTTTTAACCTTAGACGTCTCAACACCGTCAAAAACTTTTCAGAATCGTGTTCTTGAACTTTTATATGCATATGATGCAGACCTTGTTTCACATTCAGAAGCAGACACAGATGATTATGGATAAGTTGTCAGAGGCTTGTAAAGCTTTTGGACTTAACATGTTTTCGTGAGGCTGACTGTATTCCCCCTCCTATAGGAATGCCATATGTTGAACCAAACATTTTGATTAATAGTAAGAAGTTAAAGGTCGCGGGCAATTTTGTATATCTGGGTAGTACGCTGAGTAAGTACTGTACGCTTGATGCTGAGATGAATCACAGAATAACCAAAGACACTTCGGTTTTTGGCAAACTGGAGAAACGTGTGTGGTCAGATCGAGGAATCGCATCAGAAGCAAAGTTAAGTGTTTACGAAACATGCGTTATCACTAAGCTGTTATATGGGTCAGTGACTTGGACAACATATAGAATGCATCTCAAGTTATTGGAAAAGTTTCACCAAAGTTGTATTTGGAGAATACTTAATATTAACTGGAGAACTCTAACGTTTGACACTGTAGTTCTTGAACGATCAAATAGTACTAGTATTGAAATGAAAATAATTCAAAATCAGATGCGATGGACTGGACACTTGGTTAGGATGGAGGACAAAAAACTTCCTAAACAACTGTTTTATGGCGAGATCGATAAGGGTAAAAGATCACAACATAAACAAAGAAAAAGGTTTAACGATTCTCTGAAAAACAACTTGAAAATACTCAAATTGAATGTACATAACTGGGAAGCCCAAGTGAAAGATCGATCACTGGAGAAAAACCAGAGAAACTTGTAAGACTTTTGAAGAGCAGTGTGGAGATCTTGCTGTCTTAAAACACGTTTTAAGACAGCAAGATGAAAATTTAATGTCAGAAATTACAACAGAAACTGAAGTGCACTGTATGTAGCAGATACTTTTTGTCAAAAGCTGGTTTTGTAAATCATCTGAAATCACACGATCAAAGACAGGAACGACAGTCTTATGAGGAGGCTTTTACAGAACACCCGGCAACACTAAGTTGTCATATTTGTGGTCTAATCTGCAAATCGAAAAGTAGCCTGGCATGACATTTGAGGATTGACAATACTATCATGCGATCACCTTTACAAGAAGGAAAGTTTTTAGGTCATGTGTACTTTCATGTGGTACTAAAGCTGGATTAAAAAGACACCTACGTGCACACAGCCGCACAACACTGAACTGAAGAGATGGCAACCTTCTGTTAAGAAGTAGCGATCATCCAATATAAATTCACCTATCAACCCTTTCTTTTATTTAATTTTTAAATTTTATTTAGATGGAATCCCCCCAAAGACAAGATTCAAGCAAGGTTGCCCGGTCCACAGTTTTATAATTATGTCGATATATATCCAAACACAGATGAAAGGGAAAAAAGGTGCAATTTAGACAGACGCAGCTTGTATCTTAATTGGCAATGAAACGAGTATTCAATAAACGCTGAACCGTGAGTAAAACAGGATGTGAACTTTAAATTCTTACCCAAATGTCTAGTTCTTGTAATAATTACACCATTTTGCTTTAGTGTGCCAAACATTTTGCAGACATTGCTAATCATGGTTTTGCTAGAATTTCTTTGCAAATTACTTGATGTGATTTGCAGTTGCCTTCTGCAAGACTATTTAACGCGAGTGTATACTCTTCATCAAAAATAACAGAAAAATAATTATGCTGCATTAGTGTTCACACCAGTCGCATATATATATATATATATATATATATATACTCTGTGTAACCTGGATATGAGATCCGAATATGAAAGATTTTCTCTGGTCCCAAATTAGAGCATATGTTACTGTACAGTGTAACCCGGATATAAGAGATTACAGGCCGGAGAAGTGTCTTATACCTGGGTTACACTGTATGTGTGTGTGTGTATGTATGTGTGTATATATATATATATACACACACACACACTAGGTTTATAGTGAAGGATAATTGAGATTGTGATATTTCAGAATTTTATTTGTGGATTAGTTGCTCTATCAAGGCTTGAGGGTCTAACCTAACCTGCTATTTCACTCATAATTAGGAGGAGAGACGTATCCATAACTTCTGCAAGAGTATTAGGGAAAGAGATACAATAACCCTGAAAATCTATGAACATCTTTACATTGTAACTTTCACATTTTAGCAACACACATGCTTAGATTTATCCTTCTCATACATGTGATCACCATTTTGTGGTGTCCTTGTGGATAACAACAGGTGCCTGAAGAAAAAGATGAAGAAACTGTTAAACATAAGTGGTCACAAAACCTATAATAATAAAAAAAAAAAAAAAAAAAAGCTACAAACATGAGTATTAAACAATAAATATATAAAGACACAGTTGGGTATGGTTTCAAGAAACCAACACCCTCTAGCCTACAAAGAAAATGCTTAAGCAGCCTCGTTGACATTCTTCGCTAGGGGCCACCTGAAGTAATTAGCAGTAAACTCTCATTCTCCTCCAGGGAGAGACAGTAAAGCCTGGGAGTGTGGACCTTCTCAGACTGAACAGAATTATGGAAACAACCAAATCCACTGTCGGAATGATTTCTATATACTTAAAAATATCCAAATAAATACACCTTGGTCTTTATTATGAAGAATTTAAATGTCTACTAGATACAGTCTCGGGTCTCTCTGTAAAAGAGCTTTTGTTTCAGGGCAACTTGGCTTGGGTATACTTCCCCCTACATGTAACCCTTGACTAAATATTCAAAATAGGATAATATTCGATGCACAAGTAAGATTCTCTCTATATGGCTACCCCATGTTGGATTTTACGAGTAATGGTGCTCCTTTTCCAAGTGATGATACTTCAAGTAACAGCATGAAGCTGGATACTCTACCAGACTAGATGAATTTTTGTCTTGGAATCTAGTAAAACCGAGAGATTACAAGAAAAGTATACTATCAAATAGTTAATTAGTCAATTAGCGAGAAAAATTAATATTACTAACTTTTTGACAAACTCAACGTTTGAGAGGTGCAGGAGAATTTTAATGAAATATTCAGAAGGGGTCCCTTAATTTAAGAACTTTGTTTAAAATGAAACGAGCAAAAAATATAGTGAAGGGAGAATTAACAATCTTTTTCGTATCTTGCCCTTTCATAGCTTCTTTCTCCTTGTCTGTACTTTGGCTAGTTTTACACTGTTGGTCTTTGTTTATTTAATTGTTTTACGTCATTAAAATGACTGTCCTATTTTGATTTTTCTCTCCGTTTGTGCCTCTTTGACATGACTGAAGTATCGTGTCATATTTCCTCCTTCATCATCCTCTTCAATTTAAAAGTGGTTTTCTTGTTGAAAGGAAACCAAGGCTGCAAATTTTAATTCTTCTTTCTGACGAGTATAAACTTAAAAAAAAAAAAAAGAAAGAATAATCATAAATAACTAAATCTGTGCAGTCATTTCGTATCGTTTTGAAGATAAGTGCAATATTTTCCTGTATCCACTTAAAAGTAACATTCTTTACTACCCAGACCAATGCTTCCCAACCATTGTGCCATGGCACATTGGTGTGCTGTGGAGACATTATAGGCTGAAGTGTGTGTGTGTGTGTGTGTGTGTGTGTGTGTGTGTGTGTGTTTTAGGAAGAAAACTGCTTTTATGTAGGTAAAAATAAGATTGTTTATACTGATAGAATTTTTTAGATATGTGTGTGCATGGAAATCACTTCAGGCAAGGTATGAAGCTACTAGGTGTAAAAAGCTAAAAAGAAATGCTACAATGCCAGAAACTAGCACTAAGTATTAGATAAATAAATTCTGATCTACAAAATGCCAATTCCTTTTGTCAGAAACATTGCTCATGGAATATGAGGACTAAACAAAATAATGGAAGCAAGTGCTACAAGGCTGCCAAAAGTAAGATTTACTTTCTACTCTCATATATATATATATATATATATATATATATATATAAATATAAAATGCTGGCATGAAAAGTAATATGGTTGAACTTTAACATGGAAAAGAAAAGGACTAATTGTTAAAACTGGAAAAGAAAGGACAAGATATTCTAGTAAAAAAAATAAATTCATAACTTAAAATATTGCAGCATTAAGAATTGATTATATAATGCTTTAAATTGAATTGAAAAAAACAAAAAATTTTAATGCTGGAATATTGTAAGTTATAAATTTATATTTTTTTTACTAGAATATCTTGTGCTTTTCTTTTAAAAGTTCAGGACAACTGGAAGCCATATTGGATAATCAAAGAAATACTGACGTTATTTTGGAATTGTCCTTCTGTTGGATTAGTTTGCACATCCAAGAGAGTCTAGCCTACTTCATTATTTAATCTATAGCTAGAGCAGGATAAATGGATTCATACCGGTGTAAGTAATACAGTAATCCTGACAGTTTGAACCTGGCATTCCAAGGTACCATCTGCGTCTGTAACCACTGCACCAGGTTATGCAGACTCTTTTACAAGAGTATCCATTGTTTTTATGCTGGTTTTCAATGTATATTTTGTTCCGTTGAAGGAACTTTGTCAAGCATGTTGCTTTAGCAGAATCAATAAACTTGAAATCAATTTTGTGGTGGTGAGTGTGTGTGTGGGGGGGGGGGGAAACTGATTCTAGATGCTGTTTTTTCCAGCCAATTGGAGAATGACACCAACTTTTGATGTACTGCTTCTATCATGTAAAAAAATATTTTTTAAACCAAAATCAATATTTATCTTGTAAGTGGCCACTTGACTTCATTATGGTTAAATTATATTGACACTCCACTTTTCAATCGGATAATCAAAGTTAAGCTATATTGAGTCTGGCTGATCAGATGCTCTGAACAAAATCTCCACCCAGATATATAAATGGGTACGCGCTTTGTCATGATGAAGTATAACCAGTGACAGAATAATGTCGCATGGATTGTTCAGGCCATCTGTTCGGTTTAGATGAACATCAGACTTAAGCACTCCTTTTCAGGCTGAGGGTCCTGGATATGACCTTAAACTATATCCAATGGTAAGGCCCCAGCTTGTGGGCTTTAGGGAGTGTGGAGCCACCCTTTAATTGCCATTGCTCCCAGGTCCACTCTGACCCAGAGTGGTAGTACCTGTTAGGGTTCCAATTATGGGTTAAATAGAAACCGACTTGAAAACAACAAATATATTCTATTAAAAAATTTTTTCTTCAAAATCTTTGGATTTGGCATTAAATAAACCGAAAAGGGTTGATATGCCGTAAAACAAAAACAACCAACCAACCTTTTCAGGCTGAGTAAAGATGGGGGGGGGTACTTTTACTTTATTTCGAATTTTACAATGTAGTTTATAGCATATTACTTTAATAATCCTTTTTTTTTATAACTGAAATGACTTTATTTTTATGATTATGTTCTATGATTAATTTTTGTAAAAAAAACAAAAAATCAAGATTTTACATTCAAATTTCTTTTTCTGCAATTTTTTTGTGCTTGTACACTTATTGAACTGCTCTATTTTTAAATAGTATTTTCAAATTAAAGTTTTACAATATCTTAAATTGCTATGTGAAAGTACAGAATAGTTACAAAACTCTCCTCTCCCATGTTAAGAACGGCTTTCTAAATATTATTTCAGCATGGTTCAATAAGTGCATTAGTCCCTTACGTTTTTATTTAATTTATTTTATTTTTTTTTTTAATGCAAATATCAATAAGCATTCTATAATGGCTCTTATACTAGACGTCAAGCTTGTTTACATTTCGAAGACCTCATGAATTTTAAGTCAGAAATGATTTTCATGCTTTTTAAAAAAAATTTTTTTTTAATACCTATTTCTATAATTTATCTCCAATCAGTCGATGTAAATGTAGGATTACTCATCTTTCTCTCTCTACCTGATGGTGCCAAGGTAAGCAAAAATTTTAAGGACGAGTGGGGGTTCAGTTATTTTTTAATCATGCTTTCGGAGTTATTTTATCTTGATTCAGTGTTCCTTTTGGGAACTAAATTCCCCCCCCACACACACATTTAAACCGACCCTTTTTAAAAAATTTTTTTTTATATATAACTCTGTCCTGTTAGATGTAAGTAAATGGGGACACTATTCCTTTTCATCTGTAAACGCTAGGCAACTCCAAAATTCACTACAGAATTAACCCTCCCCCTATATCTAACAGGATGTAACTTTGTTATAAGTTAATATTATCAATATAACTTTTGTACCATTCAAAATAATCTAATAATTTAAAAATGTTTTCATCGTACAAAAATAATGAAATTGCAAGATGAAAATAATGTTTATATAATTGACGCTTTAAAATAACGTCCCCATGTAGTAAGCATTCCAAACGTGAAAACGTACCCGGGTTTAATAAATCTAGCAAAAAAAAAAAAAAAAACTGACTAATAGTCAGATTTTCATAAAATTTTCAATACTTGTCCATTTTAGAATGGAATTTCATAAAATGCAGTTTCCGTAAAATATGAGGGGAAATATTTTTTTAGTGAGTGTTCCCCCCTATACTTCGTATAGTTGATACAAGTATGACGCCACAAGAATATGCGCTCCGTTCTTTACAATTGTTTGGCAGTGCCTAGTGAACGCATGCACACATTTCAGTCATCATAGGAGCTTTCGGGCTCATAGACAAAATTAATAAATTTGTGGTGAATATACCTTGTGAACCAAGTGCAGGAGATTCAAGCAATTGTATTTAATGGACGGTTAGAATGCTAAAACGATCTCTTAGTTGGAATTTCTGAAATAGCAGGTGAATGTCTGGCATCCTAATGAATCCATAATAACAAAAAAAAAAAAAAAATGGAGAAAAAAAAAATGTCAGTTTAGCAGTATGGATTTTTTTTTTATCTATTTATTTTTTTTTTTTTACAAAGAGTTAGTAATTATCAAGGCCCAAGAGCCACTCGAATAATTACTTGTAAAACATTTCTTGAATAATAACTAAGTTTTCTTTATTTTAAAGGTAAAAAATAAATTAGTCTTAAAATACTTTTTTTTTTTGTTTTACAAAGAAATCACCATTTAAAGGCATGGAAGCCACTCGAGTATAAGGGTTAATGAGTGTACAGTACTCAATATGACAATATCGTAGTAATCGTTGGTAGTGGAAATTTGGTAAATTGGATTACTTAAGGGGAACGGCTCATCAAGAACTTGTTCACGTTGGACTTAAAGACGACCATATTGCAGTCAGCTGGAAAGCAGGCAAACAGAATAGTTCCACACGTGTGCAGTTCTAAGAAAGAAGCTTTATTCATGGAATCTATGCAGTGATATTTCTGCTCCTCGGCAAAATCCATTGTCAGATGAGTGGAACGAGTCTCTCTTTTCCTATTCAGAACCTTAATCAAGCGACAGCAATCAGTTTCATGCTCGCTGGTGCCAAACGCTCAGTGTTCAGTATGCCCCTCTGTTGTATTTGTGGTGATAAAATTTGCTTTCATCAATCTCAACTTCTATCGAATCCCAAATCTCCAATATACCCCCCCTCCCTCCCAATTGTATGGGATTTCATTCAAGAAATTGCGAACAAATCTCCCTCAGATAATTACACCAATCACTTATGGGATTTTGACTAACGCCTGTATCTTGTGCAATATAATTTTGTGGTAAATCCTTGCTCCACATGAAAATAATAATTTTTGTTAAGGAAACATTACTTTCTCCAAAAGACTTCTTTCATATATTGAACATGTAAGTTTTCTGCAAGTTCATCTCTAACCATCCTTGGAACTTGGATATTTGCTCAGTTGGCATGGTAACTGACATGTTTCACATATACACGAATTAGCTAATGAACAGCGTTTTGCAAACGATTTCAGAACTTGTAAAGTGTCATCCAGTATTATAAGCTGGACTAAGGTTAATTGTTCATTCAGTATGAAATCGGTGTCATAAACATCTACATTACATGTTATATGCATTCCACGAGACATTGCTTATTGTTTCTTAAAGGGTACCATTGGAATTTTTTAGTTGAGTAATGAAGTTTTGGTTTCGTAATTTAATTGAAGGTACTTCGTTTTGATACATTATGAGAAAATTATGTGATAAAACTTGAAAATTATAAATTATTTTAATAGGAATATACGGTAGAACCCCGGGATATGGTGACTCTAGGATACGGTTTTTTCAGGTTACGATGTGGAATGTTTTTTCAGCCACTGGTTACGGTATTTGCCCCGCCCTACGGTATTATTTATAATATTTGATTATGTACACGTGTACTGTATTTTGCTACTAATTTTAATCCACATCTCAGGGTTCTACTCTTTTAAATATTTATAGGTACGGACAATGACAGAAAAAAAATAGGTGGGAGGCGGGCATAGTTTTGAAAGCTGGTTTATCATAAGTTTTTAGGTTTCCGACTACATTTTGATTGTATTTAAAAGATTAAAGCCTAAAGTTAACTTCCAAAAAGAAAAAAATAAATTGTACGCATGAAAAATGTTTTCACGGTGACATTCAGAAACTGACAAATTCTGCTAAATTTTAAAGTTAAATAAATTCATTGTAAAAATCATTTGAAAGATAAATATTACTTTCCTGGATCTATTTAAAAGATAATTAGTAAAATCCTAAGATATTAAATTTAAAAAAAAAAACACTTTTGTGCAAAAAATAGCTTAATTAGCCTTTGAAAACGAGATTCTGGCTTCACACAAGCCAAAACACAACAAAGTCATGTAAGAATGCATCCTACGGAAGCCTAAAATGTCAGAATGCTGTCTCAAAATGACATTTGATAGTTAGGAGGCAGGAAATGCTGGTCCCCCCCCTCTCGTGCATTTGTACATTACTATCCTGAACGTTTGTATAATTTTTACCATTTTTTTTTTTTCTTTTAAATTTATTTTTCTGTATTCCTGCTTTTAAATTTAAAGCATTTTTAAAACTTAAATGTTCATTCAGGCAAGGAAAATATTAGAATTCTACATATAAAAATTATGGGAAAATGTAATCTAAAAAGAAAAAAAATTTTTGCAATTATAATTTTTTTTGTATGGTAATATTAAATAAACAATGCTTAATTCAATGATAATATCGGTAGTTCGAGAAATTAATTTTTCGAGTTAGATCAAATTCATTAATTTGAACATTAGGCTTTCTTTGTTTTTGTTATTTTTTTCATAATGTTCCTGAAAAAATAATTTTTCTTTTATTGTTACAATTTACAATGCTTTGTTTTCATATAAAAGCAAAAATAAATTCTTTTTTTTCTACTACTGAAAACCATAATTTTAGTAAAGGTGTTTTTTGTTTAAACAAAATATATTTCCACTAAAATTTTGTCAATTTCTATGGCACTATAAATGGTTAATGAAAGTAACTTTTTTTTTTTTCTTTGCTACCGGATTTTCATATTTACATTTATATAACATTGATTTAGAAAAATTAATAATTTAATATATATTTATTTATTAGTCCACTTGACTTATATTTTTCCCTATAAAATAAATAAATGGATAATGGATTCTATCATCTGCAAAATGCAACTTATTTTTAAGTTTTTATTTTTTTAACAATTGCATTGAAATTGTATTTCAAACGAACAAGAAAATAAGTTATCAATTATTCTGTTCATTTGCTTATATTAAAATAATACAATTCCTCGCTATATGTAACACGAAGCCAGTAATAGTTTTTTTTTTTTTTTAATGTTTTATACAAATATTAAGTCCTTATTCAGAAAGTCTGTTCCAAATTCATAGATGTTAATCAAACTAGTGCCTATGTACTTAAATTATTGTGCTATTTTTTTAAATCGTATTTTCAAGTTAAATTCAAGATTTACGATATTTTTTAATGAAGTTGTTAGGTGAAAGTACAAAATAGTTACAAAACTTTCTCCCTCTCTGCTCCCCATGTTAAGAATCGCTTTCTAAATACTAACGTTATTTTAGCATGGTAACATAAGTGCATAATTTCCAAAACTAATTTCTCATATTACGATAAAAAAAAAAACTAGTCCGTGTTAAGATATAAAGCCGTAAAAAAATCAAAATTTATACATAACTCGATAAACTAATTTTTTTCATGCAGAAATTTATGAATAAATAAAATTTACATAAAAAAACTGGATAAAACATAATGTAAGACTTACCTTTTGTAAAACAGCTAAACGAACTACGCAGACGAGAGTTAATAAAATTAATTTTAATGTCTTCTGTTGAAACTTATGTATATAAAGATAATGTTACTTAGAGGCCTTCATACTTTTTTGAAAAAAGGTGCAAAATATAAAGTTGACACTATATTAATTCAAATAATCAAATCCAAAAAAATCTTTTTAGACTGATGTTGAATTTCTGATTTTAATATTATCAAGAGTCCTATATTCTATTATGTGAATATATTTTTTTGAATATTATCAAGAGTCCTATATTCTATTATGTGAATATATTTTTTTGAATATTATCAAGAGTCCTATATTCTATTATGTGAATATTTTTTTTTGAATATTATCAAGAGTCCTATATTCTATTATGTGAATATATTTTTTTGAATATTATCAAGAGTCCTATATTCTATTATGTGAATATATTTTTTTGAATATTATCAAGAGTCCTATATTCTATTATGTGAATATATTTTTTTGAATATTATCAAGAGTCCTATATTCTATTATGTGAATATATTTTTTTAATATTATCAAGAGTCCTATATTCTATTATGTGAATATATTTTTTAATATTATCAAGAGTCCTATATTCTATTATGTGAATATATTTTTTTAATATTATCAAGAGTCCTATATTCTATTATGTGAATATATTTTTTTAATATTATCAAGAGTCCTATATTCTATTATGTGAATATATTTTTTTAATATTATCAAGAGTCCTATATTCTATTATGTGAATATATTTTTTTAATATTATCAAGAGTCCTATATTCTATTATGTGAATATATTTTTTAATATTATCAAGAGTCCTATATTCTATTATGTGAATATATTTTTTTAATATTATCAAGAGTCCTATATTCTATTATATGAATATATTTTTTTAATATTATCAAGAGTCCTATATTCTATTATGTGAATATATTTTTTTAATATTGGAAACGTGTTATAAAAAAACTTGTGTAAACTTCATATGGAATATTGGAATTAAAGCTTTTTAAAAATAATAATCGTAGAATTTTTTTTTTTGTAATTCAAATGATTATATTACTGAGAAAAAAAATTGTTCAGAAAAGGCGTTTATTTTATTTATTTATTTATTTTTTTAACATAATATTTATTTTTATGTCCCATTTTATTTACAACTTTAAGGAAATATATAGAAAAAATTATTTAATTATTTGACTTTTTTCGGCTTTAAAAAATGTTGAAATTTTTATGGGCCTACATTTATTTTTAGTTTTCATTACATGAAATATAGGGGGGGGGTAGAAGACCTTAAAAAAAGAAAAAAATAATTCCTCTCCTATATTTAACAAAACTTATGTAAGTTCATTTAATAATAAATATCGAAAATTTTAGGAAAACATAACTTATTTGCTTTTTGCTAGATTTTTAAAACATGGGTATATTTACGGCTTTAAAAATATCACTACATAGGAATGTTGTTAAAGCATTGATAATGTAAACACGATTTTAGTCTCACATTTTCATTATTTTTGTATGCTGTATAAATTTTTTGAAAATATCAGTTTATTTTAAGCTTCTTTGAAATGGTAAGAAAATTGGGATATTAAATTAGTTACGCCATGTTACATATAGGGGGAGTTAAATCTGTGGCGAGTGTTGGAAGTACATATAGAAATGTAAAAAAAAAAAAAAAATATATTTTTTATTGTTTCATGATAAAATAAGTGGTTCCATATGGTTTCGTCTTTGATTTCATGTTTACTAACTACCATTCCATTTTTATATAAACCGAGTCCACTTCTGGTGTCTTAACTTTGCAAACTGAATTTTTAGATATATCCGATTTGTTTATTTTTATTTTATTTTATTTTATTTTTTTTTTATTTATTTATTTATTTTTTTTTTGTAATAAAAATTCATTTCTATCACGGAGAAAAAATATCTTCACTTTATGATTCAATTTTAGTAGACAACTCCATTTATCAAAATGGAAGCTTTATCTTCTATATAATAAAATGATTTCAGAAATTCCCCTCTGGACCAAATTACGGTAGGTTTGCAATAACAAATGTTGCATACACATTTATTATGTCTAAACTATTACTCACCATCTTATGTAACTTTCGAACACATCACAGACACATTTATTTGTTATAATAAAATCCTACTTTAGTTCCTACGAGTGACATCATCATGATCGCCAAGATCTTTAGATGAAGTAGTTCATATTTCCCCTCTAAATCGAAAGTCCTCCTACTGCTCCCAGTCAACACAGCGTAATTATTTAACTATTATAACTGTATTGCCCTGACACCCTTATCAACTGCATGAAACTCCTACAACTACCTTTTACACTGCACTATTTGAAAATAATGATTTCTCTCCACTAACATTCCGGCTGTTCTCATTGGCTGAGATGATAAAATTCTATTCCGGATTATACACATTCCTACAAAAAACGAACACTTCAAACCTTATTCATTATGGTTTCTCAATCTACACGAATCATTACTTTTTTGCATATTAAACCAAATAAAAAAAAATTCTACCACACTCGTGTTCATAACTTTATGTAGTTATACCCTCAAAATTTACTACACACACATTATCAGCACGCATTGTTTTCAATCAATAATTTCCTATCATCGCTTTTCCGCGGTGTTACAGACTAATGTTTACAAAACTTTACTTTTAAGTTATACAAAAAAGTAGTGATAAATTTGGTACAAATAAGTTAGCCCAGCTTCTTCTGGTAATATTTACGTCTACTGTAAATGCTATTGCTTCGTTGATTTCAATGTCATAAATCATGCCATTTTGCATTATTTAGATTAACGTTATTTACATATTGGTACAATAAAAAAAAATATGTCACAGCTTTTTTATCATGTACGGTTTCAGCATCCTAAATTATATAAGATAAACTGTTGTCTGTACCTGAGTATAAACAGAAAACCACCGATACTTGAAAACATTTACACAAGTGGCGGCACCTTTTCCTTTGATTTAACAGTAAGTGATATTGTACGAGTTAAAAAAAAAAAAAAAATTACGAACCAACAATATTTCCTTTTACATGACAACATTTACAAAATAAGCTGCTGCAACTATTTCTTTATTAAATTATTATGGTAACGTTTTTAAAACATTTGTCTTTAACATGAAAAAAACATTTGTCCTAGCTTTTTTTCCTTTTTAATGTTTGGATTTAATAAAAAAAAAAATATTTGAGTGTGCGTCCGAACTTATGAGATGAAACGAATCTCTTAAGAGTTGTAGTAGCCCCTTACATCTAAGTGACACCTGGAGTGGGGTGATTAGGCAAAAAAAAAAAATAAAATTATTTTTTTTATTTTTGGAACATCTAAACTCTTCCTCGGTCATGTTTTTTATTTTATTTTGTTTTCCTTTGATTTTTTAGGGTGGCGTTTTGGATTCTATTTTTCTACCTTTTTTTTTTTTTTTTTTTTTTTTTTTTTTTTTTGTGGATGCTTTGTTAGTTGACAGACTAACAATTCATAGAACAATATTTCTTATGAGATAAAACCACATTTTTACACTCAAACCCTGAATTTCATTTCTCATTTTCATTCAGTTTGTTTTTGACTACAAGGATGGTTTATAACAAATAAAATCATTGTTTGGATGGATGAATAATGCGTACAGAAATGTCACCAAATTGAAAAACAAAATGTTCATTTCAACTTGCCGACATATTTCTATTACTTTTACGCATGTGCAAATTAATTCATAGTTTGTAATTTTAAATCTTTCTTAATTGACGATAGCTCATATGGTAAGGAACACAGCTGGAGCGCTAAATGTTTTGATTTCGAGCTAGCTGATGGCATTCCAGTCTTTTTTTTTTTTTTTTAATTGGCTCTGTATTAATAAATACGGAATGTACTTCAATTAAAATATATCTAAGAGTATTTTATGACGTGGCAAGGCCCACTAGTTAAAAGTAAATGAATAAACCATATTATTGCGGGGAGGGTAAACTCGTGTAACTGATTTTTGGACTGGCATGAAAAGTATTAATCTAGTATTTAATCCTTGTTAGGGAATCTCCTAATAACTGTAAATTAAACATTTTTAGAATCAACATTTGACTGATAGGAAAAGTGTTAATATTGTGGTATCCCCAGTCAAATGATTGTAATTTGGTGAAGTTTCAGAATAAACCTTTTTTTTTTTTTTTTTTGCAATGTAAATTTCATAAAAATCAGAAGTAAAAAAAAAAAAAAAAAAAAAAAAAATTCACTGGGAAGTTTCCTGCTTCATCTGGAATCTCCCTTCATGTATAACTAGCTGGTGTTGCCCGGGAGTCGTTTTGTTTTTTATGATTAAAAAAGTTTTTTTTTTTTTTTTTTTTTTTTTTTAAGGATTTAGAAAGTTACATTTAATCATTATGGTATTTTGTCGTAAATTATTAATTGAATCAACTAGTTAACAAATATTTAATAGTTAACAAATATTTAATCTATTTATAAAATTATACAATGTGAATATCCTCCTTTTAATCCCATGGAGATTTACTAGTTAATTTACAAGCAAAAATCATTTTTTTGTTTGACAGTTTAAATGCTTCCAAATTCCTTTCAAATTTTCAGAAGGTCAGAAACCCATGCAATTCTTTCAATTAAAAAAAAAAAAAAATATAATGGCTGACTTACAATAAAAGTATTGAAATTATGATAGATTTTTGTAATTTCTTCAATCGGGTTTTTTATAATTAAAAAAATATTTTTAAATATTTCATTTTTAATTTCAATAAATAATTGAATAGTAAATAAGAAATAATGTGCAAGTCACATATACACGAAACACAAGCAAAAAAAAAACGGAGTGGTCATAGATACTTATTAATATGGAGATTACAAGAATTAAAATTTATTAGGAAACCAATATTTTTTCTCACCATTTCAGTAGTAATATACCCCCCACCCCTTACAATGTTTTATAGCTGCCTTGAGACTTAATTAAAGGTGGCAACAAAGAGCCCAGAGCCATCCCAACCCCAAATACATTTGGGTGTAAGAGTGGAGTGACCCCATACCCTCTCCCTCTCTAAACTGAAGTCATTTTCTTGTCCGCATCACATCTGTTGCTGCAATCTGTCTTCCATTGCACCAATACTGCAGTGCCCCTATTTTATTTTTTATATATTATTTATTTTTATGCAGCGCAGATTTTGATGTTTAACTAATGCACACTGTAGCAGCTGAGAGGGAGAGTAGGTTTCATATTTTGACTCATTTATTGAATTTGTTAGTTTGCTCTTTGTAGCATTGAAGACATCCCCCACCCATCCACCGATCAATTGCCATCATCTTTCAAGTTTTTTTTTCTTTTTCTTTTTACTTTTAATTTTTACTACAAAATTATCTTAAAATGCTAATTAACTTTTATTGAAAAGTCACTAAAGATGTTTGGTAGTCTTTTCTTTTTTTTTTTTTGTTTTTTTTCATTTAAAATCAATGTTGTTTGATTTCATTATTTTATTAGCATAGCCTATTAAAGGAATATAGTTTGTAATAAATTGATAAGTTAAAACGAGTCATCTGCCCTTGTTGCTTTATATTATTCCTATACAAAACTTTTAAGACTTGTTTTACAAAAAAAAAATATATAATATTAAAGAAATTTGTAGAAAATCTTTTACATGATTTCTATAATCTATATATATATATATATATAATATTTCGATTGCAGAAATTCCTCTCTGCACCAAAGTACTGTATGTTTGCAACAGATGCCACATACAAATTGTTTAGACTATCTTATATAACTTTAGAACGTTATTTTAGACACATTTGGTCATTATAATAAAATCCAAGGAGCAACATCACAATCACAACCATCTTTAGAGGAAATAGTTTCTATTTTTCCCTCTAAATATCAAGTTATCCTACTGCTCCCAGTCAATACTGGGAGGAAATATAGACATTGTACTTATATTGTGCTTGCAACCTTTTTCCCAACTCTCTCTCTTGCTCGCTTTTTACATTTCTTTTTATGCCGAAGTTTTAAATCTCATTGAAATTTTGCAGAGGCAAGTACTTATAGAGATATAAAGACCTGTATTATGCCCTGTGATTCACTAGCTGCCAGGTTAGTATGCACGTGCGATAAAGAAATATATTTCTCTCCTACTGCCACCCCGCAATTTTTTTTTTTTTTTTTAAGAATTTGCGGGTGGGTATGCTGACAATGATTATCATGGTTAAATTTGGAATTATTTTTTCACTCCCCCAAAATTAGAGGGTTATCTACTCCAAAAACCGTTAACATGGAGAGTTTGGGATGTCTATTCCAAACGCTGTTCTTAATATAACAATACCTCAAAGTGAAGTGAAAAAAGTCCTAATTGTTTTGTGCTAAAAATAGACGACATAAAACTGGAATTTAATTTAATATTGTTAGTGGAAGAGTTGAAAAGAGAAAGAATACTTGAATAACAAATGGAAACGGCTAGGACTACTAATTATTTTAAAGGACCATTTTTCGTAATTTTATTAATTCATACTGAGTTACGCATTTTTTTTTTTTTTTTTTTTTTCATTCAAACAGTACCTCTATGTTACCGTCCTAAACCAGCACTAATCGCCAGTGAAAACCAGATTATTACATTTCCATCACAGCTGCCAGTATATGCAATTGTTCAGGAACTGTATTTACTTTTTTGTGAGGAGTCGGGGCAGGCTTCCACCGGGCAACGCCAGTTAATGGGTTCTGCTAGTTTTTAATAAAGTAGTAGCATTTCCATTTGTATTAACATGCAAACTGGGGCTTAAGGCATTCTAAAAATTGAGGACCCCGTATTTTTACCTAGGCCTCTGAACTTAATATTATTACGATTTTCATCTGTAGATTACTACGATAACATGTATGTTATTTTGTGTGTCACGCTTACATTTTTTTTTTCTTCTGAGTGTTTGTCATTTAATTATGACCTTCCATTTCTTGTAATAAATTTTACCAAGAATTCTTCAAAAGTTTTGGTTTCGGTTTCAATTCAAGCTGATGCACCCAAGTCATAGGGATATTTTTTTTATTTTTGAAATCACAATTTTATAATATATAAGAATATATAGAAAATTGACTCTATAATATATGCGAAATTTGCATAAATTAAAATAGCTTATTTAAGCATATTTTATGACCAGGCTACCCTGGGCATCCCTGCTAGCTTAAATACTTTTGCAGTTTTAATGAGCTACAATATTAGAGTGTCTCCATTTATGCTAAACATCCACAGAATGCCAACATCAATATATTTCATATAAAAATGTCTGCTGTAGAATTTCTACAGTTTCCACTAGTTTTCTACAATTTTCAAATAATATAAAACTCTTTGCAATGAAAAAAATATCTAGTACAAATACTCCATAATATTACTGTTAAAATTCTTATACAAAAGTAATATAATTTGATTCCTTGTATAATCTTATCCAAGAAAATTTGCTTGATTTTAGTATAGAGCTTTGTTTTTAATTGTATCCTCTCAGAGAATATCAGGGCTGTACGGACAAACTTATCTTTAGTTGACGTTTGACAACTAAATATTTTCGTTTACTAGCCAAACAAAAGTTACTAGCCAAATCCACATGATTTTTAGAATATGACATCTTCGTTCTGTGCCGAGTATGTACATCATAAAGATTTTTCTGTATTTTTTTTTCAATAAGTGTGATTCTTAATATACAACAAATTTTATATTGATACTTGAAGATATAAACATTCTAATTTTTTCAGATTTTTTTAAGCAGCCTTTGTTAAAAAAGTATATTGTTCTATTAAACTTTTAATGTTTAAATAATTTAACTTTGTTCGTTTTATGAAAAAAAAAAGTTTAAATGATATTTTTCATTCAGTAGTGAGATTTGGAAGATTGTCAGTGAAAGAAATGCAATCACCAAAAGATAAGCGTTTCATTATTTCTAGTCGCCATTTTGAAAAATCACTCGCAAATCCGACTATTTCACTCGCAATGTAGAGCCCTGAATATGTAATATTTATCAGATTCTTTAAACATTTTTGATTGACATAAATTTTCTATCTGAACGTTTCCTTCAATTACTGATATAAATTTTTTTCATTACTATTGAAAAGGATTTAATTTTTGATTTTTCAATGGATAGGGAATTTGAACTTCAAAAATAGCCATTCCTTTTGAAGACTAAGATCTGATGAAAAAACAATTTTAATGGTAAAATTTTTTTTTTTTCTTTTTTAAATTTAGTTTATCTCAGTGAATGTTAATATTTCATAAAAAAACAAAAATAGAAGCATCATTCAAGAATTTTTTTTTTTTTTTTTAGATGGTAAAAAATTATGGAATTGTTATTAATAATTCTATGCTTCTGCTGATGTGCTCTCAGGCCTTCTTCAGGCGTATTGCTTATTTGTTTTTCCTCGTCAGCGATCATCATGGTTCATGAACACAGTGCAATCCAAGGAAGAAGCTCTCAGCCCAACCGAAGAAAATCCTAATCGAACAACAAAAAAATAACATTTTTGTACTAATATTTTCTTTTTTATTTATTTATTTATTTTTGTTTCACATGAGCCAAGAGCAAGAGAAACTTCACTGTTGTAAAATTGCCCAAGGTAATCAACGATGTTGCTTCTGCTGGAGAGAAAATGATAGCAAACTTTGTTTCCATAAAATCTTCAAAGATTTTGGTTATCTAGTAATTTCTGCGAGAGCTGAGAACTGTCAAAAGTAGATGTTAAAATGCAAGTGCAGACTCTGTATGTGCTCACATCACTATGACTCATATAATATATATTTATATGCATTTGGACATAAGTAAATCAACACATTTATCAATCTTTGATGTTTGGTTTCCTTTTATTCAAAGAATTGAAAAATATAGCTCCAATGTAAACAATGTTTCTCTCTTGTGTGTGTGTATATATATATATATATATATATATATATATGTGTGTCTTTGAAGTTTTTAACCTTTAAAACTATACAAAAAATATTTTTTATCATTCATTAGAAAACCATCTAGTCAGTAAGTTATTTAATCACATGCAATCATTGCATCAACTCGCTCTCGAATTTACTATAGTACTAATTTATTTTTCAAGGGATCATCAGTTGTTTACCATGAAACACTGTTTGGGGGGTTTAAAAACAAAACAGTATATTACATCATGGCTCCCCAGCAGTGTTGATCAAACACCACATCTTAGGAAGAAGACATGTTACAAACATTTGATCCAGTTTCCTATTCTTAATTGCAATTACTAACCTTTTCATACTATAAAAATGAATTTCTTACCTGTGTGATTCATCAATTTCCACATTTAAAATGTATATATATATATTTTGGAAGTTTCTTTAAAATCTTTACAACCATTTTTTAAAGTCCTTCGTTGGAACATTTTGTCAGTAAGTCAATTAATCACCCGTATCATTGAATAGTTTTACTTACATGAACAAACAATAGTACCAATCTTCTTAAAGGGATCATCAGTTGTTTACCATGAACCACTGTTTCAGGGGATATATATATATATATATATATATATATAATGAATTAGAGAATATATTTAAAAAATAAAAAAATTTATCCAGATAGAGAAAGCTGAACACTGTTAAGAGGAGCAATTAAATATAGTAAATAAAATATGAAGAATAAAAGGTACACATAACTTTATATCAAATCAAGAAGGAAAAAGAAGAGAAAAACATTTAGGCCATGGCATTTTGAAGCTAAACGCTTGTTATCAGAAGAGAAGGACTAGTATTATGCAAACTATGCAAAATAGATAAAAGTTGGCTTAAGACTATATTGGAAATGAAGGAAAAATATTGCAATATATTTTTAAATACAAGAATAGCAAACATCAAGATAAAACTTAAAGGAATTAAGCCTAGAAAGGAAAAAAAAAATTAACATAAAAATATAATTTTACAGACCAAAAGAAAAATGCAAGGGTAATATATAAGTAATAGTAAAAAGAAAGTAGGGACCACTACGAAATAATAGGGATCATTAAAGAAGCTATATATGTTTAAAAGTGAAATTGTGTGTGTTTACATTTCCCTACCAAACTACTCTGTCTACAGACTTGAGATTTGACGTAAGTGGTTTTGAGATTTGGGAAAATCTTTTGAATCTGTTTTCGGCCAGAAATTTGGCTGGCAAGGGGTCAAAGTTCAAGGATGTGATCCTTGAATACTCTACCAAACTCCTCAACCAATTTGGGTCTTAAACACTTGAAATTTTAGATGTAGGTTACTTGGACATGAATCAAACTTTATAATTTGATTTGAGCTCAGAACAAATCTAAAGGGGGTCAAAATTAGGGTCAAAGTTAAAAAAAAAAAAAAAAAAAAAAAAAAAAAAAAAAAAGTTGACCTCTGCAGTCTCTACCATATTACTCAGTCAATTCTTGATCTAAACATTTGAAATTTTATATAAACTGTATTCAAACATAGAGCAAGCTTTTTAATCGGTTTTTGGCGGAAAATTTGGTTGCGAAGGTGTCAAAGTTCAAAAGGTTTTATCTTTGTGGTTTCTTGCAAACTCTTCGGCTAATTTTGGGTCTAAACACGTGAAATTTTACATGTATGGTATTTAGACATGCAGCAAGCTTTTTAATCAGTTTTTAGGCGAAAATTTGGCTGCCAAGAGGTCAATGTTGAAAGAGTTGACCTTTGGAGACTCTACTAAATTCCTCTGCCAATTTTGGGTCTGAACATTTGAAATTTTAAATGTAAGTTACCTGGATATGAGTCAAACTGAATTTATTTATATTATACTAGCATTTCAGCCTGGCATTGCCCAGGTGTTTGGCGGTGTATGTTGAGTAAAAAAAAAAAAAAAGCAGTAAATTTTTTTAACTTTGACCCCTGTTATGACCTCTTAAAATTGTTTTGGGTTCAAATCAAGTTAAGTTAGATCCATGTCCAAGGAACCTATATCTAAAATTTCAAGTGTTTAGACCCAAAATTGGCGGAGGAGTTTGGTAGAGTTCTCAAAGGTCAAATCATTGAACTTTGAACCCCTAACAACCAAATTTCTGGCCGAAAACGGATTACAAAGATTTTCCCAAATCTCAGTACTCTGTATATCAAATTTCGAGTCTGTAGACGTAAACTTGAGTTATTGCGTAGGGAAATGTACACACGCACCCCTTCACTTATCTCGCTCTCTCTCTCTCAATGTACATAAAGTTATAGACAGTACATAGGACCCGAGCAAAGCTGGGTTGAACTGCTAGTAGACAAAGGAAAGGAGAGGGATGTGTGTGTGATATATATATATATATATATATATATATATATATATATATATATATATATATAAAAATCCACGTTTTTGATTTGATGAAATGGTCTCTTTGAATTGGGATTCCACTGAAACATCTGCACATATTTGCATAATAAACATATATATATGTTTATTATGCAAATATGTGCAGATGTTTCAGTGGAATCCCAATTCAAAGAGACCATTTCATCAAATCAAAAACGTGGCTATATATATATATATATATATATATATATATATATATATATATATATATATATATACACACACACACAAAATGTAACCTGGATAAAGAAATTCAAATGATAAATATGTATAAGTATACAATTAGTACTGTTAATCAAATTTTATTTTAAATTGTTGTGTAGAGTAATTTTCAAAGTCGGTGTTTTTTTACGTTTGTATGATGCCAGTTTTTTTCTCCTCTTCTGATGAAAAGCATTTAGCTTCAAAATGTCATGACCCAAAGAGGTTTATACCTTATTTCTCTTTCTGTAACCCTTATTAACTTTATACTGTAATAAAGTTCCTAAAAATAGTGATAGTTTAAAATCAAATACTAGGCCTGATTAGGACTAAATAAGTTATATAATTTAATCATTTATTTTTAATGGTCGATTTGACGATTGAGTGAGGGGTTTAATTTTTTTTCATAAACGACCAAAGTGGCAATTTGCCTTGTTTGGGGTGAAAATGTAATAAAAAAAAAAGAAAAAAATTTAAATCTTTATCCTAATTTATTTCTATTGTTTTCTCCAGAGTAGAGCTTTTTTTTTTTTTTTTTTTTTTTTCCTCTAGATAGGTTTACCATACCATTGAAAATTTCTGACTAAAAAACTTCTAACCATTCAAATGTCATTTTTGTTGAACAGTTCGTCTTTGGCCTGTTTCCAGTATCGCTTTCTTGAAGCATTCTTTTAAGGTTTGTAAACAGCTAGTCATTGCTGGGAGTCGAATCTGGAAAATGGGGTGGGTTTGGAAGCAATTCAAAGTGCAGTTTGTGTAGTTTTGCTATCGTTGACATATATTCATTTAGATTTAGGCACAGATAGTGGGGGAAATTGTTTATGGTAAAATTTTCATAAAATCAATGAAATACCTTGTGCATTCAAAAATATGGAAACCAAAACTTTGTTTCTTTAATTGCTTTGGACTGCTTTCATCTGCTGCTGTGCACTCAGTTGACTGTTGATTTGATTCCAGAGTGAAGTGGTGGATCTGTTTCATCCATTGTCACACATTGCATTAAAATGGTTTCAAACAATGCTTAGTCATGGACACCGTTTTTGGTCCACTACAAACGCAGTACCTATTTTAAATATCTTTCTCGCTTACAAATATCCATACAAAATGGTTACATTTTCTTCTGATATCTTCGGCTCTTCTGTCTTGTGCCATTAAATTTAGGTTCAGATAAAATGAGTTTATAGGCTTTTTGATTTCTAAGAACTACCAAATTCAAGTGACCTGTATGTCGGCATACTATCTTTTAATTGTTGTTTCTAATGGAGCAAAGTTCGATTAATTGGTCAAGCCTTTACTTGAACAGTATTTTTCCCATCAGAAAGCAATGTTTTATTAACACCCGGAATTCGTATTTTAAAAATTTTTTTTTTTTTTTTAAAAGTTGCAAAGGTAGCTTTGCTTAACTGTAATTTGTGAACTGACAATATAATGTTCAAATTTTGATGCGCCATTTGAACTTAATCAGCTATAGTCCTGGTCAGATTGAGTCGACTTTCTTCTGAGCATGTACTGCATTTCGAACCATCACAATCCAGTTTCAATGATCCTGAGTTAGGACACAGGAAATGACTAGCAACTCCTAATTCCAACGCCAGAGACCAACTACTTGTGGGCATGATAGTCCTTAGTTATTGTCACCCAGGACTTCAGTTATCTATGAACAAGTTTATACCATCCAGGCAAAGGAGAGAGGATTTTGCAAATGAGCCCCCCCCCCCCATGGTCAACAAGTTTCATGTCCAAACCACTGGAAATGTTGAAGGAGGATGGACAGTAGAGGGCATAGGTTTAGTTTTCAGTAGAGAGCAGAAGCCAGAACACTATGTCCACAGCGGCAGTGCAGAATATTGCAAAGACGGTCATTGTACAAGATTTCCAGTTTATGCAAATCCGTTACTTTCAAAAGCCATGTCTGTAGAGAAGGATAGTTCTTGCCATTGTCTGGTAGATGGGGTCCCCTTGTGTCCAAGTGTACCTCTGGTCTCTGTGGTTGAAATGGATGAATGCAAGCCATGTTGCTACTATTTGCCATCCAATTTCATCAGCTGCCTGCCCAGTGCCCAGTCGGTGTGGTAGTAGGACCAAGATAGACAAAAGATTTCGACTTGAGGCAGGGCAAGCAACTACAGAGCCATAATGGATCAACATTGCTAATTAGTTGGATGCTAGCGCCCAATTCAGGGTGGAACTTCATAACCGGTTCTCTCTTCTGCAAACGAAAGAATATCAACCTGTGACAGAATGGTAGGTCCTTACATCTGTTACCATCAACTTGGCACACGAGCCCCTTGGTGTTATGAACCGCTGTCATCGGGACTAGATAACAAGAGATAATCTTCACCTTGCACAGAACAATCGTGCAAGGCTTGGATCGACAGTTGACAAGGTGCAAGTTATGTTCATTAACTGAGTGCAGAGTGTCGCTTGCAGATTAGGGATATTCATAATTACCTCCAAAACAAAGGTCATATCCACGCTGTCGCAAGGTACCTGGCAGCTGCTCATGCTGGCCATTTGAAGGTCAGTATTTTATAAAAATGATATGGATATATTAGTGGCATTAGGTATGTCTGACCTGGGATTTATTGGGTTGGTTGGTTGTTTTTGTTTTACGGCATATCAACCCTTTTCAGGTTATTTAATGCCGAATCCAGTGATTTTTTTTAAATTAAATTTTTTAATAGAGTATGTTTTCTTTTTTTTTATAGTTGGTTTCTATTTAACCCATGGTTAGGACTCTAACAGGTACTACCAGTCCAGGTCAGAGTGGACCTGGGAGCAATGGCAATTAAAGGGTGGCTCCACACTCTCCAAAGCCCGCAAGCTGGGGTCTCACCATCGGATAAATATATTGGGGTGTTTTAAAATAAAATTTTATTTTCCTTCGATGGATCGAGTTTGCTTCTTTTTTTTTTTTTTATGCATTTTGAGTTTGGATTCTTGCTTTTCTTCTTACAAGAGAATTATTTACATTTGTTCTTTTTTACGCGTACAAAAAAAAAACAAGCAAACACGTTATTTTATTTTTTTATATTCCAACGAATTTTATGGGCATGTATGAAAACAAAAGCTTTCTTCTTTAGAAAGGGAGATAAGAAGCAATAGAAGCCGTGTGAAAACTTTAGTTTCCTGTTTATCAGACACAGGTGGAAGAGGTTAGTCTTATGGAATCTCAATTCATGGAAGAATTCTTTTATCAAAATTGTGTTTCCTCTTTAAATAGAAAAAAAAAAAAAACTCTTTTGTGAGATGAAAGATATCGCCTAAACGTTTATGAAGCCAATGCAGTTAATGTCAGCGCAATTAGTAGATGGGTCCATCGATTTCAGAATGGCAAAAAATGTGAGTGATGAAGTGCGCTCCGGACGCCCATGCACGGCTACCACCCCATCGCTGGCAAAAGTACATTGAGAATGGTGATTATGCAAAAAGAATCAATTCTGGAACACTTGCTTTTGTTACTACTCTTGTCTTGTAGCTCTACAACTTTTTTTTTGGGTGGGGGATATGTATTACTTTTGGAACAACCGTCATATTCTGATTATTTTTCTCATCGCCGTAAACAAACAAAAATATATATATATACAAGCAAAAGTACCCGTCGTTGACTGGGTTAAAAAACAGCCTACAGAAAATGGACTCCTGATTTATGAAAGAATCATAGGTTATGAAAAGGAAGAGTCGTAAAAAGATAGCTTTGAATTTGGGGGTATCAAAACCAAAGCAAAATATGATGAAAGTAAAAATAAAATAGATAAACCCCATAATTTATTATACCATACCTGTTCACACTGAAACACTTATCACAATATTCTGTGGATCTGTATTAAAAAACCTTGTTAAACTTTGTGACATATTTCCATTCTATGGAGGTCAGGCGCGAACGAACACCCCATAATTTTATTATACCATATTTCTTCAAACTGAAACATAATTATCAAAGTATACTAACGCAGATAGATATGAAAAGTCTTTATTAAAGTTTGTGCCTATTTCCATTCTATGGAGGCCAGGCGCGAACGCAGACCCCACAATCTTATAACATCCCTATTTAGGTTAAGAATACTTTAATAAGTATGTTTTATGTACATTTATGTCAAACACTTGTAAACGTTTTTTTTTTTTTTTTATTTTTTTTTATTTCCATACTTTTTGGACCTGGTGCATACGCAGATCCCACAAATTTAATGAACCACCGTTCTGCCAGATCAAACATACCCATTTCTGTGTCTCGATACATCTATCATTATATGTAATTAGTTTTTTAAAATAGTCAACCATATAGGAGCCTATTCGTGACCAGACACGCGCGCACACACGCAGCTTTGTATTATATATATTATTTTAAAAAAATATATATATATATTTTCTTTTTTTTTTTTTTTTAACCACATTTTCTCTGTTGCATAGAATTGTTTATTCCTCGATGGCAATCATTTGGAGATTTGGAGTATTAAAAATACAACATGGAAGTTTTTTGATAATATATTTGAACCAGAATTATCTATGCCTGGAATTATTTGCCGTTTTATATTATAACTAATGGAGGGGGAGGGCGTTGCTCGATCGTAAAATACGATTAGATAAACAAATGATTTTTTTTTTTTTTTAAATGGGACTTGGGTACCATCAGCCAGAAGTGAAACGGTAAGCAAAAAAAAAAAAACCGCGTGCTGGGCATGAACTTGCATAACTTAAGTTCATAAGCAAACATGTTATCGATCAAACCACGATGACACAATGGAAATTGCTTCAAACTAGGCATGAAGCCACTTGATGTAATGAGGCTAAAGTACTATTTCAAAGTCAAAAACTTGCCAATGATAAGTGTTGAAAAAGCAATTCTTCCCTTTGTTGTTAGAAACATCGCTCATGGAATGTGAGGACTAAAGGACAAAATAAGGGAAGCTAGAATTATGCTGCTGCTGCTGAAAATAAACCCAAAATCCACTTTTATACTCTCCTTTTAAAAATTTTGTTAATGATGTTTCACTCCAGGAAGACGCCACTGATGTAATATTTGCTTTGAGGATTACTGTCGTAATAATTAGCAAATAGATGTATTCACCAAATAGAGTACCTATTTGCAATGCCACCCCACGGGACAGTTAGACACCAGGGTCGTTTTTCTAACGTGAAGACAAGGAACAAAAATAAATTGTCTCAGTTGTGAAGGATTTCTCCTCCACTGACAGAACAAGAAATTGAAGTGTAGCATCTGAAGAACAGATACTACACTTTGATCTTGGCCCGAAAGAGATAAGATTGTCAAGCCTTAATAAAACATGGCAAGTGCTCGTGTATAGTCCCCTCTCACCAAACTTTCCCCAAAAAACATTTGTATAGCCAAAACGACTATCAATAATTTCCGACACTCTATATTTATGTTTAGGCAAGATAAAGACTCTATGAACAAAGTTTCTTTCTTAGAACTGCACACCTGTGGAACTCTCTTCCGTTTGCCTGCTTTCCAGCTGACTATAATCATAAACAAGTTCTTGATGAAGCGTCCCCCTAAGTAATCCAATTTACAAAATTCCGATACTTATGTTTACTATGCTATAATTACATTGGCTAATGTATACCCTTAAGTGGCCTCGGGGCCTTGATTAGTGGTGATTCCTGTGAGTAAAAAAAAAAAAAAAAAAAATGAAAGTTTATGAGGAAAACTCCAAAATAATGCCAGTTGCCATTATTCTACACCAGGGGGGGGGGATACCCGGCGTTGACCGGGTGTTTGTAGGTGTGTGTATGGGGGGGGATAAGTAATAACCCTGAAACGATGTTAAAAAAATCGGGACCCCCCCTCCCCCCGCTGTGTGTATGGGGGGGGTAAACTAAAGAATAAGCGAAGTAAAAAAATAAAGAAACGTTGCCCGCATGTCTAAAGATGTAAAAGAAAAAAAAAATAGTTTTGGTCGTGAGGCTGGATTGAACCCGGGAGCCTTGACGCGGAGGTGAAACAAACTCCAACCACTTAACCGTGTAGGCCAAGAGTAAGAGGAATTGATTATAGTGTTAAAATAAGGCTTATAAAGCGAGTGAAAAAGGTTTGATTGATAGATAGCCACTAAATGACGTAGCAGTATTTTATTTTTTTTTTGTTTTAATTCACATTAGCGTTTATTAACTTATATATTTTGTTTCCTGTCTAGACATCTCTCTCTATCTGTCTCTCTCTCTCTCTTTTTGTTTCCGTTTGTGTATGTGTGTGTCTCTCTCTCTCTCTCTCACTTCGTCTTCCTTACTCTAAAGACTGTTACTAAAAAGAAAATGGCGTCTGGCTTTTTTTTTTTTTTTTTTTTTTTTTTTTTTTTTTTTTGTAAAAACTTCGATCGATCGTTAATATTTTCTGTAAGCGTATTTTTTTTTTTTTTTTTACTTCACATTTTTGGCTTGTTATTTTTCGTTTAACTATCGTATCTAACTATTTTTAATGTGCTAATAACTTTGGTAACGTTGTCATAGCGTAGAAGTTCATAGTTTAGCTTGTGTGAGGGTTAAATTTTTTTTTACCGATAACATGTTTTTTAAATTCATACGCCATTAGAGCTTGCTGACGTCAAGATCACGTGACATGACTCAGCGGGTTTTAAATACAAGTTGACCCAAAATAAACGGCCCCGTGTATACTTTATGTAGAAGAGTTGGCGCCCGTATTTTTTGGGGCAGTTATAAATCGATTTAAAAATATGTAATGTTTAACATTAAAATGTCACTTTTTTGGGGTCCCTCGCCCCCTGCAGAAAATCGATCAGTTGATGCACTTCTGATGGTCGTTTTGGGCTAATTTTTTGATATTTGTCGTCCGGAGGGTGGGACTTTAATATGATACCAAGTTTGTGAATTTTTGTTCCGTCGGTCAAAAGTTTTTAGCAGACACACACACATACATACATACATACATTTTCGCCTTTATATATATATATATATATATATATATATATATATATAGATAAAAGAAGATAGAAGATAGATGGCTTACTCACTCTAATCAGCCTCCTTAAAAGTAAAAAAACAAACAAAAAAAACCCTGTCATTTAAAGCCATTACTTCGAAAGACCAACGTTGATAACTGAAAAGAAACAAAACAAATAATGATACAGTATAAATTAACATCCTTTAACATTAATGCTGGCTTAATTCTTGAAATTTTTTGTTCTTTAACAAACATTTCATTACATGAATATTTTTCAATGTTTCCAAATTGATCGATTTAAATTTAAGTTATAACATTGAAAAATAAAAATTTGTTATCGATTGTTTTCATTATTGATGGATATTTCTTCCAGCAGAATTCTTAATTGAAATCTCCATGTTGTAAGCTTGTTAAGTAACTATTCTATGCACTTTAGTCTACTTTTTACGAAAAAAAATGCTTTTTTTTTTTTTTTTTTTACATTTCATTTAAATTTAAAAATATAATTTACACATCCACACATAATTACCTACAATCTAACACACACATCTATATATAATAATTTTACGCGAGATAAGACACAGATTAAAAATCCGATGAAAACTCCTGATAGATATTACTAGAAGTAATACTTTCAGGGTGATCCTAGCCAAAAAGGAAAAGCTCAATATTTAAGAATAGAGCAATATATAAATTTAGTTGTTAAATTTAAATTCTGAAAATCAAAATATAGACATATTTGAATTAAGAATTTATTGTTTGACAAAAGGAATATATAGAAGGGGTTATATTAATTTCCTTAATCCATGGATTTTGAATAATGGCTCATATCATCAGAGGAAATGAGCCATTCTTAACTCAAATATGTCTATATTTTGATTTTCAGAATTTAAATTTAACTACTAAATTTATATAATAATTTTAAAATACCTACAGACACTAGTGTTTAATCATGCTCTTGATTCACCGCGTATATTTGCCGGGTTGTTTTTAAAATTCTTTTTCATGAGTTCAGTTGCTCTTACTGGAATGATGGAGATCTTCCTAAGATTCCAGTTTGTTTACACGTCGTACGCGCACACACGCACATACACACACACGCACACACATATGATTTCAAAACCAAGACAACAAGAAAAAAATATATATTGAGCATCATGTGTATTTTTCATGAATGCATGTCGAAACAATTGTAACGAAACGTGAAAAGTAAACAATGCTCAAAATTCATGAAAAATACATGTTGCTCCAAAATTTATCTTTTTTTTTTCTTGTCTTGGTTTTCAAATCTTTATCAGTTTCTGTAATCGAGGATTCAAGTAATTATGAAGCTTAATATTTGAATCAATTTACTTTGACTTAATTTTTATACCAAACCCCAATCACCGCCTCCTATACGAGTCCAGAACTGGGACGATGCTTTTTCCACAAGTGCTGGCGGGAGGTCGGCGGATGGCAGTGATCAGGCTGGCTTTGGTGTTGTGAGAGGTCATATTGGTGATGTTCTCGACGTATGACCAAACGAAGTAGTCCAGCGGGTTCAGGTCGGTGGAGGAGGGGTATCGCCACACTCTTGAGTATATTTACGTAAATTTTAGTGTTGATTTTAAAACCAGTTTCAAAAATGTGAGGTAACATGATGTGGTCCTCACTTGAAACCACACCAAAAACCATAACCGTGGCTGGAAACTTAGTCTTCATCATCCTGGGCATGTGCCTATAATTTGTGGCAATTCAGAGATGCATTTTGAGGCTGCTGGCAATGGTCCTGTTGTCAAACTTGGATTGGTAGAGAGCAGGAGTTGTACAGTGGCACATCTCCGATCTCTCTCATTGAACATTATGTCACTTTCAGACATGATAGAAGGCTCCTAACGCTCTTGGGATTTGTACACAACTGGCCAACTAGTAGATGGTCTGCAAGAAAAAAAGTTTTCCATCAAACGGAAAGGGAATCATTTTTTTTTTTTTTTCGAGGGCAACAATTTTACTGTTCCACCCTGTAAATTTAAAATACTAAAAAAAACAAAAAACTACCGTTTTCTACTTAAAAAAAAATTGACTTTGGAAGCAGAAAAGGAAAATATATACATCAACATCTTGATAAAAACTATAAAAATAAAAAACAAATATTTAATTATTCTATCTATATAAAAGCCAAGAATGTCCAAGGATGGAATACTGTTGCCATATCTGTACAGGAGCTGCTAAAAACAGCCTATCCTGCCTTGACAGAGTACAAAATCGACTTTGTGGCTTAGTGGGGGATGTCCTTTTCTCTACCCTGCAACCTCTCTCCCACAGAAGAGACGTTGCGAGCGTATCCTTGTTTTATTATTTCCATGGCAGGTGCTCGTCTGAACTCCAATCTCTGGTCCCCCCTCGCCAATCTTTCACGAAAAACACCCGTCTAGCTGAATCCACTGTGAAAAATTTCCCCCACTCTATATCTGTGCCTAAATCAAAACGCGGATTCCATGATGTCTTAAAGTCCAATGTTAACAAATTCCTAATGAACCGCCCGCTTAAGTAAACACTTCGTCAAATCTCCACACTAACGTAATGTACTTGCAATAACCCTTATCCCTGAGTGGCTTCCGGGCCTTGATAAGTGGTGATCACTGTAAAAAAAAAAAAAAAAAAAATCTATTCAAATGTGTATATATTTAAGAATTTTGGACTTGACGATTGGTTATTCATATTTGGATTCTTCAGATAACTGTTCTCATTTTGGGTGCTATTTTCACAACGTTTTGGCCGATGTAAACTCCGACCTTTTTCAGAATTTTGAACAAAACCTTATATTTACTGCATGGGAATAGCATGCTCTCGTTCTGTCAGCCATGACTAGATAGAGGTCCTAGGTAATTTACAACTGTATTTTTCGGTCACACACTGAGGATTGAGCCTTCAACCTTCAGGAGAATATTACTTAGGAACCTTAAACTTTATTTATGGATTTAAGTTTTTTCAGTTTCATTTAAAAATAACGTCAATGTTTATTTCTAAAATCTGTGCATACGTTTTGGTATCCAAGTAAAAAAAAAATATATATATATATATAGCAAACACATTATTTCAGTAAAAAAAAAAGTTAATTTTTTTTTTTTTTTTTTTTTTTTTACTTAAAAAAAAATTTGCAAAAAATGAAACTTACTGAAATTTTAATTAATGATTTAAAAAAAAAATTCTTTTTTTTTCCAAAAAGAAAAAAAAAATTATTATTTTGCAACTTTATAGTGATATGTTAATTATCTAACCAACAGGGGGAATAACTTCAATTTTAATTGATGAATATAAAGACTTATCTCTCTTAACATAAAATTGTATATATAGTTATTTATCTATATTATATTTCTCTTTGTCCGTTTGACTTTCTCTGAAACTAAGGGGCCGATGTAAGGTGCAACAAACTAATATGTCATCCATTTGATGCACCATTAGGGATTAACAGGGATCAATATTTAATGCAAAAATGAGCACAAATTTAACCATATTTAACCATCAATTTGACATAAAGCATTCATTTTCTAAGTCAACAGGCTATAACTTTTACTTATTTTTAATAGGCTGAAAAGTCAATATTTTGTGATAGTTTTTAATTTTTTTTTTTTTTTTTTACATAGGCGTCACCACTTATCAAGGCCGATAGGCCACTCAAGGATAAGGGTTAAAGAGTGTAGAGTAGTCAAAAGGACAATATAGTAACCGATAGTAATGGAAGTTCGGTGAATTTGTTAACTTAAGTGGAACGGCTCATCAGAAACTTGTTCACGTTGGACTTGAAGACAACCATATTATAGACAGCTGGAAAGCAGGAAAACGGAAGACAATTCCACAGGCGTGCAGTTCTAAGAAAGAAGCTTTGATCATGGAATCTATATTTAGGTTTAGGTACAGATAAAGAGTGGGGAAAATTATTTATGTTTTCAGCTAGTCGAGTGTTTCTTGTGAAAGTTTGGCGAGGGGGGACCATAGATTGAAGCTCAGTCGAACACTTTCCATGAAAATAACGATAAAGCAAACTCGCAACATTTCTTCTGTGAGATAGAGGTTGCAGCGAAGAGAAAAGGACATCTCCCACTAGGCCACAAAAGTCTATTTTGAACCCTATCAAGGCAGGACAAGTCTTCTCTAGCAGCTCCTGCCCATATGTGGCAACAGTATTCCATCCTTGGACGTATCTGGCTCTTATATAGATAGAGAATTGCATCAGCAGTGATCGATCTATTGGATCTATAGAAGGATCCAACCATTTTTCCAGCGGCCTTGGCAACAGATTTGATGTACGTATTCCATTTAAGATCAGGAGTAAAGGTCAAGCCCAGAAGCCTGTCAAAACTTGAGGCCTCCACAAGACGAGAGCCATTCATTTCAATTGATGCCAGATGGGGATCAGAACGTTGATGATGTAAAGATAGAAGCTTGGTTTTAGATGCATTAAAAGTAACCAGCCACTCCTTTCCCCATTGTACAACGTGATCAAGATCAGAGGAGAGAGAATCGGAGAGAACTTGGTTGTTTACTGTCTTAGATGTGCTACCATAGATGGTAGTGTCGTCAGCAAAAATGTCTACGAATGATGTAAGGATGTGATTTGGAAGATCATTAATGTAGATCAGGAAAAGAGTTGGGCCCAGGATGGACCCCTGAGGGACTCCAGCATTTATACTGTGAGCTTCTGATTTTTGCCCATCAACTACTACTCTTATGAACCTATCAGAGAGAAATGATTTAATAATTGAGAAGACATTTCCAGCTATACCATAGCTGGAGATCTTGTGAAGTAAACCTTTATGCCATACCCTATCAGAGGCCTTAGATATGTCAAGAGCAATTGCCCTAGAAAGGTTGCCTCTGTCGAGAGATTCGCTAAAACTATGAGATATAACTGTAAGCACATCTGCTGTAGATCTAGCAGAACGGAAACCATATTGTGTGTCACTAAGAAGGTTATTTTTGCTGAGATGGTTGATTACTTTTCTATTTAACACAGATTCCAGCAACTTACTCATGACGCACAGGAGACTTATTGGCCTGTACTGTTCTTTTTTATTGAACGTGATCCTTATTAATTTAAAATTACCATTTCATAAAATGGTTTAAAGAAATATATCATGGTTCATCTGTGCTTTTTAACCAAAGCTCGTAAAACTATTTTTCAACCATGCCCCTATTCTACTAATGAACCCAAAATTCTTTTGAAATAGCTGAAGAATCATTGCATGTTAATTGGTGCTTCCTGTCTTCTGACCAAATTATTTAGAAGGAAACTCAACGATGGCATGATTTCGTTTTCTGGAACATCAAACGCATAATCTACATATGCATAATTAAGGTCAAACCAAAAAAACGTTTTTTAATTCCGGGCTTGTTTGAAGAGCCGGCTACAGTTTCAAACTATGATAGTTGAACTATTTTTCTATCTATAATTTGTATATATAACTCTGTATTTGTAAACAGAAATGAAGTTTGTATCAAATTATAGGCATTTTAAAGGTTAGTCTATTATTCACAGGCATGAACACAATTTCCCTGTGACAGCAGCTTGTTTTTATTTAATTAGACAAGTAAAATCACTTTTTTGTTGTTTCTAGCTATTTCTTTGTTTTCTATGTATTTCTTTTTGTTTTCATCTAACCTTTTGATTCAAACAGCTGTTCACATTTTTTTTTTCTTCCTAGTTCAAACAAATACTCTTATTCTATGCAAATAATATATTCAAACATCTGGTGAAAAAAATCTTTATATTACTAAAATTCTGGTATTACATTTCTGAATTTTGAATAAAAAATAAAAAAAAATGAATCCATTTGAATAATGGGACGATCCCAATATTTTCCTGATTCCGATACAATTACCGATTCTGATTCTTTATAAATCTCTAAATATTTCCCTATAAAACCGTTTTTTGTCCTTCATCATCATCATCATGATGCAGTCCGTCAGTCTTAACGATGACTAGTTAGATAAGTACAATTTACTTTTTAGAGTGTCGCAATGACCAAGGGTTTATTGGATATCTGAAGGAAATACAAAAGAGTGTTATTTACATGGCACAGACGTGCATATCAAGCAAAATGAATAGTAGTCCTCTACTAGTCGGGGCCTCAATGCTTTATCCTTCGGTGTTGGCATAGTCCTTTCTGTGTGCAACATCCGGTCACAGGCACTGCATATATGGGTGCCAGGATTGTGTCGTCTATAGTGTCTCAGCTCTAAGGCTTCTCCAATCTCTATTTCTTTCTTTCCTTTGTGGAGACTGTTCCGCCAACCACTCCTTTCTTTGGCTTGTTCCTCCCAACTCTCGACATTGATGTTCATTGCCTTCAGGTGCCGCTTTGTTACATCTTTGTAGCAAAGCTTCTGACCTCCTACCTTGCAGATTCCATTTTCCACTTCCCCGTAGAAGATCATCTTTGGAATTTGGTTTTCTTGCATTCTAGTAATGTTCCCGGTCCATCGTAGTTGCATAGTAGCAAGGGCAGCTTCCACGCTATTTAGGTTTGCTCTCCTGAGAACTCCATTTGATCTTCATGATCGTTCCAATTTCCTTACGCGTTCTCTATACAGAGTGTAGGTCTCTGCTGAGTACAGCAGCGCTGGCAGAACGATGGTTTTGTAGACTCTGCACTTCGTCTCTAGCTGGATACCAGCCCTTGTCCAGAGCCTCTTTTCTAGCTTGCCAAAGGAAGCACATGCGCTTTGAATTTGGCAGCTTATTTCTTTGTCAGCATGGTTATCAGTACTTAGAGTGCTTCCAAGGTATTTGAAGTTTTCAACATCTTTTAGCACCTTACCATTGATTGTTATTATAGGCTCTTGCGGGTCGTTGTTACCTGGTGAGGGCTGATATGTCACTTCAGTCTTCTATGTTGATTTGTAGGCCTATCTTCCCGGCTGTTTGAGAGAAAGTATCAACTATCCTTTGCATCTGAGCTTGATTGTGAGCTGTCAGAGCAATGTCGTCTGCAAACAGTAGTTCTGTTATCAGCTCCTTCCTTGTCTTGGTCTTGGCCTTCAGTCTTGCAAGGTTGAACAGTTTCCCATTTTTTCCTTAAGAACACCTTTTAAATGCGAACATACTTTCTCGAACATAAATGTGGGAATGGTCTATGTCTTTTAGCTTTACCCGTAGTTTAAAATTAATAAATAAGTAGATGATATCCGTTCAATGCATGGATAGGAATTAGTATTGATTAGTATTTGATGCTAAAATGAGCACAAATTTAATCAAATTCAATCCTCACTCATTTTCTAAGTCATCTAAGTCAACAGTTATAAATTTGGCCTGTTTTTAATAGGCTAAAAAGTCAACATTTGTGATGTTTTTTTTTTGTTTTTTTTTGTTTTTTTTTTTACTGAACGTGATCTTTATTTATCTGGAATTAAAATTCTGGTATTACATTTCTGAATTTTGGAAAAAATATGCATCCATATATATCTGTGTGAGGACAATTCTCAACCTATATATTCAACAAATTTTTGATCTACAGACTTGAAATTTGGTATATAAGGTATTCAGACATGGGGAAAACTTTAATCGGTTTACCTCTGGAAAAAGGGCTGCTAAGAGGTAAAAATTGCAAAGTTGTTCATCGAATTTTCATCTGTTTTACAACAGCATATGCGTGAAGCGTTCACATGACAGCTTCCTTATGTTAAGAATAAGTAGGTTTGAAAACACTTAAAGATTGTGGTAAGCTGGCCTAATGGTTATCGTACTTGACTCCCTGTCTAAGTTTTTGTTTCGGTTTTGATCTCAGCTGCAGGTATTTTTCTTCCTTTCTTTTTATTATTTACAAGAATTTGCTCTATAATAGTAAATATTGAAGTTACATGAATTAAAATATGTTTGAGCTTATTTTGTGACCAAACAATGCTGGGTCACCTGCTAGTGTGTGTGTGTGTGTGTGTGTGTGCGTGCATATATACACAGGCGGCAAAAAGAAAGTCTGCACTTGTAATTTTTTCAAAAACTGCAAATTTAAGCTAAATTTTAATGAAACTGTTTGAAAAACCTATACCTCATTTGATTGGCATTTTATTCTTTTATAATTTTACCTGTTCATATTTGACTTTTAATTGAAATATTCTAATGTTCATGTCAATTTCCAAAAAAATATATATTTCAAATTGAGGAGGCATAAAGAAAGTCCGCACAATGGAAAATTGTTATTTAAATGTAACTTTAGGACATTAATGCAACACAAATACAACAGGAACACAATGAACCAGTTAATATTTAGTAGCATAGCCCTTCTACAATTTGACAGCCTGCAATCTTTTGGGAATTCCTTAAATTAGATTGCAGCAATACTCCGGGGAAAGGGCATCCAACTTTTCTTTAATTTTTGTCCAAATTGAGCTAAGTGTGATGGTATCCATTCCATGCACAATTAGGGATTAATGTGTTGTAGACTATAAATATCTAGGATCACACATCAGGAACGCTGAGAAAGACTTTAATATTAGAAAGGACATGGCATGGACTGCTAGAAAAAAAATGGATAAGATTTGGAAATCCAATCTTGCTTGCAAATTAAATAAATACAAGTTTTCCACATACTTATTGAGCCAATCTTACTGTATGGATTTTTCCAACAAACTGTCGTTTGAATGTTACACACGTCTTTTGAGAAAAGTACTCACTCTCTCATGGCGAAATCGCCCAACTCTAGAAATGATATATGGAGACTTACCGAGAGTATCTACTTCAAGAGAACATGTTCAGTTTGCTGAGCATTGTGCACGTGCCACAGATGAACTTGTTCCATCATTTATACTGTGGAGGAGGCACCCATCATATTACAATCGATCACGAAAGTTAACTTTTCCCAATAGGATAGGAGATACATTTATCCCAAAGGAAAATCTTTTGGGTGCTATGACAGAATACTGGAAGGGTGTAGGGAGTTCAATCTCGGCTCAAATCGCAGGATGATGATAGGGATTAATATGAATTCATTTTTAATACAAAAATGAGCATGAATTGAACCAAATTCAATCATCAATCTGTCATAAAGTACTAATTCTAAGTCAGTGGGCTACAACTTTTGTTTATTTTTATTGTGCTAAAAAATCTAGATCGTCGATACGTTTTAATTCCAACCAGAAACTACATCCTCTTCGTCAATGTAAAGAAGGCTATGACAAACGAAAGCCTGTTTGTAGGCATCTTTCCTTGATTATTATGAATTGGTGAAATTCCGAAGCAAGTCCTTTTTCTATTTTTTTGCATAATTTATAATTGTTTCGTTTTGAAATAATACATTTAAGCTTTAATAATAGTAAGCAAAAAATCCTCTCTTCTAAAAATAATTTGTTGCCATTTTCAGTTAAATATTTTTGAAATAAACTAAACCAAACTATTTGCAAAGAACTTTGCAGCTAATTCTACCTTATGCGACGAAGGCCATCAACTCCCCATATTTCCTCCTATAACACAGAACAAGCTAGGTAACATACAAATATCCGTGCATGAGGTCGCCAAGCTAATAAAAAACTTAGATTCCATTAAAGCAACTGGCCCTGATGGCATCCCAATTATAGTGTTAAAAAAGCTTCAACCAGAACTTGCTCCCATACTTACAAAACTATTTAAGCGCTGCCTTAAGAAGAAGTGCTTTCCGACCCCCTGGAAGACCTCATCAGTTTGCCCTGTATTTAAGAATTCAGGTGATAAGTCCTCTCCCTCTCAGTACAGACCAATAAGTCTCCTGTGTGTTATGAGTAAGTGGCTGGAATCCATATTAAATAGAGAAATAGTCAACCACTTCAGCAGAAATAACCTTCTTAGTGACACACAATATGGTTTCCGCTCTGCAAGATCTACCGCAGATGTGCTGACGGTTATATCCCACAGGATTAATGAATCTCTTGACAAAGGCTTCCTTTCTAGGGCAATTGCTCTTGACATATCAAAGGCCTTCGGCAAGGTATGGCATAAGGGTCTACTTCACAAGATTTCCAGCTACGGTATAACTGGAAATGTTTTCTCAATCATTAAATCATTTCTCTCCGATAGGCTTATAAGAGTAGTGGTAGATGGACAAAAATCGGAGGCCTGCAATATAAATGCTGGAGTCCCTCAAGGGTCAATCCTGCGCCCAACTCTCTTCCTGATCTACATCAATGACCTCCCTAAACACATACTTAAATCATTCGTCAACATCTATGCTGATGACACGACCATCTACGGCAACACATCAAAAGCTGTAAATGACAAAGTTCTCTCTGATTCTCTCTCCTCTGATCTCGAGCGCGTGGTTCAGTGGGGGAAGATGTGGCTAGTTACCTTTAATGCATCCAAAACCAAACTCCTATCCTTACATCATCAACGCTTTGATCCCCAGCTGGCATCAATTGTGATGGATGGCTCTCGTCTGGGTGAGGCCCCGTGTTTTGACAAGCTTCTGGGTTTGACCTTTACTCCTGATCTGAAATGGAATACGTACATCAAATCTTGCCAAGGTCGCTGGAAAGATGGTGGGATCCTTCTACCGCTCCAGAAGATATCTCACTACTGATGCAATTCTCTATTCTCTATCTATATAAAAACCAAGTACGGCCAAGGATGGAATACTGTTGCCATATCTGGGCAGGAGCTGCCAAAAACAGCCTATCATGCCTTGACAGAGTACAAAATAGACTTCGTGGTTTAGTGGGGGATGCCCTTTTCTCTACCCTGCAACCCCTCTCCCACAGAAGAGACGTTGCGAGCCTATCCTTGTTTTATTATTTTCATGGCAGGTGCTCGTCTGAACTCCAATCCCTGGTCCCCCCTCACCAATCTTTCACGAAAAATACCCGTCTAGCTGAATCCACTGTGAAAAATTTCCCCCACTCTATATCTGTGCCTAAATCAAAATGCGGATTCCATGAACAAAGCTTCTTTCTTAGAACTGCACGCCTGTCGAACTCTGTTCCGTCTGCCTGCTTCCCTCAATACTACAACTTGGATGTCTTCAAGTCCAATGTTAACAAATTCCTAATGAACCGCCCCCTTAAGTAAACACTTCATCAAATCTCCACACTAACGTAATGTACTTGCAATAATCCTTATCCCTGAGTGGCTTCCGGGCCTTGATAGGTGGTGATCACCGTGTAAAAAAAAAAAACAAAAAAAAACGAATGTCTTTTAATTGTAGCAGTTTATATCGTTTTTCAAAGAAACATTTCCTTGCAAAAAAAAGTCCTAAATATTTCAATATTTTCTTATAATATTAGAATTTTTAAGTTTTAATTTTTTTTTTTATCAGAATAAATACCTATCATCAAATAATTGTCAGCTAAATATTCTTTAAATAAATCTTTGTCGATTTGACAATCCAATATTTTAAAATGGGTGACTGGTGATAACATACACAGGAACACGAAATTAGTGCATTATTATCTATATATTAATCGTAGCGTGTGTGCCATGCTTACATCTTTTTTCTTCCTGTTGTTTATGATCTTCCATTTCTTGTAATAATTTACCAAGAATTCTTCATAAGTTTTGATTTCAGTTTCAATTCAAGTGTTACATAATAAAAGGGCTGTTTGTGTATGTATATTATACGTTTCGTTGCAATATTCAGATAGGCAACATATATGTTACATGATAAGGGCTGTCCCCTTTTCATGTAAGTAAAAAAAAAAATAGGGAATTAGTTAAATGTAAATATGAAATAGGATAGTCAAGGATTCGAACTTGCGAAGCTAGATTTGGAATTGAAAATTCCAATCATAAGTTAAAATAAATACAGAATGTTATTGAAATAAGGAATTGCAATTGTTTAGCTTACATATCTGTATATGGAAAAGGAATGTAATAATGAATTTGTTTCTATGAAAATTTAAATAAGGAATTTAATCGTCAATTGAAATTGTAAACATATTTTATAAAAATTTTATTTGAAAAATAGGTTACTGAACTCGTGGTCATGCCAAGTTTGGCAACGTGACGCATGTCATCCAACGTGCTTTATGAGCACATGTTTAATCATGCAATGATGTGACGAGTTCTCAATATAGTTAGTTTTAGATGCAGTCTGGGAGAAGAGTCTGAGAAAAGTAGAGAGGTTCAGACCGATTCTCTGTTAGAATCAAGACTTCCTCTAGAAGTGAGAGGGTTTTAGAAATAATCATGTAAAGAAACTTTGAATTCCTCACGCGAAATCATGGACCGGTCATGAAGTAAAGGGCATCATCATCTTTGTGTATCTGCGTCTTCTGTGTTCATCATTACAACGAGAAAGGTAATGTGTTTCTATTATATGCACAACTGTCAAAACGTAAATGTCAAACGCACTATCTCTCGGTCTATCTATCGAGATATTCATAAATCCCCTCTCATTGAATTGGTTCTCTTGTAGTGACATGTACACTGTCTATATATATATATATATATATATATATATATATATATATATATATATATATATACACACATACACAGAACTGTCTGTCTCTTATATATACCTGTTTATGTCTCCAATATGCTATCTCTTACAACATGAACATCTTAAGACATATGAACACTCCTAAGACTCTAATCTTTCACTAAGACTCTCCTAAAACGAATAACAACAATACAAGAATATATATGCCATCTTAATAACACCCACTGATGCACCCAAGTCATAGTTTTTATTGTTTAAATCACAACTTAATAAATAAGAATCGATAGAAAAGTGATTCTCTAATAATATATATGAAATCTGCATAAATTAAAATATAAGCATATTTTACGACCAGGCTATGTGGGGTGTCCCTGCTCGCTTTGAAAAATACTTTTGCAGTTTTAACAAAATAGCTACAATTATATCAGGGCGTCTCCATTTACACTGAACATCCACAGAATGTCAACATCAATATATTACATATAAAAAGAAACACTCAATATATTACATATGAATGTCCGCTGTGGAATTTCCATATATCCTGCTAGTTTAGATAAAACTAGTAATTTTGATTTCTCTCTGGCCATGCAAAATTTGAAATTGATTTAAAAGCCTTAAAACTGTCAATTAGAAAGTAATTTCTGGTTATGAAAATGTTTTGTATCTGAATTAGAAATTGTTTGAAGCAATTATTTCTTATTCATCATTTCGGCAGTTTCTCTTTTTCAGTGCTCTTTCACCATTCCTTTTAGAAATGTTAGATCAGCAATCGATTGAATGAGATATATGTATATATATTTGGACTTGATCTTTAACACACACTCACACAATGCGGGTTGAATTAAATGGTTTGCCTTGGCGTAGGTGTCTATAAACACTGCAATAAGTTTTTAGTTATGTTTTTATAGACTTTAAATATCTATATTTTCTTTTATCTATATTTTTTTTCTTCTTACCAAATCCTTTACCAGTCTGAAGGGGGGGGGGAATTTCAGCTATTTTCTGAGGCATAGATTTATCACACAGTATTTTAGTGGGCTTCTGCTATTCAATGAAATGTGCGTAAGATGTACTTCCTAATTAATATCAAAATATTAAGCGTAATAAAACGTCTTCTTGTTTTGGAATGTTGACTAAGGAGCTATATATATATATATATATATATATATATATATATATATATATATATACTAGCTGTACCCGGCCACGCGTTGCTGTGGCTCAGTTTGTTAAAATGGAACACATGTGAAAGTAGAGAAAAGTTTGATTCTTTTTTTCAAGAGAATGTACAAATTATTTTTTTTTTTTAACAGATGTTAAGAAAATAAACAGAAAAATACTTCCATCATTAATTATGCAAAAAAATAAATAAAATGTTGATTTAGTGTTTCAATATGCTCATAAATTACGATAAAACTTGCTGAGTATGCACTGTTTTACGGTTGTTGTAAAAATGGAACGGAAACTTAAATTTCGCTTCATTTTAATCTTTCTTAATTTTTTAATTGTCCCCCCCCCCCAACGAATATAATCAAAACAGTAACATTCAACAAGTGTATTTTATCTATATAATACACATAGATTCGAAAAAGTTGTGAAAAAAAACAAAAAACAAATATATAACAAATAAATGTTATCAAAGCCAAGATAAGTTACTTTTCTGCCAAACTGGATATATATATTTTTCGTGTTTTTATTCAATGTAAAATATTTATTCAGCTCGAAAACACTACAGTGTTTACCGATGTATTCGAAAATTCAAGATGGCGTCTCACGCCCTCTTTAACACCGTAAGTATGGAAGAAGGTGTTCTAAATAAAAAACTATACAAAATACTATTAAAAACCCGCCGAATATATGTCAACCAATGTCACAGTAACATATATTGAGCGAGTTTTTAACAGTGTTTTCTCCGGTTTTTTATTTATAACATCTTTTCCCACACTTATCGTGTTAAAGAGAGAATCAGACGCCATCTTGAATGTTCCAATACATCGGTAAACAGTGTATGGTTTTCGAGCTGAATAAACATGTTACATTCAATAAAAACACGAAAAATATATCCCGTTTAGTAGAAAAGTAACTTATCTTGCCTTTGATAGCATTTATTTGTTATATATTTGTTTTTTTTTGACAACTTTTTCGAATGTATGTGTACAGTAATACAAACCCCCTTTCGGAGGTTGGAATGCCCCCCCCCACCTCAAATGTACTTGGAAAAATCGATTTTATAGTGAGATGTAAGAATAGTTAGTCGAAAAAAAAGGTGAAAAACAAAACAAATAAGCAATAAATAATTATTACCAAAGGCAATAAATGCTACTTTTTTTTTACTTACATGAATCAGTTTACTTTATGTTTGAAAGTATTTTCAATCGTTTTTTGTTATTTTTTAATAAAAGTAAAAACTAAAAGAAAAAGAAGTCGTATTATCATGTGAAAAAGTAAAGGAACGTGGCACAAATAGAGTTGGATACACAAGTAAGAGTCGTAGAGTGATAGTGTAAGTAAAACCTGGAATATCAGGTTGTTTCGTTTCGTTTTAACAATGGAAAGAGCAGAAAATGGAGAGAAAAGAAAGAAAGAAGGAAAGACCGAAAGGAAAGATTATGAAGGAAGTTTGGTAAGAAATAGCTTTACAAAAGTGAAATATCGTGTAGACTGAAAATATAGGAAAGTAGTCCCCCCACCACCATCAGCACAAAAAAAAAAAAAAATGAAAATGTGACGATGTTAAACATGCCGTAGCGTAACTCGCAGTATAGCGTTTAGTTTGTGTTTATGTTTATGGAAAGAAAGAGAAACATAGGGAAGTACCCCCACCACCATCACCTATAAAGCAAAAAGACAACGAAAGGTAAGAAAGAAAGAAAGAAAGAAAGAAAAAAAGCACATAAGGAAAGAGCAAAACGGAAGTTGTGTTTGTGTAAGTAAGTTTGGTGCGTTTCACGTAAATGTCAATTAAGGTTTTCACCACGCGGGTTATAACGAAATCGAAGTAATGTAATTGTGAATTCAATTCCAGGTAACGGAATGTGTTCTGTTTGAATCTAATTTTATTATAATAAATGCTTTATAAATTGTGTTTATGTTTTATCCTAACCAATGGCAAAGTAAGCGTGGTTCGTTTCAGCGTAAGTCCAGTCCAGTTTTTAGATAAATTCTAACCGGTGGTCGGTTTTAAATGTCTCCTGAACTCAATTCCAGGTAACGGATTGTGTTCTTTTTGAATCTAATTTTATTATAATAAATGCTTTATAAATTGTGTTTGTTTTATGCTAACCAATGGCAAAGTAAGCGTGGTTCGTTTCAGCGTAAGTCCAGTCCAGTTTTTAGATAAATTCTAACCGGTGGTCGGTTTTAAATGTCTCCTGTGAATGGTATGGAACGGTGTAAGTGAGTGGCGGTGGCAGGATGAATTTGTTAGAGAGAGTTTACTTTACTACTTCGATTAAATGTAACCGATTTTTACAGTGGACTCTCACCAGACAGAATATAGGAAACTCTGATCAGCGAGATACTGGATATGTAATAATCCTATAACATACGGCAGATGTCGTGATTCAGTTTGTGAATGATACGGCTGCATCAAACGTATACAGGTGCATTCCTATAAAGGTCAAAGTCGGAGGGGAAAAAATGAGTTCATTTTATTTATATAGAGATAGAGATAAGAATAACAGTATAGTTACATTTCAAGATCCAAATATTTATTTTTCGTGCAAAACAGCTCTTTCAACAATATTATAATTTCGGTACATTTGTTACATATCCGTTTCATTAAGCAGAAACAAACACTTATGCCAATACTGTCTCTTTTCATGTATATACTCATCAGAAATTCTTTGCTTAGATAGAAAACATCTAACATGACAATAAAATGCTGCAAGAAGAAAAAAGTTAATAGAAGACTCAGCATCATGTGTTTGTTACGAAAAAAGAAATATATCTTAAAACCTATCCAGATAAAAGAAAGCTCAATATACTAGATAGAGCAATAAAAACAAGAAAATAAATGAAAATAAAATGGGATATTAATTCATCAACTATTCAAAATGATGAATAAAATTTTTTTCCTTAACCAATGGATCTTCAAAGTGTTTTTTCTAGGTTATAGATTTGAGATTAAACGTGTGGTCACTTAGGCTTTTTGGGTAGTTTTTTTCTTTCATTTTTAAGATCATAGCTTGGTTAAACCTGTCTTTTCAACAAGCATCTTCATTCGGCACATGTTAATTATATTAGAAAATTCAAATTGTCTTGCTTGGTCGTTGAAACCATCCATCCGGTTTACAGCCTCCTGTTTGAAAAAATTTGGCACATACATAAATTTTATTATGTATGTGCCAAATTTTTTCAAACAGGAGGCTGTAAACCGGATGGATGGTTTCAACGACCAAGCAAGACAATTTGAATTTTCTAATATAATTAACATGTGCCGAATGAAGATGCTTGTTGAAAAGACAGGTTAAAAAATAAATCCATGAAAGATTTTTTTTTAATCAATTATTTTTTGCATTGAAAATATACAAATAAAAACTAATTCCTTTTGTTTTTGTATTTTTGTTTTTACATTGGCATTTTATGAATTTTATTTGTATTTTTCGTTGCAAGTTGGAATCGTTTTCAAACAAAAACATATTTACGATTTAATCTATATAATTATAAAACTCAAATGACCTTGTAACGGGCGTTGTAACCCAACATCCGGTTTACGACTTCCTATTGCGCATGCGTATATAGACTTGAACCTATAACAGCATAAACAAATAAACACAAATTGCGACTTTTACAGAATTTGACCTGCGCACTGAAATATTAACGTTATTATTTAGAAATTATTATTTAATATGGGAAAGGTGAGGATGTTTTGCAACTATTCTGTATTACAACTATACTGTCGCAATTTTCTTACAAATAAATCAACTTTGACCCGTTGACAACATATTGTTTTACTATGTACGTTTTCAGCATCCCATTTTTTTCGCATTTAAATTATCCAAATAAACAATTAATACTTTTTTTTTTTTACATCATTCTTTTCCGTATTACGTTTTAGTTATTTGACGCGATTTTCTTACAAATAAATTTACTTAAACCCGTTCATAGCTATAAGAGAATTTTACAACGTATTGTTTTACTGTGTACGTTTTTAGCGTCCCAATTTTTTTTTTTTTTTGTTCTAATTTTCCAAATAAACAATTGTTAATACTTTCTGCATATTTTTACATCGTTCATTTCCGTATTAAGTTTAAGTTATTTTAACGCAATTTTCTCACAAATAAATCTACTTTAACCTGTTGACAACCATAAGAGCATTTTACAATGTATTGTTTTACTGTTTACGTCTTCAGTGTCCCAGTCTTGTTTTTTTTTTTTTTTTTTCGCGTTAAAATTAAGATACTTAAAATTTGAATTTAACTTTAAGTATTATGGTATTTGTTCAGTGCACATTTACCTATAAGTATAGCAAACGACTTATAATTCAATGGCCGTAAGTTTAAAAAAAAAATAAATAAACAATTATAAAAATAACGACTCATAGAAATCTATATATATTCTTTTTTACATTTTAATATACTTTCATAAAAATGTTTCTGTTATTCCACAAAAAATTTTTACGTCACGGGTGTCACGTTCACACATTAATTCCATAGCTAATATAACATACTGACCCAACGAGTCACGGGTAGTCTATTTTAAAATCCTTTATACTTTCTGTTAGTGGCAGATTAAAGACGTTAAAATTATAGCTGGCCCAGTCGTTGAAACTGTATTAATAAAAAGAACTACTTAACTATCAACGCATAACATGTAATTTTTTTTTATAAATGGAACAAAGAAAAAAATCGTACAATAAGTAACTGTTACCAAAGGCAATAAAAATGACATCTCATAGTTAACTGGTTGGTTAAGAAAAAAAAAAACAAAGAAATTAAAACCATTCAACCATTAAATTGTATTTTTCACTATAATTGTAACCAAACGCAATAGCAGTTACTTTTCTTACATATTTGCTTTAGTTTTTTACGATTTAAACTATTTTTAAGCCGTTTTTATTACATTAGATTCTGTAATTGTCAGTTTAAAGACGTTAAAATTACTTGCAGATGTTTATTAATACTTTGAAGATTATGCAAACAATAGACTTTTTAGTCTGTTAAAAACTGACAAAAGTTAAAGCTGTGGACTTCTGATAAGTGATTTATGCCATGCTGGCTTTCGTTAAGTTGCAATTCTTTGTTTTCAAAGCGATTTGGTGGAAGTAACGTCAAATTTTAAGGTACGGATGACTAACATTGTATATTATGTAACTTTTTTTTTTTTTAAATTTTATTTTATTTATTTTTTAAAGCAATTATAAAAATAGAAGTTTTGGTGAATTTTTACTTTGTTTCCACCTTAATATTTTCCTTGAAATGACTACTTTTATAATTTTTTTTTTCTGGTATGCTGCAAACGAATATCGCATTTAAATTTCCGCAAATACGTGGTTTTCCTGATATTAAGCAATGTAATTCCTTATATTAAAGGTGGTGGCCATTATTGTACGCGCAACGCGCGTATTTTTGGCATAATTAATATGCTCACTATTCCACAGCTTACATATACTGACAGGTAGTCTAGTATTATTTAAAAATGAGGACATTACTTCTATAAATTACAACAAAAAGAAAGGAAAAAATGCTTGTAAAATAGAAATAGTTCTACAAATTTGTAAAACTTCAATTCGTGAAAGATTTCAATAAAAAACATTGGTAAACAAAAAATAGATTAAGGGAAAAAACGGTTTTAAATTTCATTGAACTTTAAAAACGTACTGTAATTCAACCTAATTTATTGGTCCAAGGGGAATAACTCGTTTCTTTCATGATTAACTTTTTTTTTTTTTTTAATTCCTATTCGAAAGCTTTTAAAAACGTTAAAGCCTAGAATTTTTTTTTTCTATAACAATTATTTTTCTATGTTTTCTTTTATTTATCGTAATAAAATCTGTAAGAATATTTATACAAAAAAAAAAAAATAAATAAAAAAAATAATAAAATAATGTAAAACAAACAAAACAAATATCCTGTATGATTCATTATTTATCCCCTGCAGAAAACCGGGATCTCAGTCTTGCGTGGGAGGTATTCTCTAAATCAAATTTACTTGTAAGGGTAACCCGAGAATTTGCTGCCATCGCAGAGCTAAATATACTGCATACAGAGCAACACATGTGTGGTTTGTGCGCACGCGGAGTAGTTTCAAGAACTGGGTTATCTGAAAAACTACGACCTAATATTACAAGAATAATAGAAATCATCCCCCGGGCATTTAACGTAGCAGTTGGCCCTATCTTCGGTAGAGATTGGGTGTAAAAGGTACGGGAAGGGGGGGGGGGCGAGTTACCTGGAAAGTGGATGGGTGGGTGGAGGGGATTACACAACTGTTTTTTATTTGTGATGTTGGAACTAATAATAATAGATATAAAAAGAAACTATAAATTGCGTAGAAGAGTTACTATTGGTCAGTGATATTATTGTTGATGAAAGTGAAATCGGAAACCTTTTTGGGGTGATGTTTTAAGCATGTTTGTTGGCGCTTGGGGGGGGGGTTATACACAAATTGGAATGGTTGTCACGTTATCTAAAAAAACTAAAGAAAGTATGAATCTATCTCCCCACCCGTTTCCATACTCATGGGATAAAAAGGGTAAACTAAACTCGCCTTGTTCTTAATAAGGCAACTCAATTAGAAGAAGGAAAACATTAATACTTCTCCGCTCATCCTTGGTAGTCTTTCATTTCTCCTTTTCAACTGGATTTATTAATCAATGCTGATTCACGAGCGTGGTTGCAGATTGTGAAACCCTTGCTTCACCGAAAACCCCTTATCAGACAGTTGCCTTTTCATAGGGTGCTCATTGACTTTCGAGACAGGAGGCTAGCGAGTATATAATACTTCCTTGTTAAATAGATCTCAGAATGACTAACACAACAGTGCCATGTACAATATATAAGTGAAAATGTGTTTGTGTGTGCGTTTTTTTTCTATAGCCGACAAAGGCTTTCTTCGGGGAGGGGTACCATTTCCTTTAACTTTTTATATACTCCCTGGATTATAATATCTATGATTTGAGCAACTTTTATTTTATGAAATTTTCGATAATCTGTTCTCTCGCGTGTTTGTTCGGCTTTTTAGTATAAATAAAGTGAAACTAATTGAAACAAAGTCACTTCCTTGGCTTTCTCGGTAGGGACGTCCAAAAAACAATGAGTTTTGATCAATGTGGGGAGAAAATGCGTCATATCGGACAATTGCTATTCATTTGGACACTCCCCCTTTTTGTGGGGAGCTGGTTTTCCCAAAAGCTTAACTAGCTTGCAGGCAAAGTTGAGTGCGTGATGCTTGACATCCTGTGCCAACTCCTTCACTTAACGTTTTAATCGTTTAATTTCAACCATTCTCATTTCTTTGCCCTCTTAGCGTCACGGTATCACATTTTCTTTCACTTTTCTGCCTTCGCCTCAAGGCTTTGGGTTTGAGCCTACCTACCTACCTACCAAAACTTTTAATTTCCTCCTTCACTTTTTCCTTACACACACACACACCTACAAACAGCCGGGCAACGCCAGCCACTCCTGCTAGTCTATAATATAAATCTCACCTGTCTGTTTAAATGTATATATATATATATATATATATGTATGTATGTATGAATGTTTGTATGTCTGCCTAAAACTTTCAACAGAGGCGACCGATTTTCACAAGATCAGTATCGTTTTGAAGCTCGACCCTTCGGATAACAAATATCCAAAAATTGGCTAAAAACATTAATTCCTTCAACTGGCCACTTTTTACAAGGAGTGGGTCGCTTTTTTCGCCAATATTTTTTAAAGTCATCCCCTCTTTTCGACTGACTAGCCTTAATTTAAGCATTTGTCACTTTCGGTGTAGTGATGGACGCAACAGCAAAGACGTCACTTTTTTTTTTTTTTTTTTTTTTCACGCTTTTCCTCCTTCGCGGTACGGGTTCGAGCCTGCCTGCCTACTACCACTGTTTTTGCTTAACACACACCTCCGAGCACACAGGATAGTCATATAAGACAGAGTAGAGGACCGGATGTAAGCAATCACATCTGGGTATGACCAATGGGATTGGCATTAAGGTGACCACTCACGTGCTAATGTCTATAATTTAATATCTCTTGTATGTATGCATATTTAATTTAATCTTAATTTCAATAAGTTTTGTGGCTCTGTTAGTGTTTGTCATGGCGGTCCAAGTTCGGAATCTTGCTAGGTGTAGCCATGCTGAGGAGACCTAGAAATAACAACAGTGGGAAGTGTTATTCTAAAAGTAAAGCCTCCTAATTTTTAAGTCTTAGTTGAAGAGCTACAAAAACAGGAGTGGTACCATTAAAACGAGCAACCTTTTGTATTCCAGAACTTATTTTCCTACATAGTTACCACCATTCTGAATGTATTTTGGCCACGAATTAAATGACTCCTCTCTGCTTCTGATGCACGGCCATGACAGGGGTTGTTTTCCCAGAATCTCTCCCTGTCAATATCTGTAACAGAAAGATAAAACTTTCACGTCATGAATGCATAAGTTCAGTCATCATAACAATGCAATTTGCAATCCTTCTGATCCGAAGGCGGAAAAGAAAGTGAAAGAAGACCTGACATTTTACCGTTACGCTATGACACGACAGGAAGTGAAAGGCATTCAAATTTAGCGGTGTCAATCAAAAAGTTGACTTGCAGAAATGGATAGTTAAGTGAATTAGTTCATGCAAGTGCAGAAATGAACGCCTGGCTATTTGTTTTCCCACGATGTTGGACTCCCCCCCCCCACTAAAAAAAAGGGAGCTTTGGCAGCGTCCAAATAAATAGCAATTGTCTGATATAAAGGGTTTCCCTCCACATTGATCAAAGTTAAATACCAAGTGCTCGTCTGAGCTCCAATCTCGCGTCCCCCCTTGCCAATCTTTCACGAGAAACACCTGTCTGGCTGAAACCACTGTCAATAATTTTTCTCACTCTTTATCTGTGCCTAAATCCAAACATAGATTCCATGAGCAAAGCTTCTTTCTCAGAAGTGCACGCCTGTGGAACTCTGTTCCGTTTGCCTGTTTCCCACCTGACTACAGGTTGGATGTCTTCAAGTCCAACATAAACAAATTCCTGACAAACCACCCCCTTAAGACACACTATCAAATCTCCAATACTAATGATTACTACAATACTATCTCATTGATTACTGTACACGCAATAACCCTTATCCCTGAGTGGCCTCCGGGCCTTGATAAGTGGTGACCCCCATGTAAAAAAAAAAAAAATAAATAATAAAAATAAAAAATATCATCCAGTGTGCATGGAGACCAATAAGCAAGAACATCCATATAATAGCAATAAGTAAAATAGTTGACCATAGTCGAGGTGAACCAGAAGATTTCTTGAGATGTAGCAGAGGGTGTCACTCCTATCCCAGGGCTTAGCAAGGGGTATCAAGCAAAATTTGTCAAATCTTTAATATGGTTTGATTGATGAGGATTGATTCTCCGTCTGCCAGGCTTTTGCCTAGACTTTAATACCAAACAGACCAATTAGCAGCATATCGATATTACAAATACTGGCCCAATGGGTCACCAGTGGTCTTGTTATATTTTAAAGTAAAAAAAAAAAAAAAAAATTATGAGTTTTAATTCTTCTTGATAAAAATCTCTGAAAAGCAAGGTTTCATTCAATTAAAAAAAAAAAAAAAAAATTGGATTTTGTTTCTAATGCGTTAGATTTTTTTTTTTCTATTGGAAGGTCAACCTCTCAATAATATATTCTACTAGACTCTAGCCTGTTACAAACAGCAAAAGTTATAGCCTATTGACGTAGAATAAGTTTTTTTTGTCAAATCAATTGTTAAATTTAGTTAAATTTGTGCTCATTTTTGCATCAAATACTAATCGATATTAATCCCATGCATTGAATAGATACCATAATACTTAGTTCGCTTCACCTTTTATAACAAAGGTCCATACAAAATTTCAACTAAATTGGTTCATAATTTCTGAGAAAAAGTGAAACGGACACGGACCAAGAGAAATATTCCTTGTGCATTAATAAACATAATAGATCCTGACTATATTAGATCTTGCTTAAAGGTGTGCTGTAATTTTAGGCTGCCATTTTTAACAATCCTATTTGCAACTTTGTTTCGTTGCTTGTTTCGCCCCACTCCCCGTTTTTTTGTTTCTTTTCATAGATAATGTTTCATCTACTTGAAGATTCTCTAATTATAAGCTTCGCTTCACTTAATTGCTATTTAATATTGAAATGGACTTTTCTTTGCAAGATTTTTTATATATTTTTATGGCGTTCCATTATTTCTTGTGAGCATTTATCTTTTTTTTTTTTTTTTTGTCGTTTTTTCTATTTTTGTCAGCCCTTGAGGAAACTATTATTTTACAGAAATTGCTTTGCAATATAAAAAAATAATAAAACTGATAAATGTCTTTGTTTTCTTCAGCCATTAAACAAAGCAAAAAATGCATTTTTCTTTTTTTCATCGAAAGAAATTTCTTCAAGGAGTAAATTTTGTCCTTTGCTGAATTTTTATATTTGTGTCTTAACACTTGTTTAGCAAATCTTTTGATATCCAATATCAAAAGAAAATGGAGGTCGTGAGTAAATGACATAATCATTAAAATATTTTTCAGATCTTTTTTTGTCTCAATATTTTTATAAAACCCTTTTTTCTTTTCTCGGAAATGATTGTCAATATGTAAGAGTTAAGGGCGATTTTTGATTGCAGGTAGATTAACTACCTTCATTTCATCTCTAGAGATAATGGCTATTTTCCATTTATTGTGTGATAAAGAATTTTGCATCAAACAAAGATAAGTCTTCTATCGCATTTTTTCTCGCATAACATTTTTCAAATTCAGTAATTCGACAAGAAGTATTGGACTTAGTAATTCACTCCTGTTTGCAATAAACACACCTTGGATTTAAAAAAAAATTTTGCACAAACATTAGTCATGATAAAAGTAAATTTTTTCCCAGAACAGATTTTTCAGGATAACTTATTGCCCCCCCCCTCCCACCTTGGGGCATTATAGGGGTAAAATTGCCCCATAATCATGTTTTCTTTCCAGACTTCTTCACTTGTGGAGGGGGACCCTGCATGTTTAGCTTTTTTTTTTCTCTCCAAACATTTTTTGTTCTATCCAAAGAGAAGTAACTTTGTATGAACGAATAGTTATTTTTATTTTATTTTTTATTTTTTTTTTTAACTGTTGTCAATTGAAATTAATTCCAACGTAGAAAAAAGTATTTTCTTGAAGTAATTAAATCAAATTTTGCCACTATTCACAAAAAAAAAATTGATAGACAAGAATCAAATATTTATTTTTGTAGGAAGAAGGCTATGGATGACAAAGAAACGATAGACTAACTTTACTTGCAATATTAGAAGAACCAAATGTTGAAATGATAAAAACTTGCAATAAAATAAAATTACTTTTTTTAAAACTTTATTTCGTGTTTCATGAATATTCAGTCCTTTTTCCCCGTGTACACAACGCTGACTCTTATGTAGTGATTTTTTTTCTTCTATATTTTCATTTTTCATGTCATCAGCATATTACTCCCCCACCCCACACCTCCTATCAGTATCCTTGCTTAGTTGGCATCTTTTATTAGCTTTATTTTTATACATTACAAAGCTAAAAAGGAACAACTTTAAGTTATACGTTTTAAAATGAAAAAAAAAAAAAAAAATGGAAGCTCGTGTAATAAATTTTTTTTTTTTTAAATTGAAGAAATCCGTTTGTAAAAAAAAAAAAAAAAAAATTCCTATTAAATGTTGCTGAGCAATGACTAAACTAGGTTAATATGCGTCATTGCCTTTATAGGATTGTGTAACCCTTGCTTCCTGCACAAACATTACAAGAGACTGAAAGGTGTCCAATAATATAAACATATTTCTCAACTTCTATATACCTTTTACTCATGTATTGAGCACCATCAAAACAAATAATGTATATACTAGCAGGCCGCTCGGTGTTGCCCAGTCGTAAAATGCACATTAGTAGTATATATTGACTTGTACGGAAACTGAGACGTGCATGCGAGTATTGTTTTTTTCTAAACCATTCACTTTTTTCAGTGTAAAAAAAAAAAAAAAAAAAAAAAAAAAAAAAAGCTCGAGCTGAGATCGAAACCAAAACCTAAAGACAGTGAGTTAAGTATAACCATTAGGTCAGCTTGCTACGATCTTTAAAAAGTATTTTCAAACCTACTTATTCTTAACATGAGAAATGTCATGTGAACGATTGACGTATGCGCATTCATAAACCAGTTGACGGATGAAAATCCGATACCCCCCCCCCCACGTACCATTTTTTTTTTTTCCCCCCCAATTTTGACATGTTAGCCCCTTCCCCCCTTTTTTTTCCGGATGAAAACCGATTAAAAAGTTATGGTTAAAATTTTTATAACAATAGTAAAAAAAAGAACCTATATTTTCAAACGAATATACCGAAATTTGCCTACATTTGTATATATATATATATATATATATATATATATATATATAATGTTCTAGCAAGCCAGCTTTAGTTTTGCTACTGTGGGATGAATTTTGCTTGGTGGTCTCGCCTGTGGCCTTGCAAGGCCACGCACACACACACACCCCGTATCTGTGTTTTTAGATTTAAGTGTTAAAAAAATAAAGGGCAGTGACTTTTTATTTTATTTTTATTTGTTTTTTGTGGTTAAAGAAGGGGAGGATGACTTGACCTCAAATAAAAAGTACTTTAATGCGAAGACTTTGTCATACATGTGTTAGTCACTTGAGGAATAAGCATCTTGGCTCTCAAGACTCTTGCTTCAGTGGAGTAACTTTATCGACCCCCCTTCTTTTGATGGATTCGCTTGGTATGACACTAGTTAAGTATCTTTATCATTCATATTATTCTTGCATTTCACATGAAAATGAATATCTGTATGTTCAATGTTTGTTTCCATAAACTTAAACAATTTTCTCCGTCTTCATCTTTAAAATAAGTTAGTTCAACAATCTGATGTTGGTACTTGACTCCTGACTTTGGAAAGTTTTGAAAAGTCTGATTTTTATATTTGTGTCTTAACACTTGTTTAGCAAATCTTTTGATATCCAATATCAAAAGAAAATGGAGGTCGTGAGTAAATGACATAATCATTAAAATATTTTTCAAATCTTTTTTTGTCTCAATATTTTTATAAAACCCTTTTTTCTTTTATCGAAAATGATTGTCAATATATAAGAGTTAAGGGCGATTTTTGATTGCAGGTAGATTAACTACCTTCATTTCATCTCTAGAGATAATGGCTTTTTCATTTATTGTGTGATAAAGAATTTTGCATCAAAGATAAGTCTTCTATCGCATTTTTTCTCGCATAACATTTTTCAAATTCAGTAATTCGACAAGAAGTATTGGACCTAGTAATTCACTCTTGTTTGCGATAAACACACCTTTGATTTTTAAAAAAATTTGCACAAACATTAGTCATGATAAAAGTAAATTTTTTCCCAGAACAGATTTTTCAGGATAACTTATTGCCCCCCACCTCCCACCTTGGGTCATTATAGGGGTAAAATTGCCCCATAATCATGTTTTCTTTCCAGACTTCCAGAAATTGAAATATTTCACGACTGCCACTACTACTACTTATAATAACTAGCAGGATCTTTTTTTTTTTTTTTTTTTTTATTCAATTTTCACCCCAAACAAGGCACAGTGCCACTTTGAAGCAGGGGGCTACTATTAGGGAATTAATTAGCGGGGTCATTATGAAGGGAGAAGAGTAGAAAGATGTTTGTTAACATTACACTTGAACTTCTGCATATCATTGCAGTTGGGAAAGCAGAATCCCGGAAGGGAGTTCCAAAGACCCGCAGTTCTGGGGAAGAAACTATTGGAGTAAAAGGCTTTCTTGCACCTAGGGATCTCCACTGTAAAGGGATGAGACTTAGTAGCTTGTCGGGTTTGTCGGGGGTAGTTACGTCGGGAAGGTACAAGTGTTTGCAGTTCGTCAGAGCATTCACCATTAAAGTATTTGTAGAACAGGTAGAGGGATGCAACATCTCGTCGATGGGACAGAGGTTGAAGCCCAGATGACAGTTCAGGACCTATCAGGTTTGCGACTCTTTTTTGAACCCTGTCCAGGAGCGAGAGACAAGCAGCAGATGCACCAGCCCAGATGTGACAACAGTACTCCATACATGGGCGAATGGTTGCCTTATAGAGGTATAGGATACTGGCAGGCGTAAGTAGTTTTCTAGCACGGTAGAGGGAGCCAACCTTCCTTGCAGCAGCCTTGGCAATGCTCTCAATGTATCTATTCCAGTTCATATTCCCTGTAAACGTTAGGCCGAGGAGTTTAAAAGAAGTACTTTCAGGCAATGTGTTCTTGGCCATTGCTATTGGTGGTAGAGAAGGTTTCTTGTAGTTATTGAAGGAAACAAGCTTAGTCTTAGCAGCATTGAATGAGACCAACCATTTTTGTCCCCATTCCACTACGGATTGGAGGTCATCCTCTAGTGTTTCTGCCATTTTCTTGGATATGTGTTCATTTGTTTTCCCCTCATATCTGTTATAGAGAGTGGTGTCATCGGCAAATATACCCATCTCCGAAACAATATTATCAGGGAGGTCGTTTATGAATATCAGGAACAATAGAGGTCCAAGGATAGACCCCTGAGGCACTCCCGCATTTATGTCATATTGTTTGGATGTACGTCCGTCGAGGACGACTTTTATTTTTCTATTACTTAAGAAGGATTTAATTACGTTATGAATTCTTCCAGTGATTCCATATGATCTAATTTTCCTTAGAAGACCATCGTGCCATACCCTGTCAAAAGCCTTAGATATATCAAGGGCCACCGCTCTACCCTCCCCTGTTTTATCCAATGAACGGTATATACGTTCAGAAACTACAGTTAAGATATCTGCTGTTGAACGGGCTTGCCTGAATCCATATTGTTTGTCAGTCAAGAGTTTAGCAGCTGTTAGGTGCTGGACTAGGGCTTTATTAACTAAGGACTCAAATATTTTGGCGAAAAGCGGGAGGAGGCTAATGGGGCGATAATTTAGTGGGTCAGTTCTTTCACCAGAATTCTTGAAGACTGGTACCACAGAGGCGGTTTTCCAGCAGTCGGGAAAACAAGATTCGTTAAGGCATTTATTGTAAAGTTTGGACAGAACTGGAGCAACCTCGGCAAAGCATTTTTTTAATAGCACAGCCGGGATGAGATCTGGTCCACATGCTTTAGAGGTGTCTAGGTTTTTTATAATAGCATGTACCTGAGAAGGGGTGATTTTCAAGTCGTCAAGTGTGGCGTCTGTTCGCAGAGGAAAATCAGGGAGTGAGTGGTGTACCGAGTTCAGTGTGGAGTTTGAGGCAAACCGACTGGCAAGCAGATTAGCCTTGTCAGTTGCCGTGCAAGCAACCTCATGATTGTTTGTTAGTGGGGGAATAATTGACTGTCCATTATTAACTACGCTGTTGTAGATTTTCCAAAAATCCCGGGTTCCTAATTTCTGTGCTTCGATGCGCTTTCTGGTGGTTTCAGAGTAATCTGACTTAGCTGTGTCTATCACTCTCTTACAATTATTTCTAGCTTCTATAAACTTCTGTTTATTTGAGCTGGACTTATGTCGGTTGAATCTGCGGAACGCATGCTGCCTTTGACAAATGGCAGCTGCACAAGCAGAAGTAAACCATTGGGGGGAGTGGGGCTTGCTATAGTATTTCCGTGCGGGAACATGTGCTTCAATAGCAGTTTTGAACCATTCAGTTGTCTCATTTGCACACTGTTCCGCTGGAAGAGTAAAGATATTTTGCCATGGGGCATCTCTGATGAGCTCCCTGATGGCTTCCCAATCAGCCTTTTTGTAATACCTCGTTGTTTTGAGTAGTGGGTCTTCAGTTTTAGGGCGAGAATTTAGGCTGATTTCTACCATTATCACAGCGTGATCTGCATTCCCGAGTGGGCTATGGGCATTTGTTGTACAGTCATTGGGAACTGTTGTCAGAAAGAGATCTAGAAGTGAGGCATGTTGATCGTGCTGGTCTGGGAAACGTGTCGGAAATGTAACCATCTGAGATAGGGAATGAGATATAGAGAAGCTATATGTGGCGCTACCAGCTACGTCTGTGTGATTTGAGAATCCTAGCCAGTTACTGTGGTGGACATTGAAGTCACCAAATACATGTATTTGTGCGCTAGTATCGAGGGAGAGTGCTATATCTATGCTATCTGAGACTTTGTTTATTAGGGTACAGTCTTGGTTTGAGGGAGAGCGGTAGAGAAAATATAAGTAGCTAATATTGTGTTGCATATTTAGTCTGAAGCACATAAAGGCCTGGCCCTCTGATTCTGATCTGTGGAAATTCAGCATGAATGAAAACTCTGCGATATCCTTGTTTTTTTGTTTTTTTTATTTGTTAAAACTGTAAAATTATTTATCTAAGTAATTATATTATCGAGAAAAAGCATCGACTTAATTAAAAAAAAAATTTTTTTTGTTTAAACCTAATATTGATTTTTATGTCCAATTTTATTTACAACTTTAAGGTAAATGAAATAAATTATATTTCAACAGTTCAGCTTTATAAAATGTTGCGATTTTTATGGACCTTAATTTATTTTTAGTTTTCGTAACATGAAATATGGGGGGGGGTAGAACATTAAAAACATATCTCTTCATATATTTAACGAAACTTATTTTTGATACGCAAGTTATTTTAAAAATGAATATTGAAGATTTCAGGAAAATCTGACCATTGATTTTTTGCTATTTTTTTAAACATGGTCTGAATTATTTTCAAATAGCCACCATCCTCGAAACATGTAACTCTGTATTCGTCCATTCCAGTCATTGGATTTTATATAAAATAAATAAAATAACTGCATAGTTTAAAAAAGCAAAACAAATTACAAGTAATCACACTATTTGGCAAAGCCAGATTGTTACTGCTTGTAATTAATATTTATCACAAATAATTAAAATAAAAAAAATTAAAAAAAATTAATGAAAGAACTTAAAACATTATTCATCAATTTTTATCCCCTTCTAAATTATTTCACATGATAGAACATTGTTGAATTTTGACTGTTCAAAATTTTTAAGCTGAGAATTGATAATTTGCATTTAGATGATTCGAACTATTATTCTCGCTTTGATATTATTTCATTCTTAGCATTGCCTGTAGTGAGGATTGAACCTTCAACTTTCAGAACTTAGAACAGTTATGTACTCAACACCTTTATCCACTGTGCCATAGGTCCATGTGTCTATCTGCTCATGGCTGATGGAACAAGAAAAAATATTAATGTGGATTAAAGGGTTCGGTTCGAAATTCCAGACAAATTCTCAAGTTTAAAAAAAAGGCCACAGGTTATATTGGACGGAATGGGGAAAATATACAAACAGAATCTAGTGCTACCAGATTAGGCTGTCTGGAGATACTGGCTTTCTTATCTAAAATTCACCGAACATGGTTTGCAAAGTCAGAAACATTTTTTTCTCTACAAACAAACCAAACCAAACACAAGGAATAAATATTTGAACAGAGAAAGAATCTGAAGTATAAAATCTTTTTTTTTTTTTTTTTTTGATTACCGGATTCGGAATTAAATAACCTGAAAAGGATTGATATGCCGTAAAACAAACCAACCAAGCCAAAATAAGAATTGTAGCCTGGATAATCTAAATTAATTTCTTTTTGTTATAAAGGAATTTTTTTCAAACGATCTGCGACTTGTGGAATCGTCAAAATTTCGTTTTTATTAGATTTATAAGCGAAAGTTTCGGTTCTGCCTAATATTGAGATAAGCCACCTGTTCGTCCTTTTCTTATGTTTATCTATTGATAAAACGTATATTGTGCGTTGTTATCTTGAACTCGGCTCGGCAAGTTAAATGTTTCTGTGTCTTCTTAAAGAGGCTTAAATTGTGTGAAGAGAAAATTAGAAGTGTGCCAAGTGTCTGTCTTCTATGGAAAACGATAAAAGGAGACTGCATAAAGAATGCTTATTTTTATAGGAAACATCGAGAGAGATCAATAATAATGTGCAACTTTTGAATAATAATAGGATAGGCACCGCCAAAAATGGCCGCAAAATCAAGTTGTTGTTGTTTTTTAAAACGAAATTACATTTATTAAAATCCATTATTTCTGAGTAACTTTTTTTTTTCCAGAAAGATAAAACCCTGAATTTTATCATATAGAAAACAGAATAATGTAAAACTTTTTCTACTATTTTTAATTCAATTTTAAATGTTAAATTTTCCCAAAAAGTTAACAATTGACATTTTTTGTCTTGCACAAAAAACGTACTTAAATATTTAAAAAAAAGGGTTTTTGAAATAATTAATTTATTTATTGTCTAACTAAAGATTTAGGATGATTTTCTAAGAGAATATGCAAAAATATTATAATATAAGTACCTGAATTTCAAATAATTCCACTTATTCATATAGGTAACCAGATATTTCGCGTTGACGTAGAGTTCAGATCGACTCTGTTTACGTTTTCGTCTGATGATAAGAAAACTATGGAAGACCAAACAGGCCAAAAAAAACTTATTTTTCAGTGACGAAAATTTCAATGTATTATTAAGCTGAGGCTGGCCAGTACCAGATGGGTGACCATTTGTATACGTTTGGTTTTTAATGTGTATGTGTGTGGGGGCCAGGCTCCCCAAAATGGGGGGGGGGCAATTTAAAGCAGAATAAAAAAAATTATTTCAGCGCGTTTGGTCCACCGTAGTCGAAAGGCGGCAAACGTTTTCAAACAGGATCGAAAAAAATGATGCTATTTTTAACGCAAAGGGCACAATATTTATCGAATTTTTTTTTTTGTATCGATTATTCAAAGCATGCCCTGTTTAATAATGGTCATGCATTATTCGGCTCGCTAAAAAAAAATTGTTAATTTATTTATCAAAAATTTTAAAATAGCTTTTTTCGTATAAATATTAAAAATTTTTTTTTGTTGTTTTGCTTAACTTAAATTAATTATTTTACTTAACATATTCACCGAATTTCACACTTCAAAACTCAAAAGCAGGATAATTAAACACAATCGAAGTTCTGATATTCAGACGTCAAAATAAGGTATGCAAACAATTTTTTTTTTTTTTGTTTTTGAATCTATAATTCTGTCCCTTACAACAACACAATATGTTGATTTCAGCTTCAGATGATTATTTTAAGCATATTTGTTCCCACTTCAAAACAAGGGGGGGTTTTGTAAGCAAAAATATATATATATATAAATATCGTTTATGAAAAATAAGTACACTGTTATAAAGTTCATTCTTCTCCTAATAATCGCTGAAAATTTCGTATTAATCGGATAATTACCTGATTTTTGGTAGATTTTTAAAAAGACGGTCCGTCAAAAAGTACTGACCTGCCCCCCCCCCCCCAGTTTTGGCGGTGCCTATAATAGGATGATCGTAGGTTTTCAAGGAATTTTCAATAAAAACATCTTTTCTTTAAAGAATTAAACATTTTCTTTGTAAATATTACAAAATAAAAACTTAATGAAATATCACTCACTGATGTGTTTAAATAAACGCTCATTTTGAGCAGAGTTTTTTTTTTTTTTTTTTTTTTTTTAATTTTAACTTGAAAATTTTTTTGATTTTTCTTTTCGGTAGTAAAAAAAAAAAATCTCAAGTCATAACTCCCAAAATAAACACTTTTCTTAAAACTGTTTTTTCACCCTAAACAAGGCACAGTTTCACTTTGACGTAAGCTACTATTTGGGCCCAAATTTGCAGGGACACTATCTAGAGAGTTACGCAGATAAATTTCTGTTCACATTACATTTAAACCTCTGCATGACATTACAGTTAGGAAGCAGGAATCCGGAAGGGAATTCTAAAGTCTCAGTTTGATGGAAGAAACCATTTCAGTTTTTTGTTTCTTTTTCTAGCATCTAGGGACCTCTACAGTGAATGGGAGGGATTTTGCTACTTACCAGGTAAGTCGGAGGGGTGTATTTATGTCGAAGGTTTACAAGTACTTTGATTGCTACAAGTCTTCCTCTTCTGACATCTATGATCAATAAAAAACAGTTAGACTAGATGACCCTTATGAAAAACTAGCTGTACCCGGCCACGCGTTGCTGTGGCTCAGTTTGTTAAAATGGAACACATGTGAAAGTAGAGAAAAGTTTTTTTTCAAGAGAATGTACAAATTATTTATTTTTTTTAACAGATGTTAAGAAAATAAACAGAAAAATACTTCCATCATTAATTATGCAAAAAAATAAATAAAATACGATAAAACTTGCTGGGTATGCACTGTTTTACGGTTGTTGTAAAAATGGAACGGAAACTTAAATTTCGCTTCATTTTAATCTTTCTTAATTATTTAATTGTCCCCCCCCCAACGAATATAATCAAAACAGTAACATTCAACAATTGTATTTTATCTATATAATACACATAGATTTGAAAAAGTTGTGAAAAAAAACAAAAAACAAATATATAACAAATAAATGTTATCAAATCCAAGATAAGTTACTTTTCTGCCAAACTGGATATATATATTTTTCGTGTTTTTATTCAATGTAACATATTTATTCAGCTCGAAAACCATACAGTGTTTACCGATGTATTCGAAAATTCAAGATGGCGTCTCACACCCTCATTAACACCGTAAGTATGGAAGGTGTTATAAATAAAAAACTATACAAAATTTATAACATCTTTTCCCACACTTACCGTGTTAAAGAGAGAATCAGACGCCATCTTGAATGTTCCAATACATCGGTAAACACTGTGGTTTTCGAGCTGAATAAACATGTTACATTGAATTGGGAAAAGATGTTATAAATAAAAAACCTAATGAAATACTGTTAAAAACTCGCTCAATACATGTTAATGCGACATAGGTTGACATATATTCGGCGTGTTTTTAATAGTATTTTGTATATTTTTTTATTTATAACACCTTTTTCTATACTTACGGTGTTAAAGAGGGTGTGAGACGCCTTCTTGAATTTTCGAATACATCGGTAAACACTGTATGGTTTTCGAGCCGAATAAATATGTTACATTGAATAAAAACACGAAAAAGATATCCAGTTTGGCAGAAAAGTAACTGATCTTGGCTTTGAGAACATTTATTTGTTATGTATTTGTTTTTTTTTTTTGTTTTTTTGTTTTTTTTTGACAACTTTTTCGAATCTATGTGTACAGTAATACAAACCCCCTTCGGAGGTTGGAATGGCCCCCCCCCCACCTAAAATGTAGTTGGAAAAATCGATTTTCTAGTGAGATTAAAGAATGGTTAGTCTAAAAAAAGGGTGAAAAACAAAACAAATAAGCAATTAATAATTATTACCAAAAGCAATAAATGCTACTTTTTTTTTACTGGCACAAATAGTTGGATACACAAGTAATAGTCGTAGAGTGATAGAGTGTAAGTAAAACCTGGAATATCCGGTTGTTTCGTTTTAACAATGGAAAGAGCAGAAAATGGAGAGAAAAGAAAGAAAGAAGGAAAGACCGAAAGGAAAGATAAAGATAGGGAAGTACCCCCCCCCCACCATCACCCATAAAGCAAAAAGACAACGAAAGGTAAGAAAGAAAGAAAGCAAAAAAGCACGTAAGGAAAGAGCGAAACGGAAGTTGTGTTTGTGTAAGTAAGTAAGTTTGGTGCGTTTCACGTAAATGTCAATTCAGGTTTTCATTAAACTTTAACCACGCGGGTTATAACGAAATCGAAGTAATGTAATTGTGAATTCAATTCCAGGTAACGGATTGTGTTCTGTTTGAATCTAATTTTATTATAATAAATGCTTTATAAATTGTGTTTATGTTTTATGCTAACCAATGGCAAAGTAAGGGTGGTTCGTTTCAGCGTAGGTCCAGTTCAGTTTTTAGATAAATTCTAACCGGTGGTCGGTTTTAAATGTCTCCTGTGAACGGTCTGGAACGGTGTAAGTGAGTGGCGGTGGTAGGATGAATTTGTTAGAGAGAGAGTTTACTTTACTACTTCCATTAAATGTAACCGATTTTTACAGTGGACTCTCACCAGACAGAATATAGGAAACTCTGATCAGCGAGATCCTTGATATGTAATAACCCTATAACATACGGCAGATGTCGTGATTCAGTTTGTGAATGATACGGCTGCACCAAATGTATACAGGTGCAGTCCTATAAACGTCAAAGTCGGAGGGGAAAAATGAGTTCATTTTATTTATATAGAGATGATCCACGAGATTAGTTTTATGGATTTTTATTTATTTTATTATTAAGGTGTATATTTATTAAATTACCCCCTACACACACATACCTCACCTCACATACAACAAAGGCCAACATTAAAAATGACCACTCCCCCCCACACCCGGTTTTTTTTCCGTTGAAACAACGCCGTTTCCTTATACCCCCCCCCCGGGCTGAATAAAACGTGATCCTCTATTGGTCTCTAACATAATCTGTAATCCTTTCGAATGTAATCGCCGTTCTGCGCACACGTTCTTTTTTATAAAATCTTTTTACTTCTTCCTTGCCGTAACGTCGCTTCGCACACGGCTCGTTCATTTGAATACAACGGCCATATGTGCGTTCTTTTATATTTGTATGAAGGTATAAAATAAATTGTGCAAAAAGTAATCTCTTCCCCTTTTTTGCCCTACAATTAATGCAAAGTTTTTGTGTGTGTGTGTGTATATATATATATACACGCACACACACACACACACAGTCACTGAAGGGTTTTGAACTTAAATAGATTCTTTATTTTGATGATAGCTTTCTGTAATTTTAACACAATCTAACTAAAACATTAGAAAATTTAAAAAAAAAAAAAATGCAAAATTTAAAGACTCTTTATTCATGAAAAACTAGTGGGGTTGCCTGAGTGTTTGTTGCTGGAAAAAAAAAAAAAAGTGGTAGTAGGCAGGCAGGCTTGAACCCACGACGTGAGGGCGGAAAAGAAAGTGAAAGAAAACCTGATATCTTACTGCTACGCCATGACGCAACCAGAAGTGTAAAGCATTGTCAACCATAGCAGATACCGAAATGGAATCACGCACTTAAGTCTGGCTGTAGGCCAGTTAAGCTTGCAGTTTTCTACTGTACTTGTTTCCCCACAATGTTGGGCAAAACCAGCTCCCACAAAAAGGGGGAGCTCTGGCAGTGTCCAAATGAATAGCAATTGTCTGATATGAAGGGGTTCCCCCCACGTTGATCAAAGCTGATTGCCTTCTAGACATCCCAGCCGGGGAGGCTAGGCTGACGCATTTGCTTCGATCAGTTTGTCTTTTATACAAAAAAAGACAAACACTCGAAAGATAGACGTGACCTCCATTCTTAACTTGTAGATATTATGACTTAGACAGTATATAAAGTTTTAAGGAGTGACCCAACCGAGCCCCCCCCCCCCTGAAAAAAGCCTTTGGTGAACATACACAGATGCACATTTTCGCTTTTATATAATAGATAATGTCTTTTTAAATCTTCGCATATTTGTGCACTTTCCAAAACATTATTCATGATAGATTGCAGAATCTCTGGATTGCTATTTAACTCTCTTATTTCGTTCCTGATGTTTTCTTTCAAGTCTTGCAGGGTTTGGGGTTTGTTAATATCGACTGACTCTTTAAAATACCCTCACAAGAAAAAAGTTGGGGCTAGTCAAATCTAGGGAACGTGGTGGCCATTTGACATGCCGTCAATAAGCTCTTTGAATCAAAACCATTTATCCCTGGTTTCGGTAAAACAATTCACAACTTTGGTACGTTGTTCAATGCTATATTTATTCATAATTAATTTCAAAATATTATCTGTTGAATATCTGAAATAGAGAAAAAAATAAACATTAATGGTAAAATGACAAAATGTTCAACCCTTCAGTGACTTTTTGGACAACCTCTGTGTGTGTGTGTATATTATTTAATTTTTTTTTTTCTCTCTTCAAGTTTATCTTTTCTTTTTCTGCTCCCCAAACAAAGCATATTACTATTAAAGCGTAATGGGCTACTATGACTGGTGGTAGACTTCCAGGGGAGATATTTCCGGGGTGGGGGGATTCAATAGCATAATGATTGTTCACATTAGTCAAATAAAACAAGGAACAGGGAGAAAATTCCAATAGTAACTCGTTCCAGAAAAGAAATAATTTTCTAGCATCTTTATAGTGAAGAGATGGAATTTTGTTATCAGTTGGGTGGGTGGCGGGTATTTGTTTTGTATTTGAAAAAAGCGGCACAACTGCCCTGGTTAACTTAGTGCACACTAGCATAAGAGCATTTGGTACTTCCTTAGTGGGTTCCCTCCCCCATAATTAATCACTTATTTTTTATTATACCCCCCCCCCACACACACACACTTTTTTTTTTTTTTTAGAAATCAGTTTTGCTTATTGATTTGTCTTTATAATCGTATTTTTTGAGGCAATCTTTTCTCTTTTTAAAATTCTTTACTTGAGCTAGTCGTGGAGGTAAGCAAGTGCAGAAATGAACTGAAAAACCTTGCAAAATAAAATGGATCTTTTGTTATTCCTGCTGAAAGCTAACATTGTAAACCTGTAATTATATCACACGCTTTCTTGATGTTATTAAAAAAAAAAAAAACGAAATTGCAGGTGCGACGGAGGGATGGGGATGAGATGTCTTTTTTTGTGCAGGTTTCCGCATGGTTAGTTGGATGGCACCACTCATGTCTGTTCTTTCTTGGGCAGCATACCTGTGTAGCAGAATTGCTTCCACATGCTACAACAATAAATGGCTTAACCATTACATGTGCTTATTATCAAATGATGAAAATATTCTTGACATTCCTGTGTGTGTGTGTGTACAGAGGCACAGCTATTAGAATGAGAAACCGTCTTTGAATATGTATTTCACAATAAAAGGGGACAGGGTTTATTGTCTTGATCGTCATAAATACTTGAAAGGGGCGTTTTAAGTCGGTCCATTCGTGGAAACTTAATATTTTGCCAAGCATAAACGTGATAATCATGCTTTACTGTGGAGATGAAATTTTATGTGTGTGTGTGTGTGTGTGTGTGTGTGTGTGTGTGTGTGTGTGATAAGTTAAGAAGATTCTTGCGGAATTTTTATTTGGATTCCAAATGATGTATTTACGAATAAGTTTTCGTTATAATACTCTTACTTTAGATATCATTTTAAAGAATGTTGTTCGCTTTATCTAATCGTTTTAATTACAATCATTTTAAAACAATTGTCTTCTTTTCAGAACATTGAATACAAGATGGAAAAAAGCTAATTCACACAATTTTCTTATTTCAATTCAAGCTAGGCTGAAAGCTGCTGAAACAGCTCACGATATCAACAAAGCGTTTGGCCCAGGAACCACTACTGAATGCACAGCACAATGGTGGTTTAAGAAATTTCATTGCGGCGACGAGTTTTGAAGATGAGCGTAATGGCTGGTCATTGGATGTTGACAACAGTGAATTAAGAGCCTTAGTCGAATCCAATCGATGCGCAACTGTTCGAGAATTTCTGAATTAAACGCAATGTATATGATTTCTACCCACTTGAGATTTGAAAGACTAAACTCAATAAATGGGTGTCATGAATTGAATGACAGCCAAAAGAAACGCCATTATGAAGTGTCATCTTTATGCAACAAGAATGGCCCATTTCTGACATGCGATGAAAAGTGGGGTTTTTACGACAACCGGTAACTCTCAGCTCGGTGGTTAGATGCCGACGAAGCTCCACGACACTTTTCCAAGTTGGAGTTGCACCAAAAGGTCATGCTGACTGTTTGGTGATCTGCAACTGATCTCCTCCATTAGTTTTTTGAATGCATGCGAAACCATGACGGCGTAGAAGTACTGTCAACAAATGGATAAAATGCATCAGAAACTTCAACAATAACACCCAGCATTAATAAACAGAAAAGGCCCAATTCTCCTCCATGATAATGCCCGATTGCACATTGCTAAGCAACCCTGCAGAAGTTAAACAAATTGGGCTAGAAAACTATGCCTCATCAACCATACTCTCCAGACCTCTCACTGACTACCACTTTTTCAAGCATCTCGACAACATACTGTGTGAGAAATGCTTAAAAAATCTAGGCGATATCAAAAACGCCTTCAGCGTTATCAGAACACAAGATTTTTACATTACTGACATGAATACACTTGCGAAAGTGTGTTAATTCTGATCATGCTAATTTCGATCTATAAATTGTAGTTTAAGTCGATATGTTCATCTGAATTTAAAAAAAAAACTGCAAGAACCTTCTTGTCAACCTGATATTTGTTTTGTTTATTATAAAGTTTTAATCAAATAATTTTTGTAATGTTTTGTTTATACAAGAAAAAGGTAACTTAAAAATTTTTTTTTTAATTTCTAAAGTTTACAAAACTTTTTTTGTAAACAAATTTACGAACGCAACCGTAAAAAAATCTGCCGTTAAACTGTTCTCCCCCCCCCTGATTTTTACGTGCTCCAGGTACAATAGATCCAACTAAAAGTCCTAAGGAAACCAAATGTTAGCCCTGAGAGATCGCCCATTGACCTCTTAGAAGAAAGAACTGAACTTAGTAATAAAATAATAGGAAGATGCTTTGGTTATTGTACTACTTGTGATATGATATTTGTTTGATATCTTGCATGTTCAATTTTTTATTTTTATAAATACTTAGTCCCGGCAATGTTATACTGAGAACGTATCAAGGTTGTAATCCCATCGATTATCCCCCTTTCCCTTTCTTTTATATCAGTCTTACGGCTTTGTGACCCCATTTTATTTTGATGGAGGATTGGGGGTTCCGGTCTTGTTGTTTAACATAAAAGGAACATTGTAAATTATAAGGTTTTGTTTATCAAGTGAACCTTATGTGACCTTATGGATAATAACGTTCATTATAATAAAATAAAACACTTTGTTTTTATCTTTACTTGAAGTACATCCAGTTGTAGTTTATGTCCTGTTTACTTATACCAGTTAATAAAGAATATTCCCCCACCCCCGAATCGTGTTTCAAAGCTTTGTTTGATGGAATAAAAGGCAATTGAGTCCAATTCAGATAGATTTATATATTTTGCTTAAAGTTGTAAAGAACTTTTTTTTTATCATGTAACTTGAAAATTTATTTTTACACTAGATAAAAAAAAAAGAATCTTTTAGTAAAAAAAAAAAAAAAAAAAAAGGGAAGAATGTTACTCTTGAACCTCATTTTTCTTCATGTCTTGGCAAACATTAATTTTGTGGCTGTTGTAGCTTTGCAGGCCGGTAACAATCAAGACAACCACAGTGGTATAATTAACAAAAAGTATGTTACAGAAATACACATCATGATTCTGGCGCCATAGCTGCTATGAATTGCTGTCACGTTTGGTTGTAACTATATCAGGGCTCTACATTGCGAGTGAAACAGTCGCATTTGCGAGTGATTTTTCAAAGTGGCGACTAGAAATAATGAAACGCTCATCTTTTGGCGATTGTATTTCTTTCACTGGCAGTCTTTCAAAAGCTCATTACTGTGTGAAAAATATCTTTTCAACTTTTTTTTTCTTAATAAACCGAGAAAAATTAAATTATTTAAACAATAAAAGGTTTAACAAAACAATCCCCCTTTTTTTTTATATATATATACCTTCAAGTGTCAACATAAAATTTGTTGTATATTTAGAATTACTTATTAAAAAAATCTTGGTACGTATTTGTCATAGAAGGAAGATGTAATTTTCTAAAAATTATCTGGGTTTGGCTAGTAACTTTTCAATTTGGCTAGTAAACGAAAATATTTAATTGTCAAGTCAACAAAATACAAATATGTCCGTAGAGCGCTGTATATTGTCTCTGGGTTAGTCCATTTATTCTTGCAATGGGTGGATCAGCTTACCCCATAACATAATGTCACATCAAATGAAATTTTATTAAATTTTTAACCTTTAATCCCCTTGAAGCAAATCCGGAGCTTCTCTCCAAATACTTTACACTTGCTCCAAGGTGTGAATCCCATATTACAACAGTTATTTTATTTTTTTTATTTCTATAACTGGTGAGAGGAGGGGTCTTAAATAAAATATGCTTAAATATATTTTAATTTGTCCAGATTTCGTATATATTATTATAGCTGTGATTTCAAAAGTAAAAAAAAAAAAAAATTTATTTAGATGCCATCAGCTAGAATTGAAACCGAAACTGGAGCATTCAAAGCTGATGACGGCCCCACTGTACCAACGTGACATGCATATAAATTGATTGAATATAAACTGAGGACTGTACAAAATGTTTAACGATTTTTCAATTTTTACCCATTTTTGACCCCTTAAAAACAATTTTAACTGATAAAAGAACAACCCGTAAAAAATCCAATCATTTGTGGGCCCTGGTGTCACTTTGCGACTTTTAGTTTCACCAGAGATAGCTTGAAAATGTGGAGACCGACAGACATACAGCCGTTTATAGATTTTAGATTTTCAAGTTATAAATAAATTAAGTAGAAAATATTTCTGTTTTATTGAACAAAACTAGCGAGGGGTACCTGGCGTTGCCCGGGTGTTTGGGGGTGTTAAAAAAAAAAAAAAAAGTATGAGGATCGAACCCGAACCGTTGAGGCAAAGTTGTGAAAAAAGGAAAACGTGCGACGTCAACCATTGCCCCACTGCGACATGCTTACGGAAACACGTTTGAATTTATTTAATTACTTGGATTTAGCAGGTGCTCGTTTTAATGAGTTAATGAGGTCAGTTTGACAGCGGGATTTCATTTACTGCTGAATGCTTTTTTCCTCGCCCCCAAGATGTTATAGGAAAAAGACTAACCCACATGCGGTGAGCGACAAATAGTGAATATTTATCTTCCCGACATCGAGAAAATTAAATAGACAGGCGAGCTTCGTTGTTAAGTGTGAGATATTACGATTTGTATGTGATATAAAAAGTTTTAAAAAGTTAAGCGACCGACCGCTTCTCTGAAAGAAGCCTTTTGTAAACACACAGAAAAAGCGAACACACATACATACATACATACATACATACATTTTCGCTTTTATATTTATAGATAGAAGATGAAATGTACTTATCCAAGTATTCTAATGTTATTTTAAATGCACATTATATATATTTCCTCAAATTCTTTGACCTTGATGGAGAGGATACTAAAACTTGTTGCTATGATTTCAAATGATCTGAAATAACAGCAAGGGGAGACTTTATTTCAAATATTTCTCATATGTTATATCTCCCCTCTTTTGGAAATAGGGTATGATTATGAATATCTCCTGTATCAAATAATCCGTATACACTGAAATTTACTTTGAGTATGGAAATAAAAACAAGGGAGATAGAACATAGAAGAAATATTTGGAATCAAGTCTCCCTTTGTTATTTAAGATTATTTGTAACCATAGGAAGTTTTAGTCTCCCTTCTATCAAGTCCAGAGGTTTTTGGGGAAATATATACATATAGAGGGATACATCTGTACTCATCGCCAAATTGAATATTAAAATTCACGTATCTTTGGTTCTATGGGACGAAACGACGTAAAAATTTGCAGGTTTTATAATACTATTAGCAAACTGCCTGGCATTGCCTGGTCATAAAATACGTTTAAATATATTTTGATTAATGCAGCTTTCGTATTTATATTATATTGACCTCAATATATAGTGTATGGCACAATCACGTTGACACACCGGTTCTTGCCAGATCACTGAAGTTAAGCAACGCTGAGCCTGGCCAGTACCAGATGGGTGACCATTTGGGAAGGCTAGGTGCTGTATGTACCTTCTGAGAAGGTTGGGCGTGGGACCAGCACCCTTATTCTGTAAAAAGAACTCCCTGCTACAAAAACATCTACAAAAGTTGTAGACGGTCTATGCCCCTCCTGGGGCTCAAGGGCTATGGCATGGCAATATATAGTAATGATGTCAAATTTAAAAAAAAAAAATAAAAAAAAAAAACTTGTGCCACCTGAGAATCGAAACCAAAACATTTAGCTTACGATTTACTTTTCCCTCCAATTTTAATGCCTGAGCTATGAAGACCTGTTTACTGCAAGGCTAAAAATTAAAACCTGAACTAATAGCTATTATGTTATGCATGCATATTCGTAATGCCGTCGTTCAACCTTCACCTGGCAAATTTCCTTTTTTAGTTTTCACACTTTTACACCGATCTCCCCCCCCCCCCAGCTAAAACCCAAATATAAAGTTTTGCATGTGTTCGAATACCCTATATATTAAGTTTCATGTTTGTAGACCAAAAACTGACTAGAGTTGGTAGGCAAATTTTTTTTTTTAAAAACAAATGTCTATACGCATACATATATATATATATATATATATATATATAAAGATGTTTGTGTTTACTATGAACTTATTACGCAAGTATAAATCGTAGAATATCTGCATGAATATAATTAGACGTAATAGTTAACTAAAGATGATCATCCCATAAGAAAACAAAAAAAACAAAAAACAATAGAGAATTAAAATAAATGTTTAAAAGAATATGCAAATTAGATGAATCTTTTGCAGATGAATACAATTCCACAATCCATATATAAAAGTTGTATTTTCTTTTTAAATAGAGAAAAGGCTTTTTAATGGATATCAATGATTTTTAATATGGATATCAATGATTTTTAATATGAATATCAATGATTTTTAATATGGATATCAATGATTTTTAATATGGATATCAATGATTTTTAATATGGATATCAATGATTTTTAATATGAATATCAATGATTTTTAATATGAATATCAATGATTTTTAATATGGATATCAATGATTTTTAATATGAATATCAATGATTTTTAATATGAATATCAATACAAAAAACAAATTTATAGGAGTATAGATTTTATTTAAAATTTAT